>NW_019154087.1:6448609-6748496 GCF_002288905.1 Enhydra lutris kenyoni | reverse complement strand
GGGCTCTCTGCTCAGCAGGGAGCCTGCTTCCTCCTCTCTCTCTCTGCCTGCCTCTCTGCCTACTTGTGATCTCTGTCTGTCAAATAAATAAAAATAAAATCTTTAAAAAAAAGAAAAGAAAAAGAAAATACCACGAAGACAGGGACTGATATTTTTCAAGGTCAAAACAAAATTTACCATCCTCAATTGAGTTGAAATTGTTTTTGAGAATTACATATTATAAAGGAAGTATCAGTTGAAAATTATAGCATGTTAAAATTTTGAAAAGTTTGACAAACTAATTTTGAAAGGTTTCCTGGAAAGACATCTCTTCAGACATAATCCATTCCACTAATTCTAATTTTTACAAATGGGACCTACTTAGATATGTTCCTAGTTGGCCAAAGAAAAATACAGCAGTTCTCACATCTTGTGTGCTTTAAAGATCATTAATTTGTTCTATTTTAATTTAATTTAGACAGTTTTCTTTGGGACATAATATTTAAAAAGTTTGTTTAAAGCATGATTCATTATTGTAACTTGAAATTATCCTAATCAAAGCCATTTACTAACATTTCACTGGAATTTCATGTGTCAATTTATCAATTCTCCCATCTACAGGTGTCTTTGGAAAACACTGTGAGTTGAATAGCTACGGATTTGAGGAGTTATCATACATGGAATTTCCCAGCTTGGACCCCAATAACAACTATATATATGTCAAATTTGCAACTATTAAAAGTCATGCTTTATTGCTTTACAACTATGACAACCAGACAGGGGACCGGGCTGAGTTTTTGGCCCTTGAAATTGCTGAAGAAAGATTAAGATTCTCTTACAATCTAGGCAGTGGTACATACAAACTCACCACCATGAAGAAGGTGTCAGATGGACATTTTCACACTGTGATCGCCAGGAGAGCAGGAATGGTAAGACATTTCATTCTATATTAAAACTTGTTTAATTGTTGTATATTGCTCAATCAAGCCTTCAAGTTAAAGCATGAATTGAGGTGCAAATTTGACCAGTTTTGTTATGAACTATAGCAGCAAAGAGGTAATTTCTTGCTTTTGCTCATGACAACTATTTGTCACAAAAAACAACTTGTCTCAAAAGCAACAGAAGGTAAAAAAATAAAGAAAACATTTTATTGCATAAACATTTCATTTTATACATTTCCTATATATGTTTAAGGCCACGTCAGAACTGTACTTAAAAAGGCTACTTTTCGGGGCGCCTGGGTGGCTCAGTGGGTTAAGCCGCTGCCTTCGGCTCAGGTCATGATCTCAGGGTCCTGGGATCAAGCCCCGCATCGGGCTCTCTGCTCGGCAGGGAGCCTGCTTCTCCCTCTCTCTCTATGCCTGCCTCTCTGCCTGCTTGTGATCTCTCTCTGTAAATGAATAAATAAAATCTTTAAAAAAAAAGGCTACTTTTCTAAGTATCCCAGCCCTAACTGAAGAAACAAATGAAAACAAACAAATTTAAAAAAACAAATGAAAAAACTTTTGTACGAATAAATTATTGAAAAAGATGTTGCGAACACATATTCCAATATAGTAGTTAGCAATCCTTATTGTACTCCCATTTCAACGTGCTGTCATCTGTGAGGTCTATGACATGGTATAAAAATGAAATTTTGTTTGTTGATTATCTAAGGTATTTTCAGAACTATAAACTCAGTAATATTAAAGATTTCCATATTATATGATATTTAATTATATGGCTCTCATATTACAATAAGATGGTACATATTCACTTAGTGTTTATGTTCATTAAACAAGTATTTTCCTTTATAAAGGAAAATGCATGATATATTTTCCCTATTAGTGTTTGAAAACATTTGATATAGAACAATAGATTGGAAAGACTTACTTATTTATGTAATTCATTTATTTACCTTCCCAACTATCTTTTCATGGATTCCCCCTGTTTTCAACAATAATCAAGGTTTTTTGAAAAAGTAAATGCTAACAAAACTGTTTTAAAATATTCCTGGATTTCATATCAAGCTTTTAAAATTATAACTGCTCTTTAAAATTTACATTTTGGGGTGCCTGGGTGGCTCAGTGGGTTAAGCCCCTGCAGTTGGCTCAGGTCATGATCCCAGGATCCTGGGACTGAGTCCTGCATGGGGCTCTCTCCTCAGCAGGGAGACTGCTTCCCCCCTGCCTCTGTCTGCCTCTCTGCCTACTTGTGATCTCTCTCTGTCAAATAAATAAATAAAATCTTTAAAAATATATATAAAAAATTAAAAAATAAAATTTACATTTTACACTTCAAAAAAATAGAATTAAAAAACATGAAGTCATGTGTTAAAATAAAAATTAGCCAAAAGAACAAAATAAATGCTCTGATATAATTTTTAAATGAAAACACTTGGGATCTAAAGACTATAGTTTTATCTCATAGCTTTGTGGCAATCTTGAAAAACATAAAAAATATAATGAGTTATGTAGTTCTGAAACTGATCAGACGAATCATGTGTTTGTCTAATGATATAAGTATTTTTAACACTAACTTTTGGGACACTGTATTATTGGACTATATATAAGCAACTTGCAGAAAGAACATAGAAAATGTTTTTTTTTTTACGATGTTTTTGTTATTTTTTCTGTGATCCATAGTTTTAAAAGAATAGTTTTTGTGTCCTTTACAATTATAAATTTCATAAAGACATAAGACTGAAGCAATCTTATTATATTATTTTTTCTGACAAATATAGATAACAAACAGTCTTTATCAAAAGACAAAATTCTCTTTGTTTTTAGGAGTACTTTAAATCCATGCGTTTTGGGACTTTTTTAATGACATCAAATGCAATGGCTTTTCTCTCCTCTAGTATAAAGTAGAAAAGAAGATTTAAAAAATGTTTTAAATAAAGAAATATTTTCATATAAGGAAAGAAAAAGAATAGTGATGGGTCTAAAGATGACCAGATGATTATATCATCACCGTCAAGGTTAGATGTTTGGATATTCATCCACGGATATCCCCATATCTGCTGTGTTGCATTCAGGGTTCTACCAGGTTGTTAGATGAGTCTATTGAAATATATGTGAGAGGGGTGCTTGGGTGGCTCAGTGGGTTAAGCTGTTGCCTTCGGCTCAGGTCATGATCTCAGGGTCCTGGGATCGAGTTCCGCATAGGGCTCTCTGCTCAGCAGTGAGCCTGCTTCCCTCTCTCTCTCTCTCTGCCTACTTGTGATCTCTCTCTGTCAAATGAATAAATAAAATCTTTAAAAAAAAAAAGAAATATATATAAGAAAACAATAAAAGTATTAGTGAAAATTCGGGAATCATTTTCAATATGTGTTGTCTTCCTTTTTCTTATAAACTTGGTGTTAATGTTCTATAACTATAACTTTTTTCTAATACATTTAATTTATAAAATGTTTACTTAACAAAATTACCCCAACAATCTGAAAATGAGATAAAAAGAGTAAAATTTAGTAATAATAATTATAATATAAAGCTGTGATATATGAAAAATAATTTATTTTAAAAACTCTACTTGGAAAGTACTCATATGGAGCCTTGATTTGATAGTAATTCAAGGAGGCTTTGTTTATTGAAAAGGGGTTGAGCAGAAAACAAAAACTTGGTTTATAGATGGGAATAATATCTCTACCTTTTTTATATTAATGCAAAGATTAATATAAATCATATCTAAAATTTTATGTATTTGATATTAAATAAGTGATAAATGTTAGTCATCTTAAGTTTCGAACAATACTGACTCATACAGCCTTTTGGGGTTAAAAAAATGTTTTACTTAATACAATAAAGTTTTAATTATGAGTAGTGCCTAAAAGGTCACACCGAATTCAGTGAATCCTAATAGGGGTATAACAAACAAAACTTGGAAATAACACTTTTTTTAGACTAGTATTAAGTCAGTATGCTCATTTCTGCCTGAGATTTTTAAAACCAGCCTAATACCAAACTAGTTTGCTCAGAGAAGGACCTCTAGGAGAATACATATTTAGAAAATTCCAAAACTCCTGATTATCAATTTACCCCAGCATTATTGAACCTGACAGAATTAGAACAAACGTGAGGTCTGCTATCTGTGTTGTGTGTTAGGTCTTCCATGAGCTGTAATGATTTCCTAATAATGACGGGGCCCTAATGGGGCATAGCAGGTAGCACCTCACCCCGATTCTCCAAGCATATGTGAGATAACCATTTTGCTAAGATGTTGTCAACAGACTTTTATGTAGCATAGATGATTTTATCTGATGACCTCCCAGGTTCCTTTAAATTTCGTGAAGATTTAATTCTATCGAACTAGCCTTTGGGAGAAGAGGGAGAGCAAAGAAAGAGGTACTGTGTGCCTGCCAGAAAGGATAGAGAACAAATGCTTTCCTTTCATTTGCACTATGTGCCATAGTCTTCCAATTTTAAAGGATACCAAATGTGGAAAAAAATACTTTTGTCATTAGTTCTTCGGTGAGAGGAAAAAAAATGTCTTCCTTTTTAAAGAACATCCAAAATAAGGTCCCTACTGGATTTTGAATCTGTCATTTTCTGCAGTTCAAAGGGATTTTGTTAGAAACTGGCAAAATCATTAACTTCTCAGCTTTGAATCATTGAGTAGACAGGATAGAAACATCTCAACTTACAGCAGTACTGGTAGAAAAATTCAACGGTAACAGAAAGCGCATTTAACTCTGAAGATTAAATTGCACAAGTTGCTATTCAAATAAAACTTCCCCTCCAGCATTCTTTCTTTGTACTGAATCGTGAAGCTTTTAGAAAATGGGAAAAATATATTAACTATTAAGATTGACCAAAATATGATGCCATTATGTAAGGTGATTTTTTTTCCTACTTGAGACATTCATAAATATCTATGTGATATTCAGTTGTTTGTGATAGCTTTAGGGATCTCTAGAATGGAGGGACACTTTGCATGGTATACAGGAATATGTTAACAATTTTGTTTTAGAAAAAAAGGGAATTGTGCTTGAGTCAAATACTCAACCTAAGCAACACAAGTTGTATCACAAAAACCCAGTATTGCTTTTGGGATCGAATGCCACTCAATTATTACAGAACACTGGAAAAAAAAAAAAAAAACTATTGAAAGACTTAACCAAATAGGGCATGAATTCTTGACACAGAATTGAAAGAGTAAATGTTTCCTAAAAATGTTAGTATTTATTATAATTGCCTTGAGTATGTGGCCAGAAAAAGATTTACATGGCTCATGAGAATTTATTATATGGAGTTTAGAGTTGGTTCTAATAATTAACTGATAGAAGTATTTTTTAATATTTTATTCAGTAGTATTTGATGCACAAAAACTATAAATTGACCCCATTCTTTATTTTTGAAATGCAAGATATTTAAGATATACTTTTACAAGTCTCCCATCCAAATATAAATTGTTATGGACAATCTCTAAAAATAATACCCATTGTTGATAAACATCTAAACATCGGATGTTAAGGAAAGGAATCATTCCCATATGATATAATTCAAGAAAGCAGAAAACCTGATGCTTTCATATGTAAGTCAGGTGTAATGTTAGTCAACTTGTTTAACCTCCCTGGGCTGTTTCGGACATTTGCTTTGCTTTCATTACAATTAACCTCAAATGAAAACCATTCTTATAAATTAATACTTACATAGTATTTATATTTTTATTATAATGGACAAAGTGGGATTAGCCCTGCTCTATGGCATTCAAGTAAATTTAAGTAGAACCCTTTACTGTCTGCCTTGGGAGAAACCCTTAGTCCTTCTGTACTTCTGGATTTGGCGTTAAGCATTCTCCTGTGATTTACTGGCCATGTTCTGAAATACCACATTGGGAATATCATCCTTATAATTTTACCAACTAAATTTTGCAAAGTTTTGTCAGTTGCAGAATTTTACTGCAGTTTGGGGAACGGAAGAGGGGCATCACAATAGCATTGCAGAGCACAGAATAATGTGAATATGCAACAACCTTGGTCTTAAACTGGACCACAGCCATCTCTAGCGACCATTGCTCAATATAGACAACCCCGACTTCTGTCATATTCCTGAACCTTGTGATCATGATTTGATGACTGCATTTACAGATCAAATAGAGTATTCAGCATTCGTATATTCTAGTGAGCAGAAGACTTTTGTCTCAAGGATATGCATCCCTTGGAATGCAAAAACAGTTACTGTTAGTTGTAATTTAAAGATTATTGGGGAGTTTCTACTGTATCATAATAGATGACAATGCATTCTGATAATGCATAAATACACTGTAATATACTTTTTATAAATTAAGATTCTTATCATAAGTGGAAGGGGCATCTAACTGACTTGTTTACTTTGTCTCAAACCTTATCTTTAGTACAAGAACAACAATTTTCATAGATTGCTGTAATAATACACTATGCTTCTAAGATATTTTTGTATATATGACTAAAATATAATTGAAATAAGACTTCTGAAAAATCAGAAATCTAATGTCTTTTCATTTGTTTAGAATAGCTGGGTAATACCTTAAACACATTTCTTAAGATTGTAATCCCAAGAAGCTGTCCTCTATGTCCCATAAGTTTCCTGTATGATATTGTAAGAGACATTAATGGCATTTATAGTTACTCATTTGTGAAACAAAGGGGCTGGATAAGATTTTTCAAAGTATGTTCCCATCTCTTATATGTAATGATTTCATAACTTTAGACATGTAAAAGAAATATGTGCTCCAAATTTGATACTATAATTGTATTATGTCATAATATACTAATTGTTATCACAATTTAAAAAAAAAATGTCCATGTAGATATAAGTGCTAGGTAATGTTGGCTGAAAAGGACAATAGGGATGGCAGAACTCAAGATGACTATTTCCTTCTACTTTATAGGCAGCTTCCTTAACCGTGGACTCTTGTACTGAGAACCAAGAACCAGGGTATTGCACTGTCAGTAATGTGGCAGTTTCGGATGACTGGTGAGTAAAATTATTAGCTTGATCTTTATTATTAATTGACATTAAAAAGGAAATTAAACAGGGGTGCCTGGGTGACTCAGTCATTTGAGCGCCTGACTCAGTCTCAGCTCCAGTCTTGATCTCAGGATCATGAGTTTGAGTCCTGTGATAGGTTTTTTGTTTTTTTTTTTTAAGAAATTATACATTTAAAGATAATTATATTATGCTGAGTGTTGCAAAAGTTTACAATAGTTTATCCTCTCCAAAGTAATTTTCATGTTGTAAAATGAAAAGTTAATAATTTGTATACAGAATATATAAAAATGGTGTGAAATGGAAGTGGCAGAGGTGAGGATAAAGCCGGAGGAAGGAAAGAGTAACATAGGCCATACTCTTTGAGATGATTTGTGAAATCGTTGCCTGTGACCTGGGTCCTGCGAGGTTAGGCTAGGGACTGAATTAATTTTAAGTGCCTTCTCTGAAAGCTGCATGTAACAGTTATCCACAGATACTTTTCAACAGCGCCTCAAGCTGAAACGCAGCATTATGCCCTCTAAAACATGAGTGATTTTAATAGAAATAGCAACAGAGAAAAATTAATATCAACACAGCATCCATGGCATTAATTAACTTATTGGCGTCATTATGATCTTGTAGTGAAGAAAAACTATACACTAGCATTAATATTAGAGTTGTCACTATTTATACTGCACGGTATCTTCTTTCTGGTAATATGCTTCCTCTTGCGAACTCAACATTGTTTTATACATCCCATTTGACTAACTGAAAATGTCATTTCCCTAAGTTTTATTATTTTTCATGCCTTGAAAACCTAATAATCCTTTAGAAATCTGTCAGAAGATATGCACCAATAGGTAATATTTTCCATTCAAATTTACCACGTTATAACACATGCCAGAAAAAGTTATGTTCACTCTTTTCAAAACTAAACATTCTACTGAAATCTATTGTGTTGGAACTAATATACTTATCTTTGCTTTCTTATGTAGGACTCTTGATGTTCAGCCAAATAGAGTCACAGTTGGAGGTATCAGATCACTAGAACCGATCCTTCAGAGGAGAGGACATGTGGAAAGCCATGATTTTGTCGGGTGTATAATGGAATTTGCAGTCAACGGAAGGCCTCTGGAGCCCAGCCAAGCTTTGACAGCACAAGGCATCCTAGATCAGTATGGCAATTTTACTTCCTACTATTTTAAAGAAAAAATGCACAAAATTTATATAATTGAGCATCCAAAGACGAAATTATTATGCCCAAAGCCCTAAAAGCATCAAGTGTTTTACATTGTTTTGAATTTTAAATATTTATTTATAGTTGCAAAATTTTGTTTGGCATAAATGTGATATTCAGTTGGAAAGTTAATGCTTATTGTCTGAAGTCTAAGAAAGAATATATGTGTGCACGTATGCTTGTATATGCTTCACATTACCTTAAGTGGTTGTTGGGAAGATTATAATGACTTAAGCAGAGAAAATCTCACAGGAAAGAAACTGGCACATAATAATATATAAATGTTAGTGATAATGTATGCAAAAAACCATTTGATATTACATAGCTTTATATACAAATGTATATTTTCAAAACTTGATACATCTTTAACAAGCAATAATTTGATTAATTGTAAGACATTTGATTTTCTCATGTAATTATTGGTTAGGTTCCCTGCAATGATTTAGGAACTGTGAAAATAACATTATTTATTGTAAAAATTATTATTCTTATTCATAATGAAAATTGGAAAATTCAGAAAAATATGATGTATCCTATAACCTAATCACATAGAGACAAACACTCTTATCTTATTGTCACATTCATGACTGTCCGCTCTTCCATAATATGAATGCCTACTTTAACTATGAATATACACTTTACTTGTTTCCAATTGTATTGATATTTTAATAGCCCTGTGCTTAATGCTATTCTTAGTATTTTACTGTATTCTATTTTAACCTTTACAACCATTTTATTAAATAGATATTATTATTTTCTGAGTTCCTCAGAGTTTTAAAAGCTTGCTTGAAATCAACCAGCTTGTGAGCAGCAAAGCTAAATCGTGAAGTAGGTACTTGGTCAAGGACAAAGCAGATCCTTGCTCTTGAGAAGTTCATAGTCCCTTTAAATTCATCGTTACTAACCTCTTCTGTGGCCATGATTTTGTCTGGTGACATATTCTATTCCCTAATTTAACCGTTTTCCCACTTTTCTCAATGACAATCCTGCCTCCGCTTTTCACAGACTTCAAACATGGTCTCCCGTATCATCTTTCCCAACTAATGAATTTGCTTTCTAAGTTGCTCAGAAAATTGAAGCAATCAAAAGAAAACTCCCAAAGGCTTGTCCTGCCACATTTGCCTATGAACACATGCATCCCAAAGTATACTTTATATCCTATTACTATGAATGAACTGCTCCTATTTCCACAAAGACCAACCCTTTTTATGTAATGGGTTCAATCCCCAACACCTTCTAAAAACAACGTTCAGCTGTCTCATCAGTATTTCGTTCCTCATTTCAATCCATGCTGTTATTTCTCCCTTTTTATTTTTTTAAAACCTTTATTAATCCCATTTCCTCCCCATCTTTTCTCTTTTGAAAAATTATTCTATCATTGTCAAAGTGATCAATAAGCTTTCCGTTGCTAAAATCAATGGTCAGTTCTTCTCTTATTTGAACTTCGGTATTCATCACTCCCTCCCACTAAAAATACTTTATTAGTTTGTCCACCAGCACATGGTATACCCCTGGTTTTCTACTCTGATTCTTTGTCTCATCTGCTTGACCTTATCTTCTTGATGTTTTATATCTATATTCATTCTTTGAATTATGTGTTGTAGTCCTTGGTTTTAAGTACTGTCTCTAAAACTCATGACTTTTCAATATTTATCTTCAACTTGGCCTCTCTGAACTGTAGACCCTAATATCTCACTGCCTACTCAATATCCCACCTATCTTTCCAATAAATATCTCAGACTGAAATTTTAAAACTGAGCTCCTGGCCTTCCTTCCTGACTTCTTCCAAATCTACTTATTCCACAGATTTCCCTATCTCAGAAACTGAACTCAATCCAGCCACCTGTTCAGCCAAACATTTTAGGCTTACCTTTGACTCTTCCCTTCCTGACATACCTCATTTCCATTGTACCAGCATCCAGAATGACATTGAAAAACAGATGTAAATTCTAAGCCTAACTTAAAGGCCTTCATGATACAGCCTCTCTCTTAATTTTCTCACCATATTTATATATGCTTCTTTTTTTTTTTTTTTCCTTTTTGTTCACTCTGCTCCAACCATATTGGGCCCCTCAGTGTTCTTCGAACATACTAGGTACAGTTTCTCTTCAAGGCTTTCTTACTGTTTCCTCTGCTTGGAATGATCTTCTACCAAATATGCTTTTTTCTCTCAGTTTGTTTAGGTCTTTACAAAGATGGGTCCTTCTTTTACTAGTGAATCTAGAGGATCCAGCAACACTGCCCCTTCCCCCAAAGCTCCCAATAGTCTTTGTCTATGTTAATTTTCCCATAGAACTTTCTTCATTGTAACATATTACACATCTACCTAATTTTTGTTTTATTTTGTTTTTTTGACTGCTTCCTCCACAAGAAGAAATAACTACTCCATGAATATATGGATTTTTTCTGTCACTTTACTCCTATGCTTAGAATAGTATGCTTATAATTGGCATATAGTAAGCAGTCAGTAAGTATTAGTTGAATGAGTTATCTGGGGAGGAGATGTGTAAACAAATAAATAAGTGGCCCATTAGGTAACATTAACCAAAGATGTCCAACTCAAATGAAAATTAATTTAAAGAAGAAATTTTCACCTCTTTTTCTGTATTGTGTATCTGTATTTTCTGTATTGTGTGTTCTGTATCTGTATTGTATCTGTATTCATTTGTTTCATTTTCTCTTTTATGAACAAGGCAGAGAATGTGTTACAGAACAGCTCCTTGTTTGATTAGATGCTCCAAACATAGTTGTAACTTGAGTTTTAAAGAAGTGAGTTCATGAAACTCAGCAAGTTAATAAAAGTTTATATCTAATTTTAACAAGTGCTCCCCCACATACTTTATTTTGTGCCTTATGGTTCTTTATTTTGATTTCACTTTAGATGTCCTAGACTGGAAGGTGCTTGTACTCACAGCCCCTGCCAGCATGGTGGCACGTGTACAGACTACTGGTCATGGCAGCAGTGTCATTGCAAAGAAGGACTAACTGGGAAATACTGTGAGAAATGTATGCAAGCTGTTTTATCTTCCACTGGAAATTATAATCATCATGAAAAGTATAGATATATGCCCTTAGATATGTAATTATATTCCAAGAATTATTTTCATTCTAAATGCTGAAAATATTAAATGGTAATAATTAGTAAAAATGTAGTGACATTTTCTACTTATTTTTTAACTTGAAGAAGAGTGATGTTCTTCTAGAATTATTTACTAAATTTTTAATTTCCATTTTATGAATTTATTAATTTTGTGAACCTAACTTATAGGAATGTTACACAATTTACAAGGTTGAGGGCTATACCAGGTTTTGGCTTATTATCTGCCTTTAGGGGATATTTCTCCAATAAATATTTTGTATGTGGCAGAAAGTATAGATACTAAATGACTGAACACTGACATCACAAAATGTCAGTATAATCTATTATAATTAAGAGCGATACTTGTATTTTATTTTATTATTTCATTTTTTTTAAGATTTTATTCATTTATTTTGAAGAGAGAGAGAATGGAGGGGCAGAGGCTGAGGGAGAGAGAGAATCTCAAGCAGACTGCCCACTGAGCACAGAGCCCATCACAGGGATCAATTTCATGACCTTGAGGTCATGACTGAGCAGAAATCAAGAGCCAGGCACTTGGGTGCCTGGGTGGCTCAGCTGGTTAAGTGTCTGCCTTAGGCTCAGGTTGTAATCCCGGAGTTCCGGATCTTTCTCTCAAATAAATAAATTAAAAAAAAAAAAAAAATGAAACACTTAACTGACTGAACCACCCAGACCTCCAATATTTGCATTTTAATTTACAGTTATTGGATTTGGTTTTGAGTCTTTTTAAATCTTTTTAGTAGTTATTTGCTTTTAAACATTAACACTGCTTTTCATAAAACATTAGGGACATTCAAGCCATCTTTAGAACATGGCATTCTATAATTTTAAGCTGTTAGGGAGCTAACTAACCCTAATGGGGTTTCTTTTATAAAATTTGCTTTATTTTCAAATATGTGGTTACTATACTTTACTATCAATTATGTGATTACTACTTAAATCGTTGCAGTTATTTGACCACTTCTTAAGAAGTCTTGATTCTATTAAAGTATGAGAATGAATAGAAATTCATGATCACATTAAAGGTATAATATACTCAAAAAGATCTCACTAGCAGAAGGTATAATTATATTTAATTTTTAGGATAAAATCAAAACATAAAAAAGTATGCTGTCACATAATATTTGTTATAGTAGTAGGCATTTTATAAGTAGGAACTCAATTATATCTGGAATATTAAATAAGTCATTGGCTTGAGAAATGCCTGAGGTTCGTTTTTTAAATTGAGATATTACATATATTATAAAATTTACCTTTATAAAGTATACTGTTCAATGCTGTAACCCTTTTGAGTTCATTTGCTTTATGTCCTTTTTTTTAGCTATGTTCACCATCACTATAACAAACTTCTAAAGTTCAGTAATATGAACATTTTATCACATTATGATAAATTATAATTATACATGACAATTACATATGATAAATTCTATGTGATCATATGATTATTACTACTGATAATAAAGTTGCTACAAATATAAATATTTGATTGTGCACTTCTTTGTCGAAATTTATAATCTGCTAGAGGCTTAAGAATATAAATCACTTAATTATGAAAACATATTCATTTATGAATTTTGGAAGCACAGTAAAACTTATTATGAACACATTTTTCAACTCTATATTTTTAACAGGTGATATCTCTGTAGGTATTCATGATTTATATCATATATCAAATATGTTAATGAATATTTCCCAAATGATTAATGTTTCTGAATTGGATTTAAGCATTTGAAATTAACTTACACAATAATTCACAAGTGGAAATATTTTTTTTTCCCAAGGGGAGGATTGGCGAATATTGATTCTGAAATTTTTTATAATGTTGGTCATCTCTCAAAACTATTTAAGAAGCTAAATGGACACATTCATTTTTCTCTTTCTTCATTGGCTTTCAGCTATTACTCCTGACACTGCCTTATCATTAGAAGGCAAAGGGCGCTTGGATTACCACATGAGTCAGAATGAGAAGCGGGAATATTTGTTAAGACAGAGCATACGAGGTGCCATGTTGGAGCCTTTTGGTGTGAACAGTCTGGAAATAAAATTCAGAACAAGAAGCGAGAATGGCATTTTAATCCATATCCAAGAAAGCAGCAATTACACTACTGTGAAGGTAGGATAAAAGCTAATGGTGACTTCATTTGACTAGACCGCCTGCTGTGTCATGGTTTAAATCACTTTGCCCATAATTTCTGTCCTTTTCTTTACAATCCATTAGAGTTCCGACTAATGCTGGGCACTATTCCAATATCATCTATCTTAACTATTCTCCAGGCATTGGCCAGAGTAACAATGATCTGAATGATTTGGTTTCTAAACATCTTTGTCTTGGTTTTTGAGTAAAGACCACTGCTAGGTAGGCCAGCATAGAAAGAATTTGTTGCAATTTACTTTGTCAAATAAAAATTCATATTTCTGTTATTTCTCTATTCTTAAAGTAAAACAAAAAGACAATGTGTCTTTGAAATTAAAAAAAAAAGTCTCCAAAAATTATTCCAAACACTAATATGTTTATATTAATTGGTGGGACTAGAGTAAGGAAAATCATTTTTAAATTATCTGGCTTTATTCTGGAGCATATAGACAATTCACTAATTTCACAGAGTATACCGTATGAAATTAAGTATCTTTGGAATTATTGTCAGTTAAATCACAGCTGAGTTCTCCAAATAATTTCTAAATAAATTACTTTTAAACATTCTATTTCATGAAAACAATGTACTGATTTATCATTAGGCTTTTACATAATATTTTCACTATAAATGAGATGTTAAACTGGTGAATAATTTCCTTAGATATGCACTTTCCTTCAGCTCTTAGCTTTCTTAATTTCTAAGACTATCAGTCTGCTTTCTTTCCCAGAAATAAGACTTCATCTTTTAAATCATCAGTTTCTTCAGTATCTTAAATCATTTCTATTAACATCACTTTGATATTATAATCTATTCATAATTTTACATGAATTTTGTTAAATTCTGAAGAACATAAAGCCAGATTTTCTATATTATTTTCACCTAAAATTAATATTTTGAAAATTACTAAAAGCTTAGTTCATGAAGACAAAAGGCAATATACATAGCAAATTACTAGGTTTAATTCACATAAAATACTACTAATAAAAACAGATGTTTGCCTCTAAACTTCAGCCTCTTTTTTCTTAAATTTTCTCTCCATCCAAGTCAACTCTGGTTGTTATGGTGCATGCACATATCTTTAATAAGTAGTACAAAAACTCTTTCTAGAATTTTCACAATCCTCATAGTTCAATCATTCTCAATTGGGGTTCATGTTTACCTGCCCCCGCCCCAGGGGATGTTTGACAATGTCTGGAGGCAATTTTTTCTTGATGGAATGGTTTATTAAAATGCTAAAAACTTTTTTTTTTCTTCCTTTTTCAATCTGGAGGCATTTTTATTGTTGAGGTGGGGAGGGGTGCTACCAGCATCTAGTAGGGAGAGGTCAGTCATGTCACTGAACATCCTACATTGCACAACACAGCACCCCACAACAAAGAAATTTCTAGTCCAAAATGTCAGGAGTAATGAGGTTGAGAAACTCTGCTCTAATCCAGTACAAAAGAACATCTTCAGGTTATAACTTTACCTCAGTTATTGAAACAAAAAGCCCGGTTCGGAATTAATAAAGCTACTGCAAAACAAAGCACACATGTCACTGTATTATGTTATTATTTAGTGTTTGTAATTTGCACTGGAAAGTACATCAGAACCAAAGAAAGTAATGATGTCCAGAAAGAAGTAAACCTTTACAGTCTAGGAGAAACACTTTATTGTATGCGTTGAGAGGCTTTGACATTGAGGTCTGTGCATTATCTGTTAAGCTGCTTCCAAGTCCTCATGCCATTTAAATGACATATGAAATATTTCTGTACATTATCTCTTTAAGCCAAGAGATACAAAATACAATGTGGTTGAAGAAATCAGAGACAGAACTCTTTTTTTTTTCCCCCTTAAGGAAGAAGCTGAATGTCAGGATCCATTTTTGTCACCATAAAATCTTGCATTTCCAACAGGACAGCAGCATGTGACTTCTCCAGATTTTCTTACATTGGTAGCAAGCACTTAGAAAGAGGTTTTTTTGTTTTTTGTTTTTTCCTGGAAGAAAAGTAAATGCTAATGAATAAAAATAATGACTAATGCAGACCAAAATGCACATTTCTTTTGTATGAATATTTTGAAAAGCAGCTTTTCAGAGATTAAAGGGCTTGGCAAGTAAAATAAGTAGATTAAAAAACCAGTGAATAAGGAGAACAAAATAGACAGGAAGCGAATGGCTGTTGTAAGTAAGCAGGCAAGTTATTTGGATGACAGGAATACGATCTACTTACACAGGCTAGGAAGCTGGTCAGGAGGGACTGTTACTTTTCATTTAGCTTATCAGTGACTGAGGCCCCTGGTTTTCTTCTTTCTTTCTTTTGGCTCACTTTTGACAGTTTCTTTCTTTCTCTCTCTCTTTTTTTCACCCCTTTTTCTTTCTCTCTCTTTTTCTTTCTCTTCCTCTTTCTCTTTCTTTTTTTCTCTATCTCTTTCCCTCTTTCTCTCTCTTTCTCTCTCTTTCTTTCTTTCTTTCTTTTCCTTCCTTCCTTCCTTCCTTCCTTCCTTGAATCAATCCACCTCTCCTCTCCCTCTCTCTTTTATACAAAAGGCAGTTAGATGATATTTTTGAAAATAAAGGGGAGTTGGGTTTGAGGAACTTCAAAGTTTGAGGGGAGAGTATCAGGAGTGGGCAGCAATAACAATGTAAGGAGAGAGGCGAATATGTAGAATAGATAGAATCTATTCAGATAAAAAAAGAAGTAGGTAGAGAGCATTTTAGATAGAAAAACAGAAAGAAGCATACTTATATATAATTGTGTTGACGGTATATTTAAAGTGTTTCACAAATCTCCTTTCTTTTACCGCATATTGTGTATCTCCATATTTGGAGTTCTGTGATAATGTCAGATGGACCTTATTTTTTTGTTCCAAATCAATTCTGTTGTTTTGGCATATAGGTTTTGTTTTTTGTTTTTGTTTTTTTGAGTGAAGACCAAAGTACAGAGTTGGGATGAGGGACACAGAGCTCTAGGTTAAAAAGAAAGTAAGGAAGTAAATAAATGAATAAAAAAAATCTGTGGGTAAATAAACCAAGCAAAAATTAGCATAAAAATGAACATAATGTTTTCAAAGTTAGAAAGGATAAAAGAACCAGGTACAGTATTTGGGTGGGGGCAAAACATTACAAATGTTGGAATGGGAACTTGTCTTCTCATTCACCAGAGTCCATGTGTATTCTAAAGACTCTCATGTCAGAGCAGATGAGTAAAATGATGGCACAGTTTGATCAGGTAGGAGGGAAACGCAGAGTGGGAAGAAGGCTCTTCCCAAGGCTTCTTTGCAAAAGGACTCTGGCTCTCACCAAAGAGAAGTTGCTGTTTTTACTGTGTGTTTCATGAGACATTGCCCACTTGATGAAGTGTTATTGTCATTTAACGACAACTTTCTTTTCTTTTCCCATCTGAGTTTGGTACTAAAATATACTATTATCTAGAGAGGCCGCTTTAATAAAACGTTACAGGATGAATAATCTATGTAAATGTGTTAGGCATATTTTCCACAAAGCAAAAATGAACTGATATTTAGCTCTACCCGCTGTGTTTGTTGCATGTAGAAATAACATTTGATCCCAGTGACAAAATAACTGATCTGCCCTTTCATCCCTGTCATCTGATACACGGTGCCACTTCATCCCCTGGCCCAGGCACCAGCTCTGTCTGGCAGCATGGTGGGATTATGCTCTCTGAACCAAATGTTCATCTTGCCTCATAAATTATTTCTTTTTCTAAAGTACTCAGAATACTGGAAACTTGGTAGCTGGAAACTGGAGTAGGAGCATCCTGTTACCCAATGTTCTACTGGGCAAAGTCAAAGAAACCAAATATCCCTTAGATAAATTATAAAAGGCAGCCAAAGTGAAGACTTGCCCAGACACCTCATTATTAAGAACTCACTTGTTATTCATCATAGTTTTCATCTCAATAAATGATATAAACAATAAGCATGCTTTCTTCTAAAATTCTAGTGCGTTAGAGATAACAGATGAAAGAATTTCTTTTTGTCTGTTTTCCCAACTGTGTTTCATTTTTCCCTGAGCATTGATGTTTCTTTTTGCAAGTAGTTTTAACCTATTTTGATCACCCTGGACGTTTTACTAAACTGACAGACTTTTTTTTTTACACCTGCCATTGTGATGAAATGATAACTAATTACAAAAAAGGTGTACTTTACTTGAAATGGGTTTTCACTCTGTCATTACCTCAGATTCTGGAAAATAATGTTATACATCTTGAAAAATTAGGTATAACTATAATAGCACCTTGAAAACTATCGAAACAATCAAATGTGAAGGTATCTGTTGCTTAAATTTATAGAAGCAGTATGGGTAAGTATACTCTGATTCAGCCAGACTCTTCAGCTAGTCTCTTGGATTGATTGATTAGAGACAGAGAGAACGAGTGAGATCACAAGCCAGGGGGAAAGGCAGGGGGTGAAGCAGACTTCCTGTTAAGTGAGGAGCCCGATGTGGGACTTGATCCCAGGACCCTGGGATTATGACCTAAATCCAAGGCAGATACGTAACCATCTGAGCCACAGAGGCGCCCGAGTCTTTTGGCTTTAAATTGATCAATATTTTAAGATTTTATTTCATTTTGATTCTGTTTTATTCAGGCACACCATAGTTTAATTATACATTATTTTTAATACATTTTACAGATTAAAAATGGCAAAGTCCATTTTACATCAGATGCAGGAATTGCTGGGAAAGTGGAGAGAAATATTCCTGAAGTGTATGTTGCAGATGGCCACTGGCATACTTTTCTAATCGGAAAAAATGGAACAGCCACAGTATTGTCCATCGACAGAATATATAACAGAGATATTATCCACCCTACCCAGGATTTCGGTGGCCTCGATGTGCTCACTATATCTCTTGGAGGAATTCCACCTAATCAAGCTCATCGAGATTCTCAAACAGGTAAATGCTTATGTTGAGCAAAGTAGTTGGACTTCTGATAGTACCCATTCTGCATATTCTGAGACTCTCATAACTGTCTTTAGGAAGCCTGTAATGAATTGTTGGCCGTCACTTACTTTAGCCATTTGGATTTATTCTAGCAAGTTCATAATTCAGCCCATGGTGCTTCCCTTGTCCACCAAATATTTACTTATTCATTAATTCACTTACTCATTTATTTGTTAACTCACATGACAGATATTTACTGAGCCCCACCCTTGGCATGGGAGTACAATGGTGGATTAAATAAATAGCTACTCTCCTCATATGTCAAAGAGGACAAACATCAATGAAATCATTATACAAGTGAATATATTATTTTAGAATATGATAAATGATGTGAAGAAGGAATGTAGAATTCTAAGAGATTTTCAAAAAAGGAGAGAGGGAAACCTCCCTGGGAAATTGACATTGGTACTTCAAACTGAACTATGAAAATGAAGATGGGAGAGTATGAAAGCCTAATTTATATTGTGAGGAACTTAACAAAAGTGGGAACTTAGTTCCTAAGTAGTTCCTACAAAAGTAGGAACTTAACAAAAAGTAGATTAAGTCAAGGTCACAGAATCTGGCCTATTGGCTTATTGGAGACTTCTGTCACAGGTAAAGGATGAGGTTGAAGAATGAAGCAGGGCCTTGTAGACCTGTCACATTTTTGGTCTTACTCTCAGGACAATGGGAAGTCACCAAAAAGTTTCTCTTAGAGAAGTCTCAAGATTAGATATGCAGTGATATTAAATATCTTTCAGGTTACAACATAGAGAATGCATTGGAGGAGGACAAGAGTACACTTGCATAAGTTAGCTGGGATGATACTGTTGTGATCTAGGCAAGGTATTGTGTGAGTTTTAACTAGTGTGGTGGTAAAGGAGTTAGTAAGAAGTGGATAGGGAAGAAATACTTTAGAAATTAAAATAAACTAAACCATTGATGCTTTGAATGAAATTCAGGAAGGTTTCTGACCTATCAACTAGAAGAAGGACAGTGCCACTGAAAGAGGAAACTGCAGAGAAGTGCAGGAAAAAGTGTGTCTATGGGAAATAGCAAGACGGTGGTGTGGGACCTTTGGGGTTTGGACCACCTTTGCAAAAGACTTTTGGATGGGTGGACTACAGTCAGGAGTGGACACTAGCTAGAAATGCATATGAGGAGTTAGCTGAGTCAAGCAGGTGACTGAAGTCCTGAGTAGAGTCGTAGTGTGGAGGAGAAAGAAAGCCTAGAGCCTTAACTTAAGCAACCCTGGGAGTCAGTGGCTGTTTAGAGGAAAATGAAACGTAAAAGAGACTAAGTCGTTGAAAGAAAATCTGGAAAGTAGGAACAAAAGCAGATGTTACAGAAGCTCATGGAAAAAGAGTGTATCAGGGATGGAAATACCACTACAGTGGAAAGATACCAGGAAAACTGAAAAATGCAGGGAGAGGGACAGGCTTAAGACACAAAGTAAAAGTCCAGGTCATAACTTGTTCTTATATACTTAACTTCTTTGAGAATATGGACGCTAATTCTTTTGGATGCTGTAGGAAACAAACCAATGTAAATCATAGTCTTGTATTAGTGTGAAATGGATTCTTGGGCTCTGTGACAGGAACGTTAGCAATATTAGCACATTCAAGTTCAACAAAGAGTTTCTCAACTTCAAAAAAATAATAATTATTATTGGCCTCTAAGGAGCCATTTAGATGTTTTTTTTCCTAACTTCTGCCGTTCCCACCTCATGAAGTGTTCATGCTGTACTTATACTCGATATCCGTCCTCTAGGGGACCACAAAACTTTGTAATAGCTTTGTCTTTTGCTCTGCAGGAGCCAGTGTTCAACTCCTTGAGAGCAATATCGCCTCCATGGAGAATGTATGATATCTAATGATTAAAGCTATTAGTCTATTTTTTTTTCTGTTTGCTGTTTTTGTTCTTTGTAAGTATTTTTAAATACCTTTTATTTCTATGTATGCAATTTTTGGTATGTAGACTATAAAAATAAGACAAATAGATAATTAAATAACTAAAAAGAAGAAGAAAAAGAAAATCCAGCCTGGGTCATTCATAAATCTTCAGAAAGAGCAATATCTGAGCAATTCTCTCCATACTTTTGTCATGGAAATCTTCTAGATCTTAAGTTACATTGTAAGACACACAGAGTTACCATCTTTGGACTGGGCAATGGTACTGAGAAGGTGGCTTCTTTTTACCAAACGTGATTGTGCAGCTTCTTTTTATCAGAGTCCCCCAGTGCAGCATTTTAAGTCTTGGTTTCCTCTAAAATGCCTCACTGCGGGGCCCCTGGGTGGCTCAGTCGTTAAGCGTCTGCCTTTGGCTCAGGTCATGATCCCAGGGTCCTGGGTTCAAGCCCCGCATCGAGCTACCTGCTCGGCTGGAGGTCTGCTTCTCCTCCCATTCCGTCTGCTTGTGTTCCCTCTCTCACTGTGTTTCTCTCTGTCAAATAAATAAAATCTTAAAAAAAAATTTAAAAAAAATAAATAAAATGCATCACTGCTCCTTCTTTCTGCTGCAGGTTTTGACGGCTGTATTGCTTCTATGCTGTATGGTGGTGAAAGTCTTCCTTTCAGTGGGAAACATAGCTTGGCCTCCATCTCTAAGACAGATCCCTCCGTGAAGATTGGCTGTCGTGGCCCCAACATTTGTGCCAGCAACCCCTGCTGGGGTGACTTATTGTGCATTAATCAGTGGTATGCCTACAAGTGTGTTCCTCCTGGAGACTGTGCGTCACACCCATGTCAGAATGGGGGCAGCTGTGAGCCAGGCCTGCACTCTGGCTTCACTTGTAGCTGCCCAGAGTCCCACACCGGGAGGACCTGTGAGACGGTGGTGGCCTGCCTCGGTGTCTTCTGTCCTCAGGGGAAAGTGTGCAAAGCTGGAAGTCCTGGAGGCCATGTCTGTGTTCTGAGCCAGGGTCCTGAAGAGATTTCCCTGCCTTTGTGGGCTGTGCCGGCCATTGTGGGCAGCTGCGCCACAGTCCTGGCCCTCCTGGTCCTCAGCCTGATTCTGTGTAACCAGTGCAGGGGGAAGAAGACCAAAAAACCCAAAGAGGAGAAGAAACCGAAGGAGAAGAAGAAGAAGGGAAGTGAGAACGTTGCTTTTGATGACCCAGACAATATCCCCCCCTACGGGGATGATATGACTGTGAGGAAGCAGCCCGAGGGGAACCCGAAGCCAGATATCATTGAGCGGGAGAACCCCTACCTCATCTACGATGAGACTGACATTCCCCACAGTTCAGAAACCATCCCCAGCGCCCCCTTGGCCTCTCCAGAGCAAGAGATAGAGCATTACGACATCGACAACGCCAGCAGCATCGCCCCTTCAGACGCAGACATCATCCAACACTATAAGCAGTTCCGCAGCCACACGCCAAAATTTTCTATCCAGAGACACAGCCCCCTAGGCTTCGCGAGACAGTCCCCCATGCCCTTAGGAGCGAGCAGTTTGACTTACCAGCCTTCATACAGCCAGGGTTTGAGAACCAGCTCCCTGAGCCACTCCGCTTGCCCAACCCCCAATCCCCTGTCTCGCCACAGCCCAGCCCCATTCTCGAAGTCCTCTACTTTCTACAGGAACAGCCCGGCCAGGGAACTGCATCTGCCTATAAGAGATGGAAATACTTTGGAAATGCACGGGGATGCCTGCCAACCTGGCATTTTCAACTATGCCACAAGGCTGGGAAGGAGAAGTAAGAGTCCTCAGGCCATGGCCTCTCATGGTTCTAGACCAGGGAGTCGCTTAAAGCAGCCAATTGGGCAGATTCCTCTGGAGTCTTCTCCTCCGGTAGGACTGTCAATTGAAGAGGTGGAGAGGCTAAACACCCCTCGCCCTAGAAACCCAAGTATCTGCAGTGCAGATCACGGAAGGTCTTCTTCAGAAGAGGACTGCAGGAGGCCATTGTCCAGAACAAGGAACCCAGCGGATGGCATCCCAGCTCCAGAATCTTCTTCTGATAGTGACTCGCATGAGTCTTTCACTTGCTCAGAGATGGAATATGACAGGGAAAAGCCAATGGTGTATACTTCCAGGATGCCTAAATTATCTCAAGTCAACGAATCTGATGCAGATGACGAAGATAATTATGGAGCCAGACTGAAGCCTAGAAGATACCATGGCCGCAGGGCGGAAGGAGGACCTGTGGGCACACAGGTGGCAGCCCCAGGGGTTGCTGACAACACACTGCCCTTGAAACTTGGGCAGCAAGCAGGGAATTTCAATTGGGACAACCTTTTGAACTGGGGCCCTGGCTTTGGCCATTATGTAGATGTTTTTAAGGATTTGGCATCTCTCCCAGAAAAAGCAGCAGCAAACGAAGAAGGCAAGAGTGGGACAACGAAGCCGGTCCCCAAAGATGGGGAAGCAGAGCAGTATGTGTGAACTTTATGTACTGGCATTATAAAAGTCGAAAAACAAGGGACACTCAAACCGTTGTAAGGTTGTCGACTAAGGTGGGTTCCATTTGCAAAACAGGCCCGTATGGACTGGTGTTGGAGGGAAACTTTAAAAAAAATAATAACCACAATGCTGCTGAAACAGACTCAATGCAAGTCTTTAATTTAAATATGCTTGGCTGAATTTATTTTTCTGCATGCATCGTATTTTGTAACTAGTTATGTGGCATGCAGCGTTTGGAAAATTTTTCCTTATTTACCAATGTTTGATTTGTGATTTTTTAAAATTAATACCGTTGCCATTGCAGAAATGAATTTGTGCTTTCACAGTGGGGTATGTGTATCGTTTCCATTGTATTATCATTGTTATGTTTTGCATCACAAGATCCTTGAGGTTTAAGCAATCCTTGTAAAGTGTAGGAAGAGCCCTCCTATCCTTGAACGAAAGACTAAGTATTAACACTTTCCAGAATTATAGATTCCATATTAGATGTTGCTCAGAAATGTCTGATATTTAAGTTTTACATGACAGTGGGTACTAAAGTTAAGTCATTTTGTTCAGCACTTTAGAATTTTCCTACAAAATTGTGTTAAAACTTCTGAATCTCTCTCTCTCTCTTGTTTTTTTTTTTTGTTGTTGTTGTTTGTTTTTTTGGTTTTTTTTTTGTTAATAAACCATTCTGGTCTTCTGACCTTCATCAGGCTTCCACTAGGAACAAAATGACTGCATATTTTCCTTAGAACTCTGCTTCCCTTCTTACTGTGGAATGATGTTCTCAGCAGCGCTTCTCAGAGACACTTTTGGAAGTTATTTATTGAAAAATGTTCTATGCTTTTAAAATTTTAAAGAATCAACCTAAAGAAAGCCTATAATTGGACTTGTTTTTCAACCATTTAACATCTATCCCAAGTACCCAGTTTTATAATTTATATAAAGTCGAATTTCAACTCTCCTTTCTTTCCGCCATTTTGTAGATCATTTTTTAATACCGTGTAAAAACTTTTTTTTTACACTTAAGCTGTGTTTTTGATACTGATATTTTCCTATGCTGAAAAGTTTTCTTACTTTCAGGGAAGGTAAGAAAATACTTTTTTTACATTTGTTACTTATGTAACGTTCATATTTTTCACATTTTGATATTTGTAACATACTGTATGCTTTCTACTTGTAAATGCGAACAATAGAATTAAAATATTTATTTAAAATACTTTGCATCCATCGTGTGATGTTAAATTTTCATCGTTCTATACTGTTTTTATGCCCAACTTGAGTAACCTCTACTTGTCAATAGACAAGGTGAACTATGAATGGGCGACATCATTTTCTTCTAAAAAACCTCAGTGTGGTAATTTCCAGGACAGATATTTTAAGGTCACTTTAGTACATTTCTATCTGTCAGAGTTCTTGAAATTCCCTAGGGCATAATGAGTCTAGACGAGATTTCGTCTTTGGGGATTAACTTTGTTATGAACCTGGTTTAAGCCTTCAGGCAATAAAAGTTTGGAAGTTCCCAGCAGAGTATGTTCACTGAAGGCCAGCTTTAGACCAGGCTTATAGTTATAGGAACAGCAATGAATTAAACCTAATTATGGAAAAATGTCTGGGTCTCATTTTCTCCAAGGACCCAGCCCAAAATGTTCTAAGTCAGATGGTAGATAGGAAGAATGACAGTGAGGTCTCTGCTATGCATACCTGTCTTTAATTTATTGATCACTCTGCTGCATAAATTCTAAACACATTTTACATGCTATCCTAGCCAAGACAAACCTCTATTTTCAACTATTCACCTAAGAATGAAACAATTCAGAAGAGACTAGTCCAGAATAAAATTCATTGTGTATAAACAGTTACAACTGAAATAGGATTTCTGCAAATTATCTCACAATCTCAGAACTTTTTATAATTAAATATCTGCCCCATAACTAATATTTCTTCAGAATATTATCCTCTAACATTGGCTGTGCCATATTGAATAGGGATTTTAACAATATGTAAACGTTTTGGGTACATAAAATATGTAAATGTTTTTAGTAAATACAGTATTTTTAAATTAATACCAACAGATTGACATACATGCCAGAATTATTTTGTCATTTAATAATGATGAGGGGTTTTTTGTTGTTTCAGAATAGGAAATAAAATGTGGATTTAATCTAAATTGTAACATTCCTACAGTGTAGTTTAGAGACTGAATGTAAGATACTAATCTGATCTTTTTCTTGTCACCTGTGATGAGCCAACATGTTTTAGTATTTCCCTATGAATTTAAGTATTATGAATTTATGTGCCAAATATGGGAACATGCTGATTGCTTTGCATAACTCAAAACAGAATACTTTTTTCTCAGAATCTCTGAAGCAGCTCAAGATGTCTTCAAGGATATAAATTCTGTAATTGAGAACAGAGCTAAAAGTAAAAATGATAACCATGATTATGGCTAAGGGTTAAGAGGGCCAAACCTGATGCCAAGATTCTGTATGCTATTTCTCTAAGAATTCTTTGTGAGGTAGAGAATTATTACCCCTTGATTAATCAATCCCAATTTAGGAATATGATAGGAGTTTTATAGGAAAATTTCTAGTCTTTGGTTCTTCTTAGAAATTTTTTCCATTGAAGCTAGAACAATACTTGTAGCAAAACAAATCGGAAATGTATGGAATGCACGTCTCGCTTCAAATGGAGACTAACACTTAGTTTACTGAAATAGAGACGTGACAAAGCATGCACTATGGTGGAAGTAGGGGAGGGATCATAGGTAAATTGATAAGGTAACACTCTCCAAAATTAACGGTAAGTAGTGACCTGCATGTTCACATTTAAAATCATGACCTCAGAATTTTAATTCAGCCCCTGCTAGTGTTTGTTGGATTGCCTGCAATACAGTCACTCTGGGGCTTTTTCCCATGTGCACACTGAAGATGCCTCAGTGAGCCTGTTGTTAGGAATGGTGTGTAACCACGCCCACAAGAGACCCTTCGGGTTAGAGTAGCAACATTTTCCAGGTTTCCAATCACTTAGTTCTTACTGTTGGTCTTGTCTTCAGGGTTGTTTCTTGAAATTTCTAAGTTGGTGGATCTGGTCAGTGGTTCATTCAGATATATTAAAATCATTGTAAGGAAATGAAGATCAAAATGAAAAATGGAAAAAAACTTCTCTTTTCCTTGTTGCTATCACAATGTTTGCCAATACCGAGGTTGGTGAGAAATATAACTGGCCTAAACAATTGGGAGTTATGCCCCTTATAAATATTTTATTTACAGTAGAAGATAACACATATCACCATGCAACTTTATTACTTCCAAACTTTCCATCTAAGAACAAAACACTATTTTAATGAAAATGCATTTTTATTTATTTGGATTCAACATTCTGGTAAAACTAATCTGTAAAAGGTGAAAATGGCTTTAAAATTTTGAATCAGTAATTCAGCAATGCGATTTTTTCCTAATTTATTTTGTGTCGTGTATTAATTTTAAAAGGACTAGCATTTCAAGGGGCGCCTGGGTGGCTCAGGGGGTTAAGCCTCTGCCTTCGGCTCAGGTCATGATCCCAAGGTCCTGGGATCGAGCCCCGCATCAGGCTCTCTGCTCAGCAGGGAGCCTGCTTCCCCATCTCTCTGCCTGCCTTTCTTCCTACTTGTGATCTGTCAAATAAATAAATAAAATCTTAAAAAAAAAAAAGGACTAGCATTTCAAGAGGACTAAATTTGCCTTTCCCTAGGAAAAATGAGACTGCAGATGAAATATATTTTAGCATACATTTATTAGAGTTTTCAGCATGAAATAAAATATTAAAGTGTATAATGAACCTAGTAAATATTCCTTAAAGATACTCTGAGTGAAATGTCACAACATTAATAATGTATATCATTACTACTACTGAGCCAAGCCAATAGTTTGGAAAGTTTATCACTCACAAAAGTTATAAGCCAATGTTATTATGATTTCAACATTTTCATTTATTGTTAATGAGGGAAAAGGCATTAGGTTCTAATAAATGTTGGTATGAACAAATGAATACCAATAATCCAATCCTAACATCATCTATGTATCTCTGAAAATCATTGCCAATAAATATATTCTGGACTTAAGACCATGAAGTACAATATTCTCCTTCAACAGAGAAATAAACTGAGATATAAAGGTCAGTGTCCTGTGTAAATCCATTTAATCACAAACAATAATTCGTGACCTTTACATGCCAGGCCCTTTTCTAAATCATGGGATATGATAGTGAAGAAAACAAAGTATTTCCCTCGGTGGAACTTACATAGGAGTAAAGGAAAGAGACAATCAATATAGAAATGCAGTAATAATTTTTCAGTGTGATATCTAGTGGAAATAAGTGCTGGCAAGCCAACTAAAGCAGGAGAAGGGCTAGATATTGATTTGGGAATGAGTATGCTATTTTATTTTATTATTATTTTTTAAAACTTATTTGGTTGATTTTTTTGTTACTATTTTCAGTTAGCCAGCATGTAGTACATCACAGTTTTTGATGTAGTGTTCAATGATTCATTAGCTGCGTGTAACACCCAGTCCTCATCCCAACACATGTCCTCCTTAATACCCATCACCCAGTTACCCCATCCCCTTCTATATGTGTATGCTATTTGAGACAGATTGGTCAGGGAAGACCTTTCTGGAAAGGTGACGTTGGAGCAGGAAGCTGAAGGAGGCACAAGAGCAAGCCATGGACTCTCATGGATAATGGTGCTCTGGGCAGGGCAGTGGCATGAGGAAGCCCAGAGGAGGAGAACATTCTATGTTGGAGGAACAACCAGAGAGTGAAAGGCCAAATCTTTGTCTACATATCAGCAAAAGCTACACTACAAGAATCTTAAGGATGAATGGTAAAAAGTAAGACTATAATTCAGAACAGGCCCAGAAAGAATTATTGTGGAAGCAAAACTTCATGTATGTCTACTACCAGATGAAATAAGAGCATCTTTAAATGCAAGGGGAATCCTGAGAAGGCGGCTATGCACTCTCTCTGCACTGGTGTCCAAGATCGAGAAGACAAAAGGAGAGATGTGTATAATGGAAGTAAATGTCTATGCTAACATTGATTGATTCATGCTATCCTGGATGACAGAGCCAAACCTGTAGGCATATTCACAGGAAGCATGTTAAGATGTACGAAAATAAAGCTGTTGGTTTCCTTATTGCTGAGACACTAACATGTCCAAAATAACAGATATCTACGATTAGAAAGTTGCAGAAATTTGTATTTAAAAAATAAACTTCTATTTTTTATGAAATGGATCATTTGCAAGAAAAATTTTTCAAACAGAATGATATTTATATTGCTGGAATGAGTGATGGTGAGCAAAATATCTCCAAGACACAATGATAAGTCTATGTCTGAATTCAAGGTAACTAAGACTTGTCCAAATGTCTCTTACTGAGTCCATAATAATTGAAGTTAACCTCCATCTTTGCAATGCTAATAAACCTTTTTAAAATCCAAGTGAAGTGTGATGAAGTAGGATTAAGATTTAAAGACATACTTTTGGCATTTACCATAAAAACTTTTGGAGGAAGTCTTTTTATGTACTCTACAGTGTGCATATGTCAGACTCATAATTATGTTAAGATTCATGTAGGCAATTCTGACGAAAGTGACTTTATAAAGGTAACCTAAGGACTCTTTGCACTTATTAATGGAACATGCTGAGGGAATAAAAGACTCTTCGAATCCTCCTGTAATGTGTGAATCTGTCAAGGTAGATACACTGAAAACATTTGTGAAAGACTCCCCATATCTGAAGATACATAATTAAAATAAAAAGTCCCACAGAATGTCTAAAAATGCACTGCATAAAAGCAGATAATTTCCAGGCAACCCATTTGGATGATTCTAATTTTATTAGTTTATGAATCAATTTACCAAACTCCTAAATCAAGTTGCAAACTATAAAGTAGAGTCACTGTGGTATTCTGGCAAAAAGTTAGGATCTTAGTCTATGTACCATTTTAGCTCAAATAAAATAACCAATGAAGTACTTAGTTCTTTGGCAATGTCACGGAGTTCCCGATTTCAGATTGAAACCATATCGTGTACTGTACAGATGTTGATCAAAATAAGACTCCATTTTGCTAGAGCAATCTGCTCACTCAGGCCATCCTTTTCTTACTCTATTCACATGGTCTTAAGGCAAATGGCTGCCAAAAAGAGAGTTACTGATACTTGACTTTGAAGTCTAAAGTAATACATTGAGGGAAATCTCTCTTTAGAAAAGCAATATGAATAAGACAATGAGGGCAGCATCACCTACCCCAGAAATGGGATAATTCTTTTGCAGCTATGAGTCTGAAGGAAAGAAAGTTATCCTGTATTAAATCTGGGGCAATTCTAGTAGGGAAGTCAAATGATGAGATGGACTCTCCTAGGGAAACTGATAAATTTGGGAAATGGCTTTGGGTGGAAAAGAAAATGGAAGAAAAGAGCTTGCCCTCTTTTGCCTTGGCAGAGCTGTCATCAAGAAACTTGAGCCAGGATGCCTGGGTGGCTCAGCTGGTTGGTTGAGCATCTGATTCTGGTTTCGGTTCAGGTCATAATCTCAAGGTTGTGAGATGAAGCCTTGCTCAGGCTCTGTGCTGGGGGTGAAGCCTGCTTGAGATTCCCTCTTTTCCTCTCCCTGTGCCCCTCCCCCCATGCATGTGCTCGCGCTCTCTCTCTATCTTATTCTCTCCCAGAGTCCCTAAAAATAAATAAATCTTAAAAAAAAGAAACATGAGTTGTCAATCATCTGCTGTACAACAGACAACCATTAATGTCTTAAAAGTATTTCTTCTAATCCATGAGAAAAGCTTATGACAGCAGATGCTGCATATAGTGATACAGGCATCTAGAGAGGGAATCAAAATCAGATTTTTGTTTTGTTTTGTTTTAAATTTTTAGGCAGTGAGTAAATAGGAGTGTTCTCTAATAGAGGATGATTTGGACTGTCAGTATTAAACACACAAAGTACATTTGCATTTGAAATCTTCTCAATTCATACAACTTCAGATCAAGAACAGAATGAGTCCAAGAAATGCTCAACAGACTTTAAAGTGGCAAAGTCAATTATCTACCGTTCATAGGCAGATTTCTGTCCAAATTAAGGCACAATCCCTGGCCACTCTGCATTTAATGTGCTTATAAAAAATAATGTGCTTACAGATCAAATGCATAACTGTTCCCTATAAATTAGCCCGTAAGTGAATTTTGATAATGTATACAGTTTTTAATTTGCTCAGCACTGTGTGTCAAGTACTGGGAAGAAATAAGCAAATAAGATGATTTTTGTCTTCAAGAAACTTGTGAGCGTTGGTGACTAAACTCTCCCTTTTCCAAAACACAAATTTGCATAGCTCTGTTTTCACAGAATAATTTTAGTATTTCCAAAGAAATTTCTTTTTTAAAAAAGAAATATTTTATTTGTTTATTTAAGAGATACAGAGAAAGAGCACGAGCTGAGAGAGAGGGAAGCAGAAACCCCTTGCTGAGCAGGGACTCTGATGCAGGGCTTGATCCCAGGACCCTGAGATAAAGACCTTGATCCCAGGACCTGAGCCAAAGGCAGATGTTTAACTGACTGAGCCAGCGAGGCTCCCTAAAATTTCTGTTTGTACTCACGTGGGCTCCATGTGCAGTCTCCTGGACATTGACTATACTCAATAACTTCTTGAACCTTGAAAAGCCACTGCATTTTCAAGATTAACAAACTAATAGTTTTAGTGACTTTTAAAGAAAATTTTAGGCAAGTTACTAATATTTTTTTAGTAGTTCCTACGTTGTCTATTTAGGTTAAACTTAGTTAATATCCCTGGTTTTGAAAGCAATTGCTATTATAACTATTATCAATCTTGTTCTATCATATACTACTTGGTTTGAGACTAGTGCATTTGTTTTCAGGATTATACTTTTTCACAAAATTTGGTGTGTCATCCCCAGTAAAAAGTATGTAAATTTAATCCAGAACGAGCATGTTTTGATGAGTTTGTGGTAAATGGGACTGAATATTAAATACTAAAATCGTTTAAAAAAATCAGTACACAAATAAGATTAGTTTTAAAAGGAAGTAAGAGCAGTAACCCTAACAATTTACATAAATTTTATGACTACCACTCTTCGCAATCACATATAGACACGTATTTCTACATACCTAAACAGTGTGAATTGTGACCTTTTTCAAAATTGAGACTTCTTGAATATTTTTGACAATTTAATACTGTTGAAACTTGAGGAAATGTTCTAATCTTCTTGAAGTACGGATTTAAAGGAAATGACTTTGCAGTCTGTATGCTGAGTGTTCTCTTAGTTCTAAGAGGATGTGATGTGACTAAGAAGTCCCTGATGTGATGGCTGGCCATTGGGACAGAGACTGAGACAGTGAACAGCTGGGGGACAGAGTCTCACATGGAGGGAGGCAAAGGACCAAGTCCCTCACCATGGGCAGATTCCTGTGTCGGAGCTGAAAAGTGCCAGGGTGTGTGCACTGTGGTGAGGGAATGAGAGGGGCTTAAAAGGAGGGAAGAAAAGTAGTGCTGAATGCTGATAGGACCATTTAATCTCACCTGTAACTTTAGTTTCTCAAAGTAACACTTTCAAGGATGACAAGACCATTTACTCTCTTCTATAAATTTCATTCGTTGCTCAAAGTAACTTTTTTTTTTTTTAAATCTTAGAAGATACATAAAAGGTTCTGATGACACAGATTTCTGGCATTAGGCTTACAGCAAACAAGCAGAGGATTCATGAATCAGTTATTTATGTATATCTTTTTTGAAGAATGAGCACTAGGAACCCTCACAGCAAGCATGCCTCTTCCACACTCATTACATATTCATTGAGCGTTCGACCTATGTAAGTTACAGCACCACCAAACCTTACAGTCTTAATAAAGACATATTATCTGACACCTGATTCCTATTGCAAAATTTCTAAGATGCATGAAATTAAAGTATACCTATGAAATTATATTCAACGGTTAATTTGCTTTATAATTTAGTTTGTTCAATAGTTGAGATAAATCTCTTCCCAGTAATTGCAATAGACACACCAATATCATCATAGTTATGTAAGTAACACTGTCCCACGGTTTACCCTATGATGTTTCTCTGTTCTGTAATTGTAAGCCATTACTCTTCAATCTGTCCTATTACTGTCATTTTCATCACCGTTTGTGACCCCATCTTTTACATTCAGCATCATTTCGGATCCTTTGGTTTAAAGTGGTGAACTAACGTCTTCCTGCTTCAGACCAGCCTGGCTTGTCAGCTCTTTTTATTCCTCGGAAGTCCACAGCCAAGCCAGCGTTTGCTGCTTGCCCTCATGGCTGGCAGCCCACCTGTTTCATCCCAGCTTGTGATAGCTGCCTGGACCTTGCTGTCATCCATACTTTACACAATTGTAACGCAATGACATTGTGTCATGGTAAATGAATTTTCATTTTTCATAATTGTGCTACATAATTAAATCATCATGGACTACCAAAGTATCTCCCTTCATTCTGATTTTAAGACTCCAGTGAATTTCCTTCCCTTAGCATCAGGAACCTATTAGAATCAGGGTAGATAGTGACAAAAAATTTGGAGAACAGTGATCACTATGCTACCTGGTTTTATTTCATTTTGTTTGTTACCATTTTTGTTTTTGTTCTTCATTTACTGTATGTTGGTTTGTGTTGGTCACAGTGGAACATATGAGGTTGCCACAAAGAACATCCAAGTCCTAGGGACAGCTTGATTTATAGGTAGAATATACTTCTGTCAAAATTAAAAATTATACATTTGGCAGTAAGATTTAGTAAAACTAGCTATTATTCTTCCCAAATTTAGTTATAAATGCTGAGGATCAAAGGGTTACATGACTCCTAATTGTCACAGACTGATAAGAGCCAGAGCTAGGACTTGAGCTCAGTTTGAACAGGATTTTGAAATTCACTCTTTTTCTCCTACTATCTCATATGTATATATGCCTTTTCAGATTTCAAAGGATCGTCCAGTGAGTTTTCTAATTTGAACATTATAACACACCTGTGGGGTTGATCAAGAATGTCACACTTTACCAAGAGGAATTTGGAGAGAATGAGACTTGCTCAAAGCACAGTTAATAACTGGTTGAGTTAATGCTTCTCTCTAAATAGACTTATTAACCCCATTTGTTTTCTTCCAGTTTATAATGATAACATGTGGAAAGGTGAAATGCCAGAGTGTTATCTTTGGCATTAAACTTTAGCCATTTTAGAAATGTTGAGCCAGGAATTGTCATGCCAAAACTAATGATGTTGGAATTTGAATCTGACAATAGCGAACATTACTGGAAATCAGGAACCCATATTAAAGAAGTTGTAAAGAAAATATGACACCAAAAAGCTAAAAATAAAGAGCAATGTATAGAGAAGTCCATCAGAAAAAAAAATGGGACGTCTGGGTGGCTCAGTCGGTTGAGCATACTCGGATACTCCTGGTTTCTGCTCAGGTCATGATCTCAGGGTTGTGGAATCAAGTCCCACCTTGGGCTCTGTGCTCAGCAGGGGTCTGCTGGAGATTCTTTCTTGGCCCTCTCCCTCTACCTCTCCCCCTGTTCGCACTCTCTCTTAAATAAATAAATCTTTAAAAAAAACCACAAAACTTGCTAAGCAACTTACGTACATTATTTAATTTATTTGTTTTCATTTATCCACAACTACCATAGTTTTATTTTCTGATTTGCATATGAATAAAGGGAGGGTTAGGGCTTTGTTCAAAGTCATGTAACTGATGAATAGTAAAACTGAAATTTAAATCCAGGTTTCTCTGAGTTAAAAGTCAACTTTAGGGGCGCCTCGGTGGGTCAGTAGGTTAAGCATCTGCCTTCAGCTCAGGTCATGATCCTGGGGTCCTGGGATCAAGCCCCACATCAGGGTCCTTGCTTCTCCCTCTTCTTCTGTTTGCAGCTCTGCCTACTTGTGCTCTCTATCTCTCTGTCAAATAGATAAATAAAACCTAAAAAAAAAAAAAGTCAACTTTACTACTAAATATGCCAATCACTTTCCTGTTAATAGAGGTTTCCTCCTTGTTAGTATACTTTCACTTTTGCCCACCATTCTTTTTTTAAGATTTTATTCACTTATTTGACAGAAAGAGCTAGTGCATAAGCGGAGGGAACAGCAGACAGAGGCAGAGGGAGAAGCAGGCTCCCCATGGAGCAAGGGACACGATAGGGGACTCAGTCCCAGGACCTGAGATCATGACCTGAGCTGAAGGCAGCTTCTTAACCCACTGTGCCACTCAGGCACCCTTGCCCACCATTCATATCACGGTGTGCCTTTGCCATGTTTTCCCACAACATGGCTTATATATCTAGGTCTTTTTCCCTTATTTCTTTTTGCTTGAGATGCTGATCTCTCAGTGTGCTTCTGCCATTACTTCTTCTTTGCTATTCTTCTATGTGTATAAGAATGATAGTTATACTTACTCATGAGGTGGTGCCAAGATTAAATGGATTAATTTATATAAAGCACTTACAACATAAAGTGCTCACACACAGTCAGAACCCTGTCGATAATGAGGATGAAACAAATCATTTTTCTCCAAACTTTTAGTGAGCACCATAAGGATTTTAATCCTGAGGCTGGGGTTTCTGTTGTCAGACTGGCAGAATCTGATCCAACCTCTAGTCAAATGAGTAGAAAATAAAACAAATTAATCTTTTAACGTTCTTGATATGAACATAGAAGCTCTTTACTTCACAGAAGAGGCAAACAAATTTGAAAGACCTTTCTGAGATCACTATGAGCCTCCAAATGCAAGGTTCTAAGTAGACAGTGTTAAGGGTTTGTAATCTAGAATCTGAAATAGTCAACTACGATATATCATGGTCAGTCCTCTTAATTAGACTGGAGGTAATGAGTTCCAATTTTTAAATATTTCTTGTCAAAAGTCTATTCTCTTCAGAAAGTCATTGTGGATGCATTGTTTTACCTTTCTCAATCTAAGGTTTCTCTTATATTGAAATGAGTTGGTTTTTCCTTGCAGTTTGCAGCCAGAAAATTTGCAGTCGAGGCATAAATGAGAAGCCAGTTCAGTTAACATAATGATTTCTAGAGCAGCCAATTTAGCATCTTTCTCAAGTACCAGGGTTATAAATCATCATAGGGTCTCCGGGTGAATCATTTGTCTTGTGAGGAAGAACTGCACATATAAGGTTATTATTGCTCATCAATTATTATTGCGAAATAATAGAATACTAAAAAAGCTTCAAGTGAAATAAGTCAGAGAAAGACAAATACTGCATGATCTCATTTATATGTGGAACTGAAAAAAAAAAAATGAACTCACGGAAACAGAATAGTGGTGTTTGCTAGAAACAAGGGCCAGGGGGTAGGAGAAATGAGGGAAGGGTGTCAAAACTTACAAACTTCCAGTTATAAAGTAAATGAGTCCAGGAGAAGTAAGGTACAACATGGGAACTATAGTTATAGATACTGGATCTATGTGAAAGTTGCTAAGAGAGTATATCTTAAAAGTTCTGGACACAAGGAAAAAAAATGTGTAAATATGTGAAGTGATGAATGTTAACTAAGCTTACTGTGGGGAACATTTTACAGTATATACATGTATCAAAGTGTTACATTGTACAACTCAAACTAAGGCAATATTATATGTTAATTATATCTGAATAAAATGGGGACAGAAGGAAATACCGTAATGCCTACTTAAACAAAAACCAGGGCACTCAGGTGACTCAGCTGGTTAGGTGTCTGACTCATGATTTTGGCTCACATCATGCTCCTGTGGGTCCTGGGATCAAGCCCCGGGTCAGGCTCTGCACTCAGCAAGGAGTTTGCTTCAGATTCTCTCTCTCCCTGTGCTCCTCCCACCAGCTTGCATGCTCTCCCCTCTCAAATAAATAATCTTAAAAATAAACCCTACAAATGAATCTTCTCTGAAATTTAAAGTCTCAAATGGATTATAAGACCTTTTCTAAATAGTAAAAAAAACACAAAATAATGAATTATTCATACATTTATAATGCCTTGTCTTTTCCTTGAGGTATTTTATGTAAACATGGTCATCACTTAAAAATGTAGCTTAACTTAACCTTTAAAACTGAAGAACCCTGATTTTTAATAAACATTGCTATCAGAATATATTATAAAAACAAGGTAGTGGCACTCTGAAGGCCGAAAAGTCTTCCTAAAGTTCTTCATGGTAATTGGGCAAATAAAAATGCCTTAGAAAAGTTCATTTTAATTTTCTAAAATGGTTTTCCTTTTATAATATTCCAGATTTTATAAATAGGTTCTAAGGAATAGAAATATACTGAAGAAAGACAAGGAAGATTTTCAGGCAAGTCACAAAAGGAAAAATTAATAAGAGGTACAAATTTTTCATACTTAAAAGTACTTATTTTGATTTAGTTCCCATTTAAGTAATGCTAGATGACACTGTGAAATCCATCCACATTAGTAACTCCACTTCAGAAGCCACATTATTCAGGGTTACTGGGATCAAATACTAAAATAGCATTAGCTGGCTTCTGTTTATAATTTTTTTTCCTGTTTCTGTGAATTACATTGCATTGTCTTCTTCCTTTTAAGAAAGAAAAGCTATTCCAGTGAAAATTCTGTGGCCTAGAAACAAAGAAACAAATAAAACTTTATTTGTTATAGAGTATACTCATTGAGGGATCTGTGTTGTTATAAAATCCTGGGTGTCCTTATGACCAATGTCTACAAATTTAAAATGGCACCATATACTAACATCATTGGAAGTCAGGTTTCTAAATAGAAAGCAGCATCTATCTTCTATGACTTTTAGAAAAATACTACAGTGTTGAACTGAAATGCTCATCCCTCTCTCCCCTATTTGATTACATGCATACTGGTATTGATTTATTTTGTTCTCATTTCCTCCTGGGTACAGTTTAGTTCACTGTTTCTCAGCAATTACAGCTACACCTAAAAAGCCCATCAACGAAAGAAGACACTTCAAATGATTTTTGAAGCACAATACACAGAACACATCAATAGAAAATGCCAGGGCTCCTCCTGCTGAAGCTTCTGTCTTGGGTGTGAGTAACGGCATAGGAGGGCAGCAGAGGCTGGAGGTGTGTGAGGTGCATTCCCTGCACACTGTCCACTAAACCCCTGTTACACTCAATACAGCCTCTTAAGGGTTGGGGTTTGGGGACAAACCCTCAACTCGAACTTTGATCTCATCTCACATCTTTTAAAAATTATATTGACACCATATCATATTGCTCAAGTTTTCTGAATGACTGTGTCTTCAATCCTCACAATGACTGAGAGATTTCATATAACAGAATGTGGGAAACTACGTATGCAGACTGTAAAACAAAATGCAATACGTTCAGGATTGCCGCACAGGCATGTTCTTTTCAGCACTCCATGCTTGCGTGTGTGCATTCTTTCTTCTGCATCTTTCTGAGGACTAGATAAATCACTCTTAATGGAAAAGAGAATAATGTAAGAAGTTTAATTAGAATTTTCTCTAAAATAACGAATGATATTTTTTGTTTTGATTTCTTGGTGTTAAGAATAGAGGCTAATACAAAAATGTACAAACAACATATTTCTTAGTGAATTCTACTTTTCAAGTTATATAATACGTGGTCTGGACATGCCAGGAGAAGATATTCTGAGGTAGAGTTACCATATTTTTTTTTCTTTTTCTTTCTGTTTTTGGCTAGAGAATATAATTAAGGTCCGGTATCCTCAGACAAGAAATAAAGCAGATGGAGATTGGACATAATACCAAAAACAAGACTTACTGGGGTAGTAAAATGATTTTAATGTATATAATGTGATATCACTTAAAAGTTTAATAAATTTTACTCTTCTTGTGAGTTTAAGGATCCAAAAAACATCTCTCAGGCATTGGGAGTTAACTTCTGGGGTCGTGTTCTGACTTAAGCAACAACTGGTTGCCAACTCCACTTCTTTGGCTTGGAGCTAGTCTTGATTGTGTTGGGTGATGAGTAGGTGAGCTCTATGGATGATTTCATTGCTGGAACAATATCTTTCTGCTCTAACATTGCTTTGGTATTTAGTAAACTGTGAGCTGTTCTTAAAATATTGCCAGTGATTCTAAAGGAGCCCACTCCTAGGATGGAAATTTGGGTTTAATATAAAGATTTTTTATCGCTATCTCTTTCTGTGCAATAATGGGCAGCCACATTAGTGACCTTATTTCCAAAACTTTTCATCCCCTTGATACGTGACACATAAATTTACTTATATATTTATCATTGCACTTCTCTATGTTACTGATGAAACATTCAGAATAGAATGTGAATGAATTCTCTCTACAATCTTTTTGATATAGCCTATAAGTCTTTGATAAGAAAAAGAAGAAAAATCTAATAAAAAACCCATGTTTTTATGAAAGATATTTAAGTGATAATGTCAGATTGTTCTGACTTTTAGCCAGACTAAGAAACACATAACTAAGTGGCAGCATGTTTTATAATCAGTTGAATATTTCCTCATTTTTCTGTCATGTCTCCTCAGTCTTTCTGCAAGTCTGAAGAACTTGATTTCAGGGCTCTTTCATACACTTACAAATCAGTCTTATAAACTGATTTTAGAAAAAGAATTCTGGTATTGATTACATTATCAACAAAGTTTTTGCTGCATCTCCTTTCAAGGACTACCCCTATAGGATAGTTTGATTTCTCATTTTATTGACATCAGGCTCTGCCACGTAAATTATGTTTGCCAAAGAAAGGTAAATGTCTAATATATGACACTTTGAAGCAAATGTACAAGCAGCTTATGTGAGATGAGGTTGCCCCTTCCACCTGGATATTGGTATGGTGAGCATATGGAGAAAAGCTGCAATGAACATTCACATGAACTAGAAATAAACGTTTTTTTGTTGAGAGCCATTGAAACATAGGGTGATTTTTTACTGTAGCATAGCCTACTGAAACCTGACTGATGCAGAGAAGCTCATGAAACAAAGACTTGAATAACTGTGAACTTCAAGTTTAATAGCATGAAATATCTTTGGAAGTAAATTGCAATGAAGATATTAATTGTTGTAGAAATTGCAGAAAATCCTTTTAACTCTCTTATTACTTATATTGGATTATTTCACTAAAATATTTTGGCACATAGTAATATAAATACTTTAAAATAGAAAGTCATAATTCTGCTTCTATCTCCCAGTAGATGAGAGCAAGTGAGAATTAATTTGTCTGTGTTTTTCAGAGGTACACTTAGCCATCTGTTGATTGAATTATTAATACTCCCTCTGAATTCATGCATTGTTGTTACTTTTCCTTTGGTAACAATTAAGAAGCACCAGTTTGTAGATTCTCCTTCTTCCTGTAATACAAGTTTAATTTATTCTCTATCATTAAAAATTGTATTACAGAGGAGCATATTAAAATATTCAACAGAGGGCGATTAGCTGTCTATGTTGTATATGCAGTAATAATGCTTGAAACTCCTAAATTTAGTAAGTAAACTCAAGCTGAAGCAAAACAAACTGCTTCTCTGAGGTTAACAGTTAATTCAGACAAACCAAGAGACTTAAGGTTCCCTGTAGACATTTCTGCTTTCCCCTAATTCTCATATTGCTCAGTTCTCTAATCAATAACAGAATCAAAATTACAGAATTTTCTTTCCCTGAGATATGAATTTCCCCAGTGACTCTCACTGAAAGGTGGAAGAATCAGCAATGGTCCAGAAAATCTGATAGCAGATACTGGGGTTTCAATAAAATAGAATTTAAGTTTGTGAATTAATTTTATTATTTAAAATTAAAATTAAAAATTATTTTTTTTTTATTTAAGAGGCAGCTCTTTCTGGCCCTGGGTCCTGTCCCCATGCTTTAATAAAACCACTTTTTTGGCACCAAATAAAATAAAAGGTCAGGGACATTAAGGCATCAAAAAAGGCTTGGAACAAAACTTCTCCAGAAGAGTGACTTCAGAATATTTGATTAACCTGTCTCTGCTTACTTTTTTTTTTTTAAAGATTTTATTTATTTGACAGAGAGAGATCACAAGTAGAGAGAGAGAGAGAGAGAGAGAGAGGAGAAAGCAGGTTCCCTGCCTAGCAGAGAGCCTGATGTGGGACTCGATCCCAGGACCCTGAGATCATGACCCGAGCTGAAGGCAGAGGCTTAACCCACTGAGCCACCCAGGCAGCCCCTCTGCTTACTTTTTAAAAACTTGGAGGGGCTGGGTTACCTGGGTGGCACAATCGGTTAAGCCTCTGACTCTTGGTCTTGGCTCAGCTATTTATCTCAGGGTCATGAGATTGAGCCCCAAGTCAGCCTCTGTGCTTAGCCCAGAGTCTGTTTCAGATTCTCTTTCCCTCTCCCTCTGCCCCTCCTGCTTTTGCTCTCCCTCTTTCTCTCAAATAAATAAGTCTAAAAACTTGGGGGAGAGGATACAATTTAATGCTGAGGCCAGCTGATCATTCTTTCCCCTTAATTTAGCAGCAAATGAATTTCCTGTTTTATTTCCAAGGCAGAGATAATAATTTGAGTCAGCTGAAGTTGTATAGTTTAACTAGATAACTTTTAAATGAATGGCTGTGCATTTAGTACAATCTTTGCAGGTTTTGGATTTAAGTATCTTCAACTAAACTAGACTTCTTGTAGAGAGATCTAATATTTTTTTTCTTCTGAACAATTTAGAAAGTTCCAAGGGTTTTTAAGGAAAAAGAAAATAAAGGTGAAGGAAACCTAACATTTTGCATAATGCTGATAGAATATAGAAAAAAGTTTAGAACAGCACTGAAAATCCATTAAATGTTCTGTATTCCAGGGATAACCATTGCTAATCTTGAATGATCAGCAAAAGTTTTTCTATTATAAGCTTTGGAGAGATGAGTATTTTTTCTTTAACAGTAAAATGGTTCTCTGTTCTCCCGTGACTCTCATTAAGCTACTCAAAGAAAACACTAGTTCACTGTCCTTTATCATTACCTTTCTTAGGTAGAAAAGTCTAGGTTTGAGTTGTTTGCTACTTATTTTTGTACTGTGGTTTTATAGTCATTTTCTTTATCAAAAAATCAATATGAAATATCCATGATCTCTTTAATAGAATATACCTAAAAAGATTACAGTATCTTCTTCTTAAATGGGGAATTTCTATAAAAATACTATTTTTGTAAGACTGAACCAAGCAAAGAGAGGTTCTGGAGTTTTCTAATAATGTTATGACAATGTCCATAAATAATCGTGAATAAATTGAGTCCTAAGTTTTAGTTCATTAATTAGAAATGGTATAATATAACTTTAATAAATATAAAATATTGTCAAACTAGATAAAAACAATGTTTTTCATAAAAATTTAAGTTGATATAAAAGCATTCTTTTCAAAAGAAGAAATATGGCATAATTGTGAAAGAAAAAAATTCTACATTTTTAAATCTGGCATAGGTACTACTTATCAAATAAAATAATATGGCTTTACCAGTCAAACATTGTTCAAAAATGTATTTAAATATTAAAATTGCTTCTTTGCACAGAGTATAATTCACCTTTTAAAAATAATCAAGGGGATCTTTAACATAGCTGTTCAAAAACAATAGCAAATGAAAGTTAATTTGTCAAGATATTTAATCAGAAATAGTCAAGATTCAAAAGCTTGGCTCTTCCTAATATATTACACAGGAAGGAATAGCATATGCATTTTCATGCAGGCATTCATACTTGGATATGTTAAAATATGGTTTGTAAACTGAGACAAGCTCAAATTCATCACCTTCTGGTAGTGATAGCATAAGCTAGAGAATTTTCTACAAAGAATGTTGCATGAAAAATTAATAAAGAAGGCTAATGTGTTGTCTGATGGAACTGATTGAACAACAGGAAGTTATTTATCAAATATGATAAGATTATAGGAGTAGGTGTAAGAGAAGACCCATGGGACAAGTTGGTTAGTTGGTCATAAAACCAATTGGGATCAATTTGTGTCATTTTTGAAAAACATGAAGTAATTCCTCCATGTAATATTTTCCCTTGTCAAAGCTGTATCTGATAGAATAATGACCACTCCAATCCTCTGAGAGCTCAGCAGTTGGTGATATCACGGTTAGTAGTATGAGTGGGTGGCTCATGTTTGCAATAATCAGGATCTAAATTAGCACTTTTGGAGAAAGAGGGATGATTCATCTCCCATTGCTTTCATTTTCCTTTCTATATGTGTTCAGTAAAGAACATTATGTATGGAAACAAAGTGAGGAGAAAAAGGCTGAGAAAACTTCCAGCAACTTCTATAACCTGGGTACATAGTAGTTCGTTGCTTACACTCCAATCAGTCCTGTGTGGAACAAGAAAAATCACACTGCTGAACCAGTTCCAAGTCAGTATATTTACCTTCGGATATTCTCATCCAATCATTCATTTATATAACAAATACATACTCAGTGCCTTGTTTATTCAGGAGACAAAGATGAAGAGATGGAAACTCTCCTTGATACAGCTTAGAGTCTAGAGAAACTGCAAATCTCTGAGTCAGGAAGTTTTGTGTTTGTTAGAAAATGACAGTAGGCAACATGCCTATATTCATTTCCTAGTACTGCTGTAACGAATTAGCATGCAGGTAGGGGCTCAATGCACCATAAACTTATTAACATACACTTCTGGAAGTCGGAAGTACAAAATCCGTTTCACTGGGCTAAAATCAAGGTGTCAGCTGGCCTGAGTTCTCTAAGGGAGAACTCATGTCTTGCCTTTCCCAGCATTTGGAGGCCGATTGTCATTCTTGGCTTGTGGTCCCTTCCTCCACCTTCAAAGCCAGCATCACAGCATCTTCTCTGCTCGCTGAAATCTGCTTCTGTCCTTACATGTCTCTCCAACTCTCTTCCTTGTTCCTTCCTCTTCTAGAAATATATGGGATTGTATGGAGCCCAACCAGATAATCCAGGGTAACCATCCATCTCAAGATCCTGAATTTTATCACATTTTCAGAGTTCCTTCTACATGTCCACTGATAGCCTCAAAAATTCCTGGGATCAGGATGTGGACGTTGGGGACCATTATTCAGCCAATAATCTGAGACTGAGGCTTGAACAGTGGTACAAGCAGGGATTGACAATAGGACAGAGATCAGTTCTTCTCAGCTGTTTAGGCTTCTGTATAAAGTGTGGATTTATTATTAACACCATGAGGAATTCTTCATTTTTCTTTTCTTATTTTTCTTTTTATTCGTTTCAGAGGTAGATAGAGTTCAGTGATCTATCAGTTGTATATAAAACCTAATGCTCATGACATCATGTGCCCTCCCTAATGCCCATTACCCAATTATCCTTTCCCCCAACCCCCTCTCCTCCATCAAGCCTCAAATTTGTCTCCTAGAGTTGAGTCTCTAGTGATTTGTTTTTCTCTCTGATTCCACCTTATTTTATTTTTCTTTCCCTACCCCTATGACCCTCTGTTTTGTTTCTTAAATTTCACATATGAGTGAAATCAATATGACATTTGTCTTTCTCTGACTGACTTATTTTGCTTATCATAATATCTTCTATTTCAGTCTGCATTGTTGCAGATGGCAAGATTTCACTTTTTCTTTCTTTTTTTTTAAGATTTTATTTATTTATTTATTTTGAGAAAGAGAGCACAAGTGAGAGGGGGCAGAGGGAGAAGGAGAAGCAGACTCCCCACTGAACAGGGAACCAGATGCAGGACTCGATTCCAGGACCCTGAGATCATAACCTGAGCCAAAGGCAGTGATTAACAGACTGAGCCATCCAGGAGTCCTTCATTCTTTCTTTCTTGATAAAAACTCTCTGCAGTGTAGGGGAAGATAAAAACCATATACAAAAAGCCCACAGCAAATATCATCATCAATGGGGAAAAGCTCTCAGTTTCCCCTCTAAGATCAGGAACATGACAGGGATGTCCTCTCTCACCACTCTGTTGAAATGGTACAGAAAGTCCTAGCCTCAGAAATCAGACAACAAGAAACAAAAATCATTCAAACTGGCAAATAAGGAGTCAAACTCACTATTTGGAGATGACATGATACTCTATGTGGAAAACCCAAGAGACCCCACCCCCAAAATTGTTAGAACTGATATAGGAATTCACCAAAGTGGCAGGATATAAAATCAACACACAGAAGTCAGTTGCATTTCTATACGCTAACAATGAAGCAGAAGAAAAAGAAATCAAGGAATCGATTCCATTTACAATCTCACCAAAAATCACAAGCTATCTAGGTATAAACCTAACCAAAGAGGCAAAGAATTTGTACTCGAAAACTATAGAACACTTAAAGAAATTGAAGAAGACAAAGAAATGGAAAAACATTCCATACCCACGGATTGGAAGAATAAATATTGTTGAAATGTCTATAGTACCCAAAGCAATTTACACATTCAATACAATTCCTATCAAAATATCATCAGCATTTTTCACAGAGCTAGGACAAATAATCCTAACATATGAATGGACCCAGAAAAGACCCTGAATAGCCCAAGGACTGTTGAAAAAGAAAACCAGAGATGTTAGCATCACAATTCCAGACTTCAAGCTGTATTACAAAGCAGTAATCATCAAGACAATATGCTAGTGGCACAAAAACAGACACATAGATCAATGGAACAGAATAGAGAGCCCAGAAGAAGGATCCTCAACTCTATGGTCAACTAATCTGTTTTTTTTTTTAATATTAATTAATTAATTTATTTGAAAGAGAGAGAGAGAAGGCAGGGGGGAGGGCAGAAGAAGAGGGAGAGAAAATCTTCAAGCTGACTTGGGACTGAGCTGGGACAGCGAGACAGGACTTGATCTTACAATTCATGAGATCGTGACCTGTGGGGAAAACCAAGAGTCAGAGGCTTAACTGACTGAGCCATCCAGAGGCACTAAATTTTTCTTTTTTGTAAGCAGGAAATTTGCATGGCCTAATTTATGTCACTTCTTCTGGGAGGAAGGGACTAGAGTGGAGCGAGTAAGAATAAAGGCTTCCTTGGTTTCTATATTATCATATATTAATTCAGAAAATAAAATCAGTAACAATTAGGCTGGTGTTTGTGCGATAAAATGCTTTATTTTACTAACTTAGTTCACCATAAAAAGGAGCATAGACTTTTAGCCTCTGAACTGGAAAAGTTATTAACTGTGAAATTGGGGAAATTAAGGCCCTACCACACATTAGATCTTGCTTGAGTCAAGAGTTCAATGATAAAGTCTCAGAAAATGCGTGGGTTGCTGCACACAGTTAATTGAAAAAATGAGTTCGGGCTTTATGACACTAAAATGATGACTCTCAGAGCCCTAGTCACAGCGGTTCACCGTAATTGAAATTACCTCTTTAATTGGAAGGAACATGATTGCTCTGACTCTGTTACTCTGTTGGTGCTCATAAGATTTTGAAATGCCCTCTTAACTCTTCTTCACTTAGTTTTGTGATGAAATAGGGTCCTAGCACAGGCTGACACTCCCAAATACCTAGGCAATGCGATTTCTTCGCGGGATCTATTTGGTAAACACATTGCTTAAAATTCACAGTCCTAAAAATCCTTGATGTGGCTATCAAGAGTTTTTAAATCCAAGTTCTTAGAGCCCTGTCAGGTGGTAGCCCCTGTTCTTGAAAGATCTGGAGCTGCAGGGTCCCTTTGACTCCTGCCTTCCAGTGAGGAATGTTGTGCAGGGCTGTAAGGAGGCTCTCCCCTGCGGTTCTGCCACCAGGTGATTTCTCCCAGGAAAAGTTACACTCACTTCCAGGGCATGGGTTCAGCTCTGATCTGTGTCAGCTAATCTGAACCATGCGAAGGCTGATGGCTGACCTCTCTTCGAAGAAAATCAAACTCAGTAGTTTGGAAACAGTTTTGCACACTGAAGCTGAGAAGGCTAATGAAAAGGCAAGGCAGGTTGAACCATAAAACCTGACTGAGGCTTCTCCAGAGCCCCACATCTGCCCTCTCGAGTTTCTTACCAAACTCTTGTGGTTGTGGTCCTGTCAACACTGTCAGGAGTGTGGCAGTGAAGTGTCCTTGCCCATCTTGATGCATTTGAGGCAGTATAAATTTAGTGACTTAATTCGTGTGACCTCGTGAATTCAGTCCCAAATAAATGTGCATCTTCATATGACATCCATGTCGGTAACTGCGTGCCTCGGAAATGCCACTGAGAAAGAATTAACATTATAAAAGAAAGGCTGGGCATGAACAGAAGCAATTGCATTTGTGTTGGGAAAATTTTGCTTTATTCAGCTCTTAAAAAAAAATCAGAATAATTAATAAAGAGGTCAGCTGGGACAAATTTTTTGATACCTATAAAATTTCACAAATGTTAAGTCCGTTAATACAATTTCTTTTTACTGCTCAAGAAACTTTAAGGGGCTCTTGCAGAAAGAGGGAGCTTAAGAATAATACAGCTTCTCTTAGTAACCAGCTTTTGCCTGGTGATTAAATAGTCTGGCTCCATACCACCCAGCTCATTGTTTTTTTTACCCACAGTGTGAAAGAAAAATCATCTTTGTGCCAACCCCACATCATATAAAACCCTAACAATGTGTTGAGTGTGACTTAAGAGCCCATAATGCATTTTTCATGAAGGTAAGGAAAATCCATTAAGGAGATTAATTTGTGTTTGGAGAGCTACCTCTCTATAGCCAAAAATATTTATTCTGTTAACTGTGGTTTGCTGATATACTATGATAGTATTGAGGCCTACTGATGGCATTGTTATTTATACCATTATATCTTCTGCAGATGGATCACTTATGAATTATTAAAAACTTATTTCTCAAAGGGAACTATTTATTGATTTGGTGCTAAACTTTCTTCTTTCTTTTTAGTAATTATTACAGTTAGAAGTTAAAAAAAAAGTGTGTTTTAAGGCTGATAATTTCTTTAGCAATGTTCACATTTCAAAAAGCTGTACCTTTTAACCAGGCAATATTCACTTGCTGCTCCTCTGCTAGAACTTTCGGGGGGGGGGTGATATAGCTAAAATTCATTGTTTAATAATAGCCTAGCTATTGTTAGCAATAGCCTAGATTTAACCATTTTGATAATCTTGTTGAAGAAAGATAATTAACTGGCTTGAGCTGAATTCCGTAGTTAAATTTTTTGAAATCATAAAGTGAAACTTTTACATTTTAAATAATGGAAGTCATACAAACTCATTACAGTGAGGTATGGTTTTAAGGAAGGGAGCAGATTATCCTTACACTACCTCATAGCTCGATTACTTTTTCCTATCAGCAGTGAGTCTCAACTTTGCTCGTTGGAATCACCTGAAGCACTTAAAACACTCTACATGCCTGGTCCTACCCTCGGAGTTTTTGATCTGACTGCTCTGGCCTTGAGCCTAAAGATGAGTTGTTTTCCAAGTTCTCCAGGTGATTGTGATGTCCAGCCAGAGTTGAGAGCCATTAAGCTAAAGGAAGCATAAAAGATCTAAAAATGGAATGCCCTTGCTAGAAATGGGCAGGAGAAATAGAAGGAAGCAAATTCTATTTTTCCCCCCAAATATTTCCATCAATCATCCTGGTTTCATATTTTCCACTTTGAGGTATTGCTATTATAATAGTGTTGTTAACCAGAAATATAAAGCATCTGAGACTTGAGGTCCTCATTTTTGTGGCTGCTTTAGTCTGCATAAGTAGCTGTTGCATATGTTTGTGCAAAGTGTTTACTGCACAAGGACAGACACCTGGTGGTGAAATCTAACCTGTGTTCCCCACTTCTTGTATACCAGGATGCAGAGCTTTACTTACCAGGGGAAGGAGAACATTTTCCCAGTTCGTACAAAGTGCTTCACAGGGTGGCGGTAGACCTGGAAGGAATGAAAGACTCGTGTTTTGATTAGCTTTTTGGGGTTGCCAACAGAAAGTGCCCTGCACCACACCATATGCTGTGATCTTAGAGGGAAAGGTGGAGCCTCGGAGCAAATAGCTAGATCTAGCTGGCTAGATCTAGCCTGGCCTTGAGTGTGACATAAGACCCATCCAGCAGCCATACTCAAGTGGACTCCAGAGGACAGGAGGATGGACAAGAATTGTACAACAGTGGCAAGAAAAGAAAAAAGCTCAAAAAAAAAAAAAAAAAAAGCTTTCTGAGACAACACTAGCTGGGACTTGAGCTTACTGTATAGGTACTCTGTAACAATTTTCCTTTTCTATATGAGTAATAACCTTCATATTTAAGAGGTAGGTGTTTGAGATGGCTACTTTTGCTTTGGATAAACTCATAAAGAAGAAAAGTGATCCTACAGGGTCTTGACAGGAAGGATTAATTTAGATATGTAGAAAACTGTAGGATTTATGGAAACACACACACACTCTCTACCCAAACACACACCACATGTGCACAAGCTCACAGAACAAGCACACATTTATTTTATTAGAATTCCTGGATGCTCCTACCAAGCTATGTTTAGAACCTAGAAAAATGAGAGAGAATGACAGGAAAATAATAGAAAACATAGGGTCTATAATTAGATTAAATAAAATTTTAATTCTGTATGACCTCAAGAAATTCACCTAACTTCTTACTCTCTAGTCTCCTCAATTAAGCAAAGAGGATGATACTAGTAAGGGGACCCCCTGTGCATTGTTGTCGTGAGTTTAATGAGTTTAATCTGTATAGAGAGCAGAGCTCAGAGCTTGACACATTTTAAGTACCTAATAAGAATTGGTTATTGTACCTTCTATTAATCCGTTATCAACTTGAGCTTAACAAAGAATAAGCACTTGAATTATTTGACAACATATTACAAAATGCTTCACAATTATCTTCATAACAAAGTAGTCTTCTCCACTGATGGAGTTCTTCCTTTTTAAAAATTTGTGGTTAAATAAAATCTTAAACTTGGAGAGGGACAGGTTTTTAAAATATTGGCAGGGGGCCTGGAATTTTTTAAAATAATAATTCTTATCACCCCTTCAATCATCTGAACCACTCCAATCACTGCCAAAACATTTCTTTGTTACCATAGAGACCCATAGAGATATTCATATATTAAATAACAAACATCACTCAACAAGAATAGAACTAAGGATGAGACACTCATGCTTAAATTTCTGAATTAGATTTAGTTTTGTCAGAAAACAGGCATGCAGAAGATTTGGACATACGGAAGATTCTTCAAGTTTTATTATAAAGAAAATTTTGTTCCTTGAAATACAGTATAATCTGTCCATTGAATAAGTAAGACTCACCGGTGTAATTAGAAGTTCTATTTTCTTCTCTAACGATTGCTCCTGCGTAGCCATTCTCTTCGGGGTTCATTCTTGCCTGCTTTTTTTAAATACAAGTGAGAGATTTTTCTGGATGTTTTCTGATAATAAAATACCTTTTGTGACTTTAATCTCCCTACTGTTCTCAAGGCCTAGTATACTTCTTTTTATGTTAACACGTTCAGCACTGTAAAATTGTCAAAATTCTGCACTCCTTTCAAAGGAAAATCTCCTGGGTCTACTAGCTTTGGGTATGTGTTTGTTGTATATGTATCTGAGAGGGTGTCTAAGAGCACAATAATCTTTTTTTTTTAATTATTTTTATTTATTCGACAGAGGGACAGAGTGAGAGAGCACAAGCAGGGGAGAGACAGAGGGAGAGGGAGAAGCAGGGTCCCCGCTGAGCAGTGAGCTGGACCAGGGCTCGAACCCAGGACCCAAGGATCATTACCTGAGCCAAAGGCAGATGCTTAACTAACTGAGCCACCCACAGGCCCCCAGGATGCACAATAAGCTTACTTGAAAGAAATCATCTAAATTCTCATTGCTCCTGCCCTCTCTGTTTTATCCTCTGTTACAGTCTTAAAAAGCAAAGGTGTTAAGAGTCAGGAGCCATAAAGCAGTTTGCTCCCTTCCTTTGCATGTCCTGCACAGGTGTTCTTGAACCTCCTATTAGATCTGGGGGGGCAGTCGGTGTTTAATGCTGTGGGAACTTAGTTGAACTACTTTTTTCGTTTTAAGCTGCTATGTCTGTGCAGCATATTCTTAGATAGGACAAGCGCCAGTATTTTTTTTTTTTTTTAAGATTTTATTCATTTATCAGAGAGAGAGAGACAGAGAGGGCATATATGCAGAGGGAGAGGGAGAAGCAGACTCCCCGCCAAGCAGGGAGCCCGATATGGGGCTCGATCCCAGGACACTGGGATCATGACCCGGGCCGAAGGCAGACGCTTAACAACTGAGCCACCCAGGTGCCCCAAGGGCCAGTATTTTAAAGCAGTTTCTTTAAGGTTTTGAACTCCTGAAGTCTTTAGGATAGCCGTCCTAACTTTTGTTTGTGTGTTTTCTAATTAATAAAGTGTCATTTAATACAATGGAACCATTCTTCACTCTGTGATTGTTACCAACAATGTGAGATGTTACCAGGAACGTTAATACAGTTTCCCAAGCCACGGAGCACTGTAGATATTTTAAATCTTCCACTTTCTCCTCCCCCTCCTCCTCTTCTTTCTCCTTCATTAACAGAAGTAACCGGAACAGCAACTAGTAACTTAAAACTTTCTGTGTCTCAGGCAGAGTTTCAAGTACACATAGTTTCCCTTGAAATCTGGCTAAACAGAATAGTCAGCAACATTAGGCATCCCATTATAATGAATTTCCAGAGAGTAAAACCCCAAATCAAGCATTATAAATTTCAACCTGCATTTCAGCAAACTGATTCCTCTAAAACCATCCTATCAACACCAGTATTTATCAGCTCCCATTTTTCGGAAGGCACTCTGGGCCAGTCTTGCAAAGCTGCCATGAATAATTCTTACTGTTTCACGAAAAGTGAAAAGGCATTATGTTCTGGTAAGAATCTGGGAAATGTTTTTGTTCAACTGAAAATATTCCATGCTTTCTTCACAAACTGCAGCAGCAACACCTCCCACCTGTCAGAATTATATATACACCAGCAAGAGGGTTTAATCATTTTCCCAAGCTTGTGTGGTGGGCTCAGAGCCCTCCCCATCCTGTGTACAATGTGGAAGGAAGTACATATGCATGAGGAAGAGACTCATTAACTCTATGGCAAGGCTGTGGTTCAAAGTATCTATTCTGTGGAGGGTCAAAAAAGGTTACGTAACTCTCATTTTAATCAACATTTCCAAGATGTTAAAGTAGACTTGTTTTCTTTTTAAAAGGACAGGGGAGAAAAAAGTAGAGATAATTCCTCTAATAGTATCCAATACACTTACAGACAGACATTTGGGAATAAAAAATGTTATGTGCAGATTTTCAAGGGCTTAAAGCTTTTCAAATAAATGTATGCACCATTAGCATTCACTCAGCTATAAAGGCTATAAAGGCTTTGATCTTCCTTTAAAAGAGGCAAGAGAAAAAAAGGAGGGAGTAAAAGAAAGAAGTGAGAAAGCGAAGCTGTCGGCAATTTGAATGCTGCCAATTATTGCACCACTTATAAAGAGCTAATTAAACACGATTGCTTCCAAGAAGAATCATTTTTACTCTTTTTGTGTTCTCTTTTTATTTGTACTGTAAAGAAACTTGATTATTGATAAGACCCACGTTGCAAGCTGAATTGGCTTGTCTTTTTGCAATAATGGTACCATTCCTTTCGTTTCCTCGAATCCAGTCTATATGGCATTTCTGGTCTAGGAATTCTATTCTCATGACTTCAGCCTGAGTTTCAGTTTCAACAGTTTGCAAGTAACATGTAGGATTATGGAATTTGTAGGTCTAGTTCTTTCCCTATATTCATAGCAGGACATAACTATTATTTATTTATTTATATATCTAGCAATTAATAATTACTATCCAGCCATACTTTCAAGGGATGTATGGAGCCATTTTCAACACATCTCTTCCTCTGCCTCACCTCTTCATCTTCAATCAGTTCTCAAGGCTCATTTTGAAATACTTCCTAAATTCTCTATGGTGGTTTCTCTCCTGTGTCTGTCAACTTCCATCTCATTCCTTTTCTGGGACATTGTTGAAATTTGTTCTCAATTGCAGGTTCCCCCTCATTTTTGAAAGAACTTCTCAATAAATCTTTTCTCATTGGGACCTAAATACTCTAACATTTAAAACCCTGTAAATGAAAATATAAAATAAAATAATAAACTATCCTAATAACATGAAAACATTTTTTTGCAATAGTACACTTGGGAGCTATACTATTTTTTTGGATCGTGATTAGATCTGTAATTTACGGGGCACCTCGGTGGCTCAGTGGGTTAAGCCTCTATCTTTGGCTCAAGTCATGATCTCAGGGTCCTGGCATCAAGCCCCGCATCAGGCTCTCAGCTCAGCAGGGAGCCCGCTTCCCCCTCTCTCTCTGCCTGCCTCTTTACCTACTTGTGCTTTCTCTCTCTCTCTGTGTGTCAAATAAATTAAAGAAAAAAAATCTTTAAAAAAATCTGTAATTTACCTCAAATTGATTTTTATCTATGGTATGAGGTAACGGTCATGTTCTTCTGCACAGATTTCCAATAGTCAGCGCCATGTATCGAAAAGACCATCTTTTCCCAGCTGTTGTGCAGTGTTAAGTTTATTTCACATCCTGTCCTTGTACCTGTGCATCTGTGGCTGGGATCTCTCTTTATATATTGTTGAATTATTTGTGTATTCTTATAGTACAATATCATAGTTACCATAACTTTATCACATATTTTAAAATCAATTAGAGTGCATCCTTCCAACTTTCTAAAAACTGTTTTCTTCATTATTCTTAATGCTTTCCTATATACCACTTTTTTTTTTTTAAGATTTTATTTATTGGACAGAGATCAAGAGTAGGCAGAGAGGCAGGCAGAGACAGGAAGGAAAGCAGGCTCCCTGCTGAGCAGAGAGCCCGATGATGCGGGGCTCAATCCCAGGATCCTGGGATCATGACCCGAGCTGAAGGCTGAGGCTTTAACCCACTGAGCCACCCAGGCGCCCCCTATATATCACTTTTAATCAACTTACCAAGTACCATGCTAGTAAAATGCTAGTAAAAGGCTATGATAAAGCCTTTTATCATAATAAGGAAGCTCCTGTGCATGATTTGTTTTATTATTTTTTTATTATGAACAGTTGCTGAATTTACCAAATGCTTTAACTGTATCTTCTGTTGGTAGCATGATTTTCTCTTCTGTTATGTAAACGTCATGAATATCCCAATTTTTTCTTTCAAATATTAAAGTAAACTTGCATTTCTAAAATAAAGCCAGAATAGAGGCACCTGGGTTAAATGTCTGACTTCAACTCAGGTCATGATCTCAGGATGGTGGTTTTGAGCCCCATCTCAGGCTCACTGCTCATTGATGCATCTGCTTGTCCCTCTCCCTCTGCCCTACCCCCTGTTCATGCTCTCTCTCTTTCCTATGAATAAACAATGTATTTTGAAAAAGAAATAAAAATAAAATAAAATAAACCCAGAAAAGTAAAATAATAGTAACCTTTAAAATTATTTACTAGGTTTGAGTTAATATATTAGTCTAAAATGTTTGCATCTAATTAATGCATAGGTGGTTATATAAATGTTATTTAAAAAAATAATGCATTTCAGATTTTAATATCAAAGCCTAGCTTCACAAAAATGGTGAGTGTTTCTCCTTTTCTATTTTCTGGAAGAATTTGTGAAAATGTCATTATTTATTTTTTTAAGATTTTAGTAGGAATTGTTAGGGAAGTAATCTAAGCACAGGGTATCCTTTGTAAAAGTTTTTTTTAAGTGTTTTTGTTAATTATTTGAATTGAAATAAAATAATAAAAAAGATGTTAGTTGAAAAGTTTTTAATAAAGCCAACAAATACTTTTATTTCAGTAGAACTGCTCATATTTTAATTTTATACTTTATAAATATTGGTTACTTTTGTTTTTAGAATTATTCAATTTCATCTAAATTTGCAATTATACACAAGATAATGCATATATACATAATATAATGATTGCTATAATAAAATATTTTATTGTCTAGGTGATTTGTAGTGTTCTCTCCTATTCATTACTGATAGCATTATTTGTGACTTTTTCTTTCATTCTTTTAGTAGTTTCTTAGGAGTTTAACATTTGTAAAGCGTTTTCAAAAAAACTCTTTTGCCTTTGCTGATTATTTATTATATGTTGTTTTCTCTTTACTAACTTCTGTTCTTATTTTCTTTATCTTTTACCTTTTTGGATATAAGTTGTTTGTTTCTTCTTCTTCTTTTTTTTTTTAAGATTATTTATTTATTTGTTTGACAGAGAGAGCAAGAGAGGAAACACAAGTAGGGGGAGCAGGAGAGGGAATGAAGAAAGCCTGATATGGGGTCTGATCCCAGGACTCTGGGATCATGACCTGAGCCAAAGACAGATGCTTAACAAACTAAGCCATCTAGCCACCCCTGTTGCTTTTTTCTAACTTATAGTTGGTTTTGGGGATTCTTCTTTCCTAATATGTGCATTTAAGGCAGTAATTATCTTTTAACATGCAAGAGTGTTGATATGTAACATTTTATGTGCTATTATTTGTTCATGAATAATTTCCACTCAATTATAATTTCTTCTCTGACTCATAAGTTATTTAGAAATTTACTGTTTTATTTTAAAAATACGGTATTTTGTAGTTATCTTTTGCTAACGATTTCTTGCTTTATTTTATTGTTGTCAGGTTAAATCTTCTGTATGATTTCAACTTTGAAATTTATTGAAACAAGCTTTGCACAAGCTGACATAGGGTCATTGTTTTGTTTATATTTTATGTGTTCTGTTCTTAAAAATAATGTGTATAGGGGCACCTGCGTGCCTCAGTGTGTTAAAGCCTCTGCCTACGGCTCAGGTCATGATCCCAGGATCCTGGGATCTAGCCCCACATTGAGCTCTCTGCTCAGCAGGGAGCCTGCTTCCCTTCCTCTTTCTGCCTAACTCTCTGCCTACTTGTGATCTCTGTCAAATAAAAAAATAAAATCTTAAAAAAAATAATGTGTATATTGCAATTTAGGAGATTAAGTTTCTTTACATATCAGTTCAAATTTGCAATCATGTTGTTCAAATATAGTGTGCTCTTCATACTTACATTTTTCTACTTGTTCCACCTATTACTGCTGGAAATATCTCAAAATTTCCTACAACTGTGCAAATTTCTGTTTTTCTTTTAGGTTTGTCAGATTTTACTCTACGTGGTTTGAAGTCATGCTTTTAGGCTTATACAAATTTAGATTTTTTATGTTTCTATTGAACTATTTTTCAAATGAACTATCTCTCTTATTTCTTCCAATGAGTTTTACCTACAAGTCTATTGTATGATTTATATTAATATATTGATCCTTGTTGTCTTTTTTTAGTGTTTTCATAGTATGTTTTTTCCATTCTTTAATTTTCAGACTTTATATATATGTTATTTTATGTATGTGATATAAAAACATTTAACATTGTTGGATTTTGTATTTTTGTGTTTTATCCAACCCAACCAATCTTCCCTTAATGGCAACCTTTCTTTTATTTATATGTAATAATTCACTAAACTGAAATCAAGTTGCCCAGTTTATGAAATCAAAGTTGCCTATATTAACCTTCAGAATGAAATTGGATTTATATCATAGTAGAAACGTATCTTTATGATCTAACCCCATTATAGATCTCTGATCTTATTTTCCCTCTTTTCCCCCACCAATACATACATCTTGGTTTATCATCCCATCTGATTCTGAATTCCAATTATATGTTCAGTTTGGATATATGTGTGTGTGTGTGTGTGTGTGTGTGTGTGTTTGTGTATATATTTCTGTTTCCTAATTCTATTTCAATAGCATATATATACATAAGTTCATATTGTTCTAAGCTGTTTGAGATCAGTAATAGACTAAAGTTTTTTTTTACAACACAAGAAATCAATATAAATCAGGACTGCATAAATTTGTACCAATATGGACACCTATAAAGGATATTTAAAGCTAGATATCAAATTGAATAAATACAGTACCATAACATCACTGCTCCTTCTGGATTATTTATGTATTTATTTATTTAGAGAGGGGGGAGAGAAAGAGAGACAGGGTGGGGAAGGGAGGGGCAGAGGGAGAGAGAGAATCTTCAGTACTCTCCATGCTCAGCCTGGAGCCTGACGTGAGGCTTAATCTCACAACCCTGAGATCATGACCTGAGCCAAAATCAAGAGTCAGTCACCTAACTGACTGAATCACCCAGGGGCCTCTCTTTCTGGCATATTTAACACACACGTGTACATAGCTATGAATGTAAACATACAACTACAAAGAAAGTTAAGATGTTTTATGCCAATCCTAAAAATTTGGTCTTTCCTCACACATAAGAGAAACTTTTCAAGAGAACACACAGAAATAAAGCTCAATTTTAATAGATATTTTTAGATATATAAATAACTAAATATATGAAGAAGAAAATATTTATTTGTGCACACTCATTTACATTATGTAATGGCAAATAGCCAGTGTGAGGTGGGCAATGAGAAATGGTTCAAAGAATGTTAATTATAATCTGCAAATTTAGGGAGGGGGAATAGTGCCATTATTTTTTCAACAAGATAAACCTCTGCTGAGAAAATGAAATGGTATTCTTTAAACAACAACCAAATCGGGGCACCTGGGTAACTCTGTTATTTAAGCATCTGCCTTCTGATGGGGTCATGATCCTGGAGTCCTGGGATGAAGCTCTGTGTCTGGCTCCCAGATCAGCAGGGAGTCGGCTTCTCCCTCTTCCTTTGTCCCTCCACACTGCTCATGCTCTATCTCTCTCAAAGAAATAAATAAAATATTTTAAGGGGCACCTGGGTGGCTCAGTGGGTTAAAGCCTCTGCCTTTGGCTCAGGTCATGATCTCAGGGTCCTGGAATCGAGCCCCACATCGGGCTCTCTGCTCAGCAGGGAGCCTGCTTCCTCCCTCTCTCTCTGCCTGCCTCTCTGCCCACTTGTGATCTCTGTCTGTCAAATAAATAAATAAAATCTTAAAAAATATATATTTTAAAATATTTAAAAAAACAATAAAAATAATCTTAGCAGCATTTACTGAATGAATGCTCCTTATTTTCTGGGTATTTGGCATTATTTGCTACATTCTTTATGTGCATAAACCAATTGTTCCTCTCAATGGCTCCTAAGTTAATATGTTATTATTATTTTCAATTATGAAGTTTTAGAAAAGACAGGAAAATTAGGTAACTTGCCCAAGGTCACAAAAATAGTAGGTATCAGAGCTGGGGTTAGATCCAAGGCAGACTTATTTTAAATGCTTTGAAGTCCAATCTGTTGACTATTATACTAAGTATACTCATAGTAATCAAATAGTTTGCATTTGTATAGTTCAGTGGTTCCTAAAGCAATGCCATAGAAGCTCAGAAACTTCAATGGAAGCAGTGCATGTCTCTGAACAACTTTCTTGCTCCTAAGTAGCATGATTATTACTCATACATTATCTTGTGATAAAGAATCTCTATGTCTACTTATTTTATAAATATTTCTAAGTATGGGACTCTTTTCTAGACCCTGGAGACAAAACTGTGAAGAAAACAGAATTCCTTCTTCAAGGAGCTTGGATTTCAGTAGGGGAAGAGAAATGACAAATAAATAATGAGATATAATAGCATTGTGGAAATATGGTAAATAAATAAGTAGAGATAAAGACAGGCCTGGCTCCACCACTTTCTAGATGTGTCATCTTGGGGAAATTACATAAACTCTTTGTATCTCTGTTACTTGCTCTGTAAGAAACGAGATAACAGTATCTACTCACTGAAGTGTTATGAAAATTAAATGCATAAATGTTTGTAAAAATCTTAGAACTGTGCCTGGTGCCAAATAACATTATAAAAGTGTATGTTAAATAAAAAATTTGAAATTTGTTACTAAATGCTTTAAAATAAGCAAGATTAAAGAAATTAGATATTAGGGTAATTAAGGATGGAGGAACTTGGCATTTTAAGGAAAAAGAAAAAACTATCGGGGAAGGTGTCTCTGTTAAGTTTCCATGTGAACAAAGAGCTGACAAAAAATTAAGAAAACAAGCTTGAGGAACTTGGTGACCAACATTTTAAGCAATAAAAATAGCAAACACAAAGGCTTTGGACATGCAGTTGAATGGCTGGAAGATCAACAGTCCCGGTTTACAATGCTTGGGGCATGGGGTTAGGAGAGTGTGGTGACATATCAGTTTCTTGTTGGCCAAACAAAGGAGACCATGGTCAAATCTGCTTTCGTGGCTAGTTAGTTTAGAGGACACAGGAGGGTTTGGGGCAGTAGGAGTGATATGGTCTGACTCACTGCATATAATTTTAATACTGACGACCACTGAGAGCTGGGAGAATTCATTGTAGGAGGCAAGAATGGGAGAAAAATATTAATCAGGAATTATTTCAATAATCCATGGAGAGGTGATGTTGGCCTGAATTAACATATTACTGGAGGAGGGCATGGGAAGTGATTGTTTACCAGTAGATTTTCTACTTTAGACCTAAATGCCCAATCCTAATTCCTCATAAGTCTCCCACTGTCCCCTCCCTCCTAACTACACCTTTATTGGTCATTCTCATTTCAGGAAATGACAACTCCATTCTTCCAGTTATTCAGTTCAAACATCTTGAAATCATCCTTGACGGCTGTCTTTCTCCAACACCTTGTGTCATGCTTCTCAATGACTCATATCAACTACCTTGAAAACATTCCCTTCCATCTAATTCTCCCACTGCCTTCTGAATCTAATCTGCCATGATGCTCTTGCCTATATTATTATTATAAAATAACATCTTAATTAGTCTCCCTTCTACAATTCTTCCCCCTAAATATTTTCTCAATAGAATGTACAAATAAAGGGAGAACCTGTGTAGATATATCAGAGTTTATCAGTCCTTTCCTTCAAATCTTATATCAGCTCCCCACCTTACTAGAAAGGGAAGCCAAAGTCCTGCTGATGGACTCTAATGCTCACATGAGCCTCTCATTTCCTGTACCTGGTATCCCCTTTCTCTTACTTTCAGTGCTCAAGATTCCTTCTGTTTCTTGGTTGTTCTAGACACCTCCTTAGCCTTCGGTATTTCTTTTCCTCTACCTGGAATATTCTGTCCAAAGAAATCCACCTGACTGGAGAGCATGGATGTCTCAGTCAGTTGAATGACTGACTCTTGATTTTGGCTCACGTTATGATCTCAGTGTCCTAAGATTGAGCCCTGCATCAGGCTCTGCATTCAGTGGGGAGTCTGCTAGAGTCTCTCTCCTCTCTTCCTGTGCCCCTCCTGTGCTCTCTCTCTAAAATAATATCTATATATAATATATCTATATATAAAATATATATAGATGTAATAACACATATCTATATAATAATATATATTATTAATTAATATAGATATAATAATATGTGTTATTATATCTATCTATCTATATATAAAATAGAAAAAGAAAAAAAGAAATCCACATGACTGGATCTCTCACATCCTGCAGGTCCTTACTCAGAGTAATCTCCATGAAGTCTTCCCTGACAACCCAATCTAAAATTCCAAGGCCCTACATCTACACACATACACACACACACTGCTTTTCTTTTCAGCATTTATCACTATCATTACTTAATACAGAATGCATTTTGCTTATTCGTATCATTTATTGTCTGTCTTGTGTTAGAATCTAGATTCCAGCAGGCCACAAGTTTTTTTGTTTGTTTGTTTGTTTTATTAACTGCTGTCTCTCCAGCATCTAGAACAATATCTGGCATATAATTGATGTTCAACAAATATCTATTAAATAACAAGTTAATGCTAATGGGTCCAACTTTATAAAATAGATCCTGACAATTGTTGATATAATTATATCTCTTATTAAAATAATTGTCTTGCAAACCATCAAAGACTCTTAATCTCACAAAACAAACTGAAGGTTGCTGGGGGGAGGGGGGTCGGGAGAGGGTGGTGGGGTTATGGACATTGGGGAGGGTATCTGCTGTGGTGAGTGCTGTGAAATGTGTAAACCTGGCGATTCACAGACCTGTACCCCTGGGGCTAAAAATCCATTATATGTTTATAAAAAAAATAAAAAGAAATAAAAATTAAAGAAAAATTGTCTTGGGGTATCTGGCTGGCTCAGATCAAAACATTTGCCTTCAGCTCAGGTCATGGTCTCAAGGTCCAGGAATTGAGCCCCGCATTGGGCTCCCTGCTTAGCAGAGATCCTACTTGTCCTTGTCCTTTTGCCCTATCCCCCACTCCCCATGTTCTCTCTTCACCCTCTCTCTCAAAATAAGTAAATAAAATCTTTTAAAAATTTAAAAAAGAAAACATAAATGTCCTATTTTTCAGTTCAGGAAAGAGAAGTAAGAAATTTAAAATATACATACATATATATTTTATTTTTATATATGTATATATACATATATATACAAATATATATTTACATACACACACACACACACACACATAACTATACAACAGAAAAATAATTCAAGTAAGCCAATATTTATTGAATACTTACATGTCCCAAGTTTTTTGCTGGGAGGTGACAGATATGAAAATTAATTAGTTATGCTTCTGCAACAAGTGGTTCAGAGTTTCTATTTATAAGATACTATTTTGTGAACATTTCAGGTATACTATGAATAAGGCTATTTCAGTACTTACATGATACCATTTTATATTCTCAACAGTGTCATATACTATGGTAAGCATTAAGTTGGGGCATTCCTACATCATCCTTTAGTTTAGTGAATTTGAGCATATTATTTACATTTTTAGACCTCTTTTATCTCATTTGAGTAATGAAACAGAGTAATTGAGCATATTCAGTACATTGCCACCTAGAAATTACTTAGTATAGTGGTGGTATAATATAAACTTGTACCTTAAATTATATAAATTTCATCTTACATGTATTCTTATTTATCATTAACAGTCTGGCAAACTAAGCAGTTTCTGAGGACAACTATAATGCAAAAGTCTAATGAGAAGATGATATTACTGACAACACACAAAATTATGCAGTTTGGGCAACGATGTATGGAAACATGTTTAATGCTGGTGGGAATGCTACTTGCTATGATACTTCAGGAAAAGATTGGCCAGAGAGATCAAGAGGCTTAAAACTGTGAGATGTACTTATGGGTGTCCAAGAAACTCAAATGAAAGCTTGTTTGGAAAAAAATTCAAAGTAAATTTAGTAACATAAACTGAGACTCACTTGAGGAATAGTTTTAACACAGAGACTAAAAGTTATGGTGCTGATCATAGTTATCAAAAAATTTTAAAAGTTTATCCTCCTAAGACTTCATGTTTTGTATTGGAAAAGAGGGACACTGAAGGAACAGATAGCTTACTAAGAATTTATAGCAACTGCCCAAGTACTTAGTGAAATGACATTGAGCTAGTGTAATGAAAATGTTTATAAGTGAAAAATTTGAGAAATATTACAAAAGAAGTGTTAAAAATAATTCAAGATTTAAAATGTATTTTTAGGGGCGTCTGGGTGGCTCAGTGGTTAAAGCCTCTGCCTTAGGCTCAGGTCATGATCCCAGGGTCCTGGGATCGAGCCTCGCATGGGGCTCTCTGCTCAGCAGGGAGCCTGCCTCCTCCTCCCCTCTCTCTCTGCCTGCCTCTCTGCCTACTTGTGATCTGTCAAATAAAAAAAAAAAAAAAAAAAACTTTAAAAAAAATAAAAAATAAAAAATAAAATGTATTTTTAGTTTTTATGTTCCAGTAACTGAGCTTAAACTGTGAAACATTTTCAACTTTTTCCTCTTTCCTGAAATTTGAGTCTTTTTAGACTAAAACTTATTAGATAGATCAATGTCTGTTTAATTAAAAGCATATCATCAAAAGCCTAATGAAAACAAAAACCTTGTAGACTTTTCTGAAAATTTCACTAATTTTAATGTAAACTTTAAAAATAAAAGGTAAAATAAAATCATAAAAATAAAATAGTGTTATATGGAGTAGTCAGCTGAATTAAAGACATTAATTTGATTTTGAGAAACTAAATTGAATTATTGAGTTCACTAATTTAATCCAGAAATGGCTTTTCTTGTCATAAAGAAATTATTCTCCTTTTTGAATAGCATAAATGTTTCCTATAAATTTGCATCCCTTAATATTGTGTGCACATAGAAATTTTTATAATGTTCAAAATATTTTTAAATTTTATATTTAATTGCTGCTTATTGCCACTATCAAGTAATTAACTATAAAATGCATTTTGTTTGAGATACTGGTGATTACTTATTACAAATGGAAAAATTTAACAGAAGCTTATTCTTTTAAGTCTCTTCACTCCAATTTTTCAGTTTAATCAAACACAGATGGTTTGTATAAGACTAAAATGTTTATCTTTTTTTCTTCGGTGTTTATTAGATTCTAAACCCATTGCTTATCAGTTGAGAGTTTTTCTTTAAAGCATGAATTTGAATAATAAACTATTATAACATAATGGGACAGATGGATGTTTACACCTAAACTGAATGATACATAATTTTCATGGTCATCATTTTCCTTTTCAAAAATCTATTTTGGCTTTTTTCCAATTTCTATCCACTTCATTAGTCCTCCATGAATTGTCCAACATGACAGTTATTTGATTTAACCAATTCAAAGGCATCCTACTGAGTAAGTAATCAAGGCCTGCTGATTCAACATTATACTACGGGGAATAAATGTTTCAAACTGTATTATCTCTCAGTATCTAATAAAGAACACTTGTATTTTAAAATTGAATAAAACCTGACCATTTTTTCAAGTGAAGCTTCCAACTAAGTAAACTTGTATCAACTTATGATGAAAAGTATTAAACCCTAACCACTTGCTTAGGAGACAAATACACACTCTGTTCATTTTATGTTTTCAAATTTTATGCACCTTGAATTTTTTTTTCAGGAAAAAGCATTCTAGAAAATTTATCAAACTACTGTTGAACCCTGAACTAATATCAGTATCTAACAATTATCTTCAAAATGAAATTAGGATTTTTTGTTGCTTGCTTTTTTATTATTATTTTTTGTGTTTTATTTTTGTTTTGCTTTGTTTTGTTAGCTTGAGGTTCTGGGCATTGTTCCACTGTTCTGCACAGTTCTAGCAAGATGTTAAAACTGAGATGTTTCCAAAGCAACAACTGTATGCATATTATCCTTTTTCTTTGAAACCAGATGATGGAAATGATCTACATATGAATGTACTATCTTTCTAGTCAAACCACGTTAAAAAAAAAAAAAACCACAAGTGTAGAATGTCATGACAATATCCTTTTCTTCTCTATCAATTGGTATCCAGAACATGATGTATAATTCCAACCTTGAGTTCACTGCATGGTCCTCTTGCCTCCTAAATTGTCGTTCAAGTCATTGACCATAGGTTTCATTATCTTTATCAGAAGAAAAGAAATTTACAAGTATCACTGAAGGAGCAGTGTTCTTTCCTTTTAGGATCTAGTTCAATTAGGACACTGCCCTTCCAATAAGAAGTGATATTACACTAAGAATAATATTAGGCCTATTTCCAGCATTCTCATAGACTCAGAAAATAGAGATAAACAGAAGACATGTCACCACCAAGAACAATAGGAATAATATTTTAGATAGTAACCAAAATATTCCTAGGGTATTTTGAGTCAGAGGTGTACTGGAATGTAATTAGTGTTAAAATATTAACACAAAAAATAACTCCACCTGATCTATAGAAGACTACATTTATCTTATCTCATATGGCTTCAACAGAACATGACCCAGAAAAGAAGAGAATTAGGAATAAATGTGGACAGAAAAAAATGTTTATACCCATAAATATCTTGGGAATTAACCAGTTCCTTTAGAGTTGATGTACAACAATTATATTTAAATATTTGTAGAAAATAGATTAATCATTCTAGAAAAAGTATTTTGTCACTCTCATTATATCCTGCCCTTATAAAGGCATAATTTAAAATACTTTTTCATTACTGATAATATAGATACACAATTGGAGCATGAAATAGCAATGGTAATCAAACTCATGTAGTCAGAAAAGACAGCCATAATAGGACTCATTGAAGTATTTTCAACTAAAATTTGGTATTATTAGATCTGGCTTGGGTTTGCATTCTCTGAGGATTATTTTTTCTTATCTATGTGCAATAGAATGGAAGTATTCTTAGCATTAGTCAAAATTGTATGAGGAAATGCACCTTTCCCATTATAGACTATACTGAAGTTACTGCATAACTGATGTGTTTCCATCATTTTTATTTTTTTTCTCTTGCCATAACATACATAAATAAAGCATATTAGGCATACGGTCATCTTATCAGTGCATACCAGTAAAGGAGATGTGCATTTTTGTGAAAATATTACTGAAAAACATGAATTTAAATACTTGTCTAGAAATTTGTAACCCTGAAGGGGAGGAAGTTGAAACAAACAACACTTTCTTTTAATATTACATGATGATTACATTAAGATATCATACTGTGAGATATAAAAAAATCTTGAAATGTAAAAAGAGGAAATGGTGATTGACAGAACAATCTACAGAATGTTGAACTCAAAGACCTTGGATCTGGGAATGACTCCATCTGTTATCAAAAGAAAATTAGTTGACTACTAAGTTCTAAAAATAAGCAAGACACCAATGGATCAACAACTTGTAATTTTATTTTAAAATTATGGAACATTTAATCCATGTTTTTATGATTATTTTCAACTGTTAATTCCTTCTTTCATTTGCTAGGGGATAACATTAAAATCACCTTTTCATCTATAGTAAATTTTTTAAAGGGGCATTTTCAAATACAGACCCCCCAAAACAAAAACATAAACAAAAAAAAAAAAACCAATAATGTAGAAAGTCTTTATATTTGCATAACAAAAATTCTACTTCTGGCATTTTTGGACTAGACTATCACACAAAGTTTTCCACCAAATATGACTAGAAAATCTATCATGTCATCCAAAGATCAGTATCTTCTAAGAATGTAGAACTGATTTAACATACAGAAATCTAGGTAAAACATTGCATTAATAAAATAAAGAAGAAAAATCATGGGACTTTCCCAGTACATGCTAGGAAAACATTTGATCCAATTTAACACTTCTTTATTACACAAACAGAGAAATAAAGCTTTTGGTAAACCATTAATAAAAGGGAACTTCCTTAATATTATGAAGAAAATTACATCAAAAATCAAAAAATACTCAACGGTAAAATACTGAAATTTGTCTTAATGAAGAATGGGAATGAGGTAAGAATGCAATCTACATCTCTCTTATTCAATAGTAAGCAGGAATTCTTAACCAGTGCTAAAATATAAAACTGAGAAGTGAAGGTTTAAGGACTGGTTAAAAAAGAAATAAAATGCCATTATTTATAGCTATGATTGGAGACAGTAAAATCTAAATAGCCTACAAATAGAATAATATAAATAAATGTGGTTAATACTATTTTTGTATAAAAGGCCAATATACAAAAAATATATTTTCATATCCCAACAAACAGTAGTTGAAAATAAAATTTTAAAGATAGAATTCTATACAGAAGTATCACAAACATAATAACTAGGAATAAATATAATGAAAAGTGTGTAACATATCTACACAAAAACTAATTAAATATTATTGAGAGCAATTTAAAACAACAAAAATTAAGGGAAAAGCATTCCACCTTCATAAGACAAGAAGACTCAATGTTCTAAAAATATCTGCATTTCAGAAAATTTTGTGTGGAATCTATGCAATCCCATTAAAACATTTACAAATTCTTATATGAGTTCACAAATGAGTTCTAAATTGCATATAAAAATTCTAAAAGTTAAAATTAAGGAAGATTATTTTTTAAGACCTACAAAATGTAAAACATTATGGAGTGTCATAACTTTTAATAAAGCTACAGAACTTATGATAGTGCAGCACTGGTATGGTGAGAGATTAATAGACCAATGGACCAAAATAGAGTCTGGAAATTGACCCATTCATATTTAAATACTTGAGTTTTGACAGAAGTGGTACTGAAAACCCATGGGAAGAACTCTTTTCGTTAATTCCCTGAATAATGGATATAGACAAGAAAAATAAATAAAATTTGGTCACATCCTTCATACTTCATCCTTACTCAAATCATTTGTATTGGATTACAGAAATAAATGCAGATGGCATAATAATTAGCCCTTAAAAATTAAAAAAGGGAATATTTTTATGAGTTCTGAGTAAGGAAATATTTCTTAAACTGAAAGAAATGTACTAACTTTAGAGAAAAGATTGATAAAATGAATTACATTAAAGATAAAAAAATCTGTACATAAAAAGCATTTTTAAAAAAGTGTAAAATTGCAGCATATACAACAAAAATCTTATATAATCTACAAGGCAAAGAAAAAAAAATGAAAAAATCCACAGCAAGATAAAGATGGGATTTGAATAGACTTTCACCAAATTTATCCACCTGAACAATAATGTTGAAAAAGGTTTGTTTGTCTTCATTAATAATTAGAGAAATGCCACTTAGAACCAAAATGAGATACTATTACACACCTAGAAGAATAGCTAAAATTAGAAAGACTGCCATAACCAAGTTTTGTCATCATTACTGGTGAGGTGTAAATTGGTAGAACCATTTGGGACAGTATTTGGCTGCATGTATTCCATTTGGAGATAATACACATATATTATACATAATTATGTAATTATATTTTATAATAGGGAGTATTTCTCCTATGGGTTGCAAAACATATATGTTACATGTTATAATTACATATTATTTCTATATGTAATTACATGTATACATATATGTATGTGTATATGTAATCACACATATAATATGTAATATATATTACAACCCATAGGAGAAATATTACTTTTTTACTCCAAGAAATGAATGTATATCTGTATATAAGATGTATAAAAATATGAAGAGTAAAATTATATATTGAGAACATATTAAAACTTTATGAGGAAAAAGAAAAGAAAAAGATATATGCTCCATGGGAAGTGAGTTTAGGGAAGTGAGTTTAGATTCTTCAGCTCTGTACACAAATAAAGTACTAATCTAGACTTTCATAAGAAGAGTACAATTTCAAAGTAGAAGCAGTTATATCTACCAAAAGTGTCAGAAGTATAAAATTGTAAACTCTACCTCTCAGCACATTACTATTTAATCACTTCATGTGCCTAAACATTTTATATGTCACAGTGAAAAGATAGGCGTATGTTCAAATATACCTCATCTTTGAGAATGCCACATACTTTTTCTTGTTGTTGTTGTTGGTATCTGTTAAAAAACAAATGGATAGACAAAAAAACACATGGTTTTGTTGGTGGTCAAAAGAGGAATATTTTATCCTTTACAGGTCAGCGTGTAACATTGTTTTCTGTAAATATAAATATGTTAAAATGTAAAGAAACCTTCAAAATGTTGGAAAGAGAAAATTGAAGGAGTTTTCTGAGACTTTTTCCCCTCATCCAACTTCAAGTTCATGGTGCTGACAAGATCATTCCTCTGCGTTGGTTCCAAGTGTTGGCTTGAAATGACACAGGGTTACCATTCAAATGGAAAGGTCTGAGCCTCCAGCAGATGGCTTGCCTGCAAAGTAAAGATAATCTGTGTCCACATTTAAAAAAATAGCAAATAGTAAAGCATCTTAAGATACCAAAGGAAAAAAAAAACAAAATTTGTCTTTCATTTAAAGTTATCCTAACAACACTTGAGTTTTCTCCATGCATTTATGCATGGTTATTTATGCATGGCTTTAAAAAAGAAACACCACTTTTTTTTTTTAATTTATTAATTTATTTGAGAGAGGGAGAGAGAGAGAAAGCAAGTAGGGTGAGGGGCAGAGGGAGAAAATCTTCAAGAAGACTGCCCTGATGTGGGGCTCAACCTCACTACCCATGAGATCATGACCTGAGCTAAAACCAAAAGCCAGATACTTAACCTACTGAACCACCCAAGGGCTCTGAAAGAAACAACATTTTGAATTAGTGTGTGTTTTATTTTATGAAAACTCTAAGTATACATGGTATTATAGACTAAATGGATGAATGTTACTCTATGACAAATATAAAATAAATAATTTACTTCAAACTTGAGATTTTCTTTCACTGTTTTTTATCTAAAGTTACACTAACATTCTCCAAGTATATAAAAGAGAAGATCTAACTAGCTCTTTATAAGTAAAGTTTATTCAGCCAGAAGTTGTGATTATAAGATGGAAATAATCTTTGCTAGCAGTTAGTGTTAAAATCTTAATTTTTAAAAAAATTCTAAAACTGACAGCAGTAGAACTGAAATAACAACATGATTTCAAATACAGTAATTTATTAATAAGCTTGGTACAATTTTCGATGCTTGGCAACCTTTTTGAAAACTTTTTTAGAGGGAGACAATTGAAATGAATTTATTTTCAAGTAAATTTTTCAATAGTTTTCTACAACTCTTTCACTTGTTTCTACCAAACACAATAATGTACAAATTTATTTCAGAACTCATTTCATATTAGAAAACATCAACATATTCCTTAAAAGGTTTTTACTTATTTTGCGGGGAATAAAAAGAAAACATAATATCTAAAATTCGGCTTTTAAAATTTAACTTACTAGATTCTAAGGAATTTAAATAAAGACTATAGCTAATTAATATATTCATCTTCTCTTCAACAAATTGTAAATATTTTCTATGCATCTGTCATTGGGTTGAGTGTTAGAAATTTAGTTCCTTGATGTCAAGATGTTAACATATTTGCTATGGTCTGAATGTTTGTGTTCCCCTAAAATTCATTTTGAAATCCTAAGCCCCAAAGGCAATGGTATTAGGAGGTGGGGACTGTGAGAGGCTTTACCCTCCTAAATGGGATCAGTACTCTTATGAAAAAGACCCCACAGAGTTCCCTAGCCTTTTTTGCAATGTGAGGATGCAGGTTAGGGCCCTTACCTGACAACATTAATACACTGACTGGATTTCCAGCTTCCAGACCTGTGAGAAATAAATTCCTGTTGTTTATAAGCCATCCAGTCTGTGGTATTTTGTTAAAGCAGCTCAAGTGGACTAGAATAATGATGAATGAAGAGGTTTATTCATCTACTTATCATAAGGTAAGAAAAAATAATGCACCAATTCCAGCGTGGCAGAAAAGATGATAAAAATTTGCATGTGGGAGCAAGGGCCTTCTAGGAGGTGAGAATTCGACTGGTCCTTCAAAAAGAATGTTTTTCTGAGCAAAAAATAAATAAAATAAAATAAAATGATGATGAAATATTCCAAGCAGAAATTAAATTTGGAGCAGAGACACCATGAATTAGGAAGAGTAATTCATTTCTGTTCACATTTAATTGGTTAAAATTATTTCACGGACACTTCTGAATCCAAGAAGTTCAGCAAAATATGCCCCATGGCTGTGCAATTACTTCTAGCAAAATGATACACAGTTTTGAAGAGATTGTGGAAGTTGTTGAACAGCAACAAAATAAAATAGTTCATTTTTCCATTTGTCTATTGCCGTGTAACATACCTCCCCAAAACATAGTGGCTTAAACTAGAATTTATAATAATTTCTCATGGCACTGAGTTTTGACTAGGAACAGATGGTTGGTTCTTACTTGGGGTCTGTCACAGTTATAGTCAATTAGTGACAGGGGATGGAATTATGTGAAGGCTGAAGTGGGCTGAATATCCAAGATGTATCACTTAGAACTGGCAGTTAATTCTGACTGCTATTTGGAAATTCAGGCCTATTGACTGTGGTGCCTACATGGGGCATTGCCATGTGGCTTTGGCTTCTCACAGCATGGCAACTAGAATCTAAAAGCAAGTCTTTCAAAGGATAAGAAACACTCACTCTCAGTGTCTTGAGGACTGACACAAAAATTTAGCACAATCCTCACTTCTATCTTACTCTGTTGGTCAAAGCAGTGATCAAGATCTCTCACAGTTAAGGTTAGGAGAAGCAGACCCCACTTATTGGTGGGGGGAGTTTCAGATTTTATTAAGAATCTCTTCTAGGCCCATTCAGCTTTGCTTACCACCTGTTTCAAAAGTCAGTGATATTTCCCAAAAACAGGAGCCCAGGACCAGATGGCCCACAGGTGAATTCTACCAAACACTTAAAGATGAGCTAATACTTACTCTTAAACTATTCCAAAAAATACAAGAAGGAAAACATCCAAATTCATTCTATGAGCTCAGTATCACTCTGATATAAAAACCAGATAAAGACACAAGAGGGGCACCTGGGTGGCTCAGTGGGTTAAAGGCTCTGCCTTCGGCTCAGGTCATGATCTCAGGGTCCTGGGATCAAGTCCTGAATCGGGCTCTCTGCTCAGCAGGGAGCCTGCTTCCCTTCCTCTCTCTCTGCCTGCTTGTCTGTGTACTTGTGATCGATGTCTGTCAAATAAATAAATAAAATCTTTTAAAAAAATTAAAAAAATAAATTGTATTTATAAAAGAAAAAAAAAGACAACAAGAAAAGAGAATTATGGACCAGTATCTCTCTGAATATAGATGCAAAAATCCTCAACAAAATATTAGCAAATTAAATCCAACAATACATTAAAAAAACCATATACCACAATCAAGTGGGATTTAGTCTTGGGAAGCAAGAGTGCTTTAATGTTTGCAAAACAATCAATCTGATACATCACATCAACAAGAGAAAGGATACAAACCATAGATCACTTTAATAGATGCATTTGACAAAGCACAACATCGATTCATCATTTAAAAACCCTCTGCAAAGTTAGGTCTAAAGGCAACAGTAAAGACCTTAGATGAAAAGCCCCCAGCCAACATCATACTTGATGGGAGAAAATGAGAGCTCTTCCCCCAAAATCAAGAACAAGACAAAGATGTTCACTCTCACCACTTTCATTCAACAAAGTACTGGAAGCCCTACCCACAGAAATCAGACAACATAAATAAATAAAAGGCACCTGAATTGGTAAGGAAGATGTAAAGTTCTCACTATTTATTTATGAAGTGTAGTAATTAAAATAGTATAGTAGTGGCATAAAAATAGACACATAGATCAATAAAATGGAAAAGAAAACCTAGAAGTAAACCCACAATTATATGGTCAGTTAATCTTTGACAAGGAATGACTATCCAGTCATTTTTTGGGGAAAAGACAGTCTCTTCAACAAATGGTGTTGAGAAAACTGGAAGCAGCACACAAAAGAATGAAACTTTATTTCACCATTCACAAAAACAAACTCAAAACAGTTTAAAGACCTAAATGTGAGACCTGAAAATATAAAAATCCTTGAAGAAAGCACAGGCAGTAATCTCTCTGGTATCAGTAGTAGCAACATTTTTCTAAAGATGTCTCCTGAGACAAGGGAAATAGAGACAAAAATAAACTATAAAGAATACATCAAAATAAAAAGCTTCTGCACAGTGAAGGAAATAATCAACAAAACTAAAAGGCAAACTACAGAATGGGAGAAGATATTTACAAGTGACATATCTGATAAAGGGTTAGTATCCAAAATATACAAAGAACTGATACAACTCAGTATGCCCAAAACAAATAATCAACCTAAAAATTGGTAGAAGACACAAACAGACATTTCTCCAAAAAAGATATACAAATGGCCAACAGACACATGAAAAGATGCTCAACATCACTGATCATCAGGGAAATATAAACCAAAACCACAATGAGATATCACATCACATCTATCAAAATGGCTCAGATAAAAAAAAAAAATACAAGAAACAACAACTGTTGGTGAAGATGTGGAGAAAAAAGGACCCCCTTGTACTGTTGGTTGAAATGCAAAATGCAAATTGGTGCAACCATTGTGGAAAACAGTATTGGGGTTCCTAAAAAATTAGAAATAGAACTACCCTACAATCCAGGAATCACACTACTGGGTGTTTATCCCAATATACAAAAACACCCATTCAGAGGGATACATGTACCCCTATATTTATTGCAACACTATTTATGATAATCAAATTATGGACTCAGATTTTGTCCATCAATAGATGAATGAATGAAGAATATGCAGTGTGTATGTATATATATATACACATACACATATATATAATGGAATATTATTCAGCCATAAAAAAGAATGAAATCTTGCCATTTGCAACAACACTCATGGAGCTAGAGAGTATAATGCTGAGCAAAATAAATCAGTCAAAGAAATACAAATACCATTTGATCTCACTTATATGTGGAATTTAAGAAACAAACAAATGTGCAAAGGAAAAAAAGAGAGAAACAGACAAGAAATAGGCTCTCAACCATAAATTGTTGTTACCAGATTGTTACCAGAGAAAAAGTTGGGGGTGAGCAATAGAGGAAGTAGGGGATGGGGATAAAAGATCACACTTACCATAATGGAAAAAAAAATCAGCGATATTTTTAGATTCCAAATTCTGTCTTTTGTTGCATAACAAATTACCCAAAAAATTAGAGGCTAAAAACAATAACAATTTAATTTAATCTCATGATTTTGTGTATCAGAAATTTTAGCAGGGATCATCTGGCCAAATCTTCTGCTCCATGTGGTGCTGATTGAAGCCACTCAATAGTATCCTGCTGGTGAGTGGTGTCTAGAAGGACTAGAGTCACTTCACTCATATTTCTGATGCCTTATCAAAGACAGCAGGGAAGATAGACTCAGTTTGGACTGTTAACCATAATATGCATGGCTTTCAAGCATGGTTGTCAGGATGGTGAAACTTATATATGGTGGACAAAGAAGACACCTGGAGAGAAAATTCTCAGAGGTAGTCATGGAAGCCGCCAGTCTATTAAGTCACAAGTCTGAACTCTGGGATTGTGTTACTTCACCATTTTGCATTGGTGAAAGTAGTCACAGAGCCTATCTATCTTTTTTTTTTTTTTTAAAGATTTTATTTATTTATTTGTCAGAGAGAGAGAGGGAGAGAGAGCAAGCACAGGCAGACAGAATGGCAGGCAGAGGCAGAGGAAGAAGCAGGCTCCCTGATGAGCAAGGAGCCCGATGTGGGACTCGATCCCAGGACGCTGGGATCATGACCTGAGCCGGAGGCAGCTGCTTAACCAACTGAGCCACCCAGGCGTCCCACAGAGCTTACCTATCTTAAAGGTGGGTGTATTGGTGGGGGGATTTGAAAAGGAGTCAGCACACCTATTTTAATCAAACATCTGCATATTGAATTTAGGAGTATATTATGAGTAGCAGATGAGACTAGAACAAGCATTGAAATCAGAATTAAAGCAATTTTAAATATCATGATAAAGAGCTTGAATTTTAATTTTAAGAGCAAAGGGAAACTATCAGAGATAGCTTATTGTCAGAGAATTCTAAATGATGATATAATTAATAAATTTGTTGATGAAGGAGTGCCTAGGTGTCACAGATTGTAACTGTTAAGCATCCCACTCTTGGTTTCAGCTTAGGTTACCATCTCAGAGTCATGAGATGGAGCCCCCGGTAGGTTCTGCCTTCAGTGTAGAGTCTGCTTACAACTTTCTCTCCCTCTCCTTATGCCCCTCCCCAGTGCTCTAATTAATTAATGAAAGCTTTAATAAAATAATTTGTTAATGGAAGAAAAGAGAAATGGGACAGAGTCTGGATGGAAAGGTGAATTTGAATTAAGTTTGGGAGGTTTTTGTTGTTGTTCTGTTTTTTAATGACAGGGGAGATTCACACATGATTTTAGGCTTTAAGGAGGAGCAAGTATGGGAGGAGAGATTACACATAAAGGGGATAATAATGGGATAAGGTCCTATGATGAAACCACAGGAAATGGAATCAGGAGTAAAGGGTGCTGTGATTAATTTTGCAAAGAAGTTAGCTTGCTCTTATCCTGGAGTCCAAAATAAAGTGGTAATCCTATGAATGTTACTTTATATGACAAAAAAGAATCTTGGCAAATGTGATTAAATTAGAATTTTAAGATGAAGAGACTACCCTGAATTATCGGGATAGGCCCTAAGTACACTCACATACATCTTTATAAGACAGAGACTCTAAACAGAGAAATAGGCAATGTGAAGATAGAACAGAGAAATATTTGAAGATGGTGGCCTTGAAGACTGCCATGATGAAGCCACAAATCAAGGAATTCTGGAAGCAAACTGAAGAAGAGGCAAGGAAGGGATTCTTTCCTAGAGTTTCCAGAGGGAGTGGAGCTATGTCAACACCTTGATTTTGGCTGTCTGGTCTCCAGAATTGCGACAGGATAGAAGTGTCATTTTAACACAACATGTACGGTCATTTGTTACATGAGCTGCAAGAAATTGATCCAGAATGGATTAGAATTATATGATTATACTTTGGCCTTTCAGTTTATGAAATCCCTTAGATAGAATCCTGCACAGATTTTCGTTTAAAAATATCCAGGGATAGCCTTAGAGCTTGGTTAGGAATGAGACAGTAGCACTCAGTAAAAAGTCAGGCTCTGAGTCAGAATGCACTGGGTTCAGACCTTGACTTTTGCGTTTATTCATTTACTGATTCTAAACAAATTAACCTCTCTAAATCTTAGTTTTCTCAATTATAAAATGGGAATAAAATAATACTTATTTTACAGTTACTGGCAAGATAAAAAATACAATGTATATATAACAGCAAGCATAGTGACAAAAATGTTATTAAAAATAACTGTGTGTGTGTGTGTGTGTGTGTGTGTGTGTGTGTGTGTGTGTATGCCTGTGTATGTTTAGGGAGGGGTACATATAGTCTAGAAGCAGCGTGCAGAATGTCATGATTGATTTTGGGGTTCAGAGTCAAATTCTCTGTGTTCAATTTCTGGGATTACTACTTTCTGGATTGGTTACCTTGGACAAATTATTTCACTTCTCTGGCCTCAGTGTTATTCTTTGAGAAATTGTGATAATTATAGAATCTCTTTGGTGGAATTGTTTTGTTGATAAGGCAATGTATAATTGTAATCCATTTATAAAGTGCCTGGAGCTTTGTAAGAACCCAGTCTGCACTTGATAATTTATTGCAGTTTAAAGAAGGTGTGAAAGTTGCTTAATTTTTACAAAGATTCTTTCTTCTTTCCAGAGTTTTCCATTTTAATTGAATAATCCATCATCTATATGTTAATTTTATTTGTTCTGTTTCATATGCCATTTTATAGATATAGTCCAGGCCTGGGAATAGAAGAAGTCTTACTATGTACGTAAGCCAAGTTAAGCAATGATAAAGTCATTGTGAAATATTAATTCATTATTTGACCATTCTGTACACTGCAAAATGGTCTTCATCAAAATTTAAGTTGCTTTTACAGCTACTGTGAGCTGAGAGGTAAGGAACCCATGTGAGAGTTAGGAGTTTGTGGTTAATTCTTCAGAAACCTATAGTACTAAATATAAAATCACTCTCATATCTGAGAAAAATTTTTCTCATTTTATCTTCAGTCATATTCATTATGACTGAATCACCAGGAAATCTTTAAAAAGTATGTGGTTTTTCTCTTTTTTTTTTTAAATACCAATCCATAAAGATATTTTATTTGAAATGAAATCAGTAAATGGATATGCTTTTATATCCAATAAATGGATATAATTTTATCACAACTATTATCACATAATTAAAATATGTATGTTTCATCTTATATGTATATATTTCTTCATAATGAAAACAATAAGACTTCAGATATTGAAAGAGAGCTATGAATTTATGAAAAACACTACATCTGCAAAATTTCAAGCTTCATTTTTCATATTTCCCTGCTCACTCTTTTAGAGCACCTTGTTACTCCATTCCACTGGAGGAAGGAAATGTAAACCAGTAAAAATCTCAAAAAAATTATCTACATCAAACAGTAAATCTAATCTTCTCATTTCAGGAAGAGTCCTGGGAATGAGAAAAAATAGTAATAAAAACAGGGAAGAAAGAAGAGAAAGAAGTTTAAAATCGTAATGTTTACATAGATACAAACACATGAATAAAACAAAGAGGGCAAAATAATTCATAAAGACTGTTCATTATAAATTATACAGTACAGGTTATTAATAGCTTATTAATGGGGGTGGTTGAGGGAGAGCACAGCCCAGTCTTCTAAACTATTGGAGAAGTTTTCTCTGAAGGAAAGTGGCGGCCAGAGGGATACATGAAGCTGGAGTGGTGTGGGTGGGTTGGGCGCTAACACAAATTAGTTGCTTTAGCTAACATCACTGACTTTTCAAATACCCTGGTAAGAGGAAGGACCAAATAAAAGACTTGTGAGCTCCTGGGATCTGGTGATGAAGAGTAAGGAGTAAAAGGGCCAGAAATACATGCTCTTTATTCCTCAGTCTTAAAGTTATATTAAATTTTTGTTTGTTAAATAAACATGAAAACGCATAAAGGAAAATAAGATTTAGTGTTCATTGTTTAGGGTAGCAAATTAGTTAAACTTAATTCTTCAAAAGGAAGGGACAGAAGGAACACTGCATAGTACACCACCAAAAGCTAAATCTTTTGTTTGTCCACTTTTTTGGTTAGAAGACCAAAAAAAGGACAGAAGAGAACTTAGTTCCAACACTCTACAAGTGCAATATGCTATAAGCATTTTTAAAGGACAAGATTGTGTGAAAATCCCAGCTTCTGATTGAAAACAGAAATAGGTTAATATCACCAGCTTTGAAAAATATGACTTTCTTCCCTAATTCCCATCTACTTCCAATGCAGTGTTTTAATGCATCATCTTTTCCAAGCAAAGGAAAGTCTCAAAAGTACGTATGTGTGATCAGAAGAGAGTAATATGTGCGGTGGCTTGTCAAAAGGACAAATATCAGTTCATGCTTTTCTCTTTTTTGCATTATTATTCTTCCTCAGTGAGATGGTTCTTTCACTTTTATAGTTAAAAATTAATGCTAAGTTTAGTACTTTTGGGATAAAAGAAGCAGATATTCAATTTTAAGGAATATACATTTCATTGATACAAGGGTATTACATTGTGAGTAGTACTCAATTAATTTTCAGAGCATAAATTTTCTTTACATATTCAGAGACTGGTATTCTCCTTTCATTCAGTAAAACTCATAAGCTACAATAAGATAATTCATAAAGACCTACTAGGTACAAGCACTCAGCTAGGCTTGAGAGTTATAATAGGGTATATAAGGGTATATAAGTTTCTTGGCCTCATGGATCCTATATTTTTATGGGGTAGAGAAACAATAAACAAGTAAATACGTCAATTAAATTAACAGAAATTGCAATTATTGTTATGAAGGAAACAAAGAATGTTGTGATAGGAAGATTGAAGTGGGGTGACAGCTTAGATTAGGTAATTAAGGAGGGCCTCTCTAAGAAGTGTATTATACTGGGAAAGTGTATTTATACTTGAAGGAAAACCAAACATGAAAAGAGCTCAAGTAAGCTCCCAGGAGATGTGACAGATAGACACAAGATCCTGAAGAGAAGGTTTTGTTTGACAAATTCATGGTAGGCAAAATTCTAAGATGACCTTTGTGAGATTCTCATCTCCTATTTAGCCAATTGGGTACTAATCTGGGCACTGCTGGGAAGATTTTTCAGACATAATGGAACTTCCAAATCCTTGAATCTTCTACTGCAGAAATAACCTGGGTGGGCTTGATGCAATCGGGTGAGCCCTTGGAAAGCAGAGTTTTCTCTGGCTGGTGGCAGAAGTCAGAGGGATGAGCTCTTGTGGGCTTTGAGCAAGAAAGCACGTAGGGAAATTCTGAACTACAGGTGATGAGGGAGGCCTCTAGAAGATGAGTGGCTTATGGTCTAGAGTAAGCAAGAAAACAGGAACCTGGTCCACGAGAACGGAGAAATGAATTCTGCCAAATGCCAGTGAGCTGGAAGAAGCATCATTAGCCTCACATGAGGATCACATCCCTGATGGCTGTTCAGTTTCCCGAGAAAAGCATCTAGCTCAATTATACTTGGACTCCTGATCAGTGGAAAATGCGAAAGAATAAATATGTGCTGCCTGGTGCCACTAAGTTTGTGATAATTTTTTACCTCAGCAACAGAGAAACTCTGTTTTATGAAGCTCTAGATACCAACAAGAGGCTACTGTGACTAGAGCTTCCCGAGAGAGGATGTATAGCCTAAAATAATAAAGGCAAGGTGGATGGTGAATAGCAAACAAATCACATAAACATACTTAATGCGATGTGTATGCACTTGGCAGACTGCATAATAGTGTTGAACACTATATGGATTATAACCCATTTTTGTCATCCCAAACAATCAGGCCTTCAATGTATTAAACATTGAAGACACAAAGATGGTGAATGCATAGTCACTGGTCACTAAGAGGCATGACTTTATAATCAAGGATAGCAGAATGTGCACAAACTGTTTTCATTGGTAGAAAAAGCTATTGACCTGTGTTTAGAGCCGTGGGGAGAGACTTCAGAAAAATGCCCTGGAGGACCAATATGAAGGCTGGGCCTTGTAAAAGTGAGTTGAAGTGACTCAAGCAGACATTTTATTCTTCTTGATGGAAATACATGGGAAGTATACAACACTACCTTTAGAATAGTCTTTCCAGGAAAGAGAAAAGGGAAGGGTTGGGAAGGGGAAGGGAGGGCAGGGAGGGAAAGAAAAAGAAAAGAAAAGAAAAGAAAAGAAAAGAAAAGAAAAGAAAAGAAAAAAAAAGAAAAGAAAAGAAAAAATGGACTTAAATATGGTCAAGACTGTAGAGCTTACCACCCATGTGCAGGAAATACAGGGGATGGAAAAACATTAAATAATGCCAGAGAGAATACCTTCAGCCAAATGTAGAATGTTGAAAATTTCCAGAGCAAATGATGCAGATTACAAATAAAAATAAAATAAAATTACTGTAAAAATAAATTTTAGAGATATACCAAGCAATTGTAAAAGACCTTACTGAGATCCTGATTCAAAAATATCATCATATAAAAGTATTTTTTAGATAATTGTGGAAAAATAAAAACAGAATGGCTATAAGATGATATTGAGGGACTATTCCGATTTTGGTGGGTAAGTTAATATTAAAAATATATCTATTAAAGATACTTAATGATATATTTCTGATTAAAATGACATGGCACCACATCTATTCATTTATTTACTGTATAATTAGAAGTAATTAAAAGGGAAAAAGTGATGAACTAGAGATAGTTTTTTGGGTCTTTTTAATGAGATTTCTAAAGACATGACAAGTTGTTGAGGAAAGGTCTTTCACAGACAGTTTATTGATAGAGAGTTTTAGGAAATTTAAAGTGCCTATAACATATAGGCACTCCTAAATGTTTGCGGAAAGTGTATCATTTCTACTGCTCTGGAAGGACTTTTTCCTCTGGTGAATGAATGTGCTCCTTCAAAAATCAAAAGCAGTCTTAGCTCATTTGTAAACACTCATCTGCTCTCCATAGCACTTGGTTTCTGTTTCTCTCTCAGACCCTGAAACTGGGCATTGGTAAAATTTTTACCCTCATTCATTTTCCGATCTAACTTCTCTTCCTCAGAGAACCATCTGCTGCTACAACTTTGAGCATTACTGAAGTTGTAGTTTACAAGATTGAATCTGAAAGAACTCTGTTCCCTCCAAAATCTGCTCTACTCTGACTCTGTCTTTTCTACCTCTTGGGCAAGAAAACTCAGAGCAACTAAGTAATTCTGTTTCTGCTATTTTAGTCCCACATCTAATTTACTGTCAGTTACTGCAGATGTTAATTCCAGTGCTTCTTATACATTTTAAATCTATTGTCCTGTGGCTGTCAACAATTTCCTTGAGATACCTGATTATTTATTGCAAGAAGCGCCAAACTTGTCCCTCTCCTATTTTTCCTCAATTTTAATTTATGTTTCTCAAATCTCAGAGATCTCTTTTTAAAAGTGAAACTCATGGTTATGTGTTCATAATGCCATAACAACTGGGGCCAGATTTATTGATTTAAGCACAAACCCACTGGCCCTGACATTCAAAAAGCTCCTAATTATTTCCCTATTTCTTTCTTTCTTAATTATGTTCTTGTAAAGACTAAGCAAGCATTTACTTATACTTGTAATAATAGTAATAGCAATAGTGCTAGTACTAAGAGCAGTACACTCACAACATTCCCCTTTATGTATGTGTTCAGTTCCAAAAACCCAAGTATAGTATTTCAAATATACCTATCACCTTTTAAAAAAGTGTTTATTTGAGAGAGAGAGAGAGAGAGAGCACACAGAGGGAAAGGCAGAGGGAGAAGCAGACTCCCTGCTTGAGCAGGGAGCCTGACATGGGGCTTGATCTCAGGACACTGGGATCATAACCCGAGCCAAAGGCAGATGCTCAACCAACTGATTCATCCAAGTGCCTCTGCCTGTCACTTTGAACCAAACTTCAACCAATCAGTTTTCATTTAATTGTTTGATTATGTAGGTTGACATATGGTTAAGTTCCTGATAGTATCCTCTCCTTTCCTTTACACGTTCCAGTTTCTCCCAAGAGCTCCCTAGGCATCTTCTCTAAAGTTTTAAAGGTCTGGATCACATTTTAAAACTACTTATTATAATGTTATGGCCCTCCCTTTATTAGTTGTATTCGTTATTTAGGCCATATACTCCAGGTTAAAAAACATCTCCAATTTTTTGTACCATCTTAATGGAGAATAGCATGTTGCACATCATAAGGAATTGATAAATATTACTTGTAATATTTCATAAATATTAAAATATGTATCATTTGTTATATTTCCTCCCATTTTACAGCAATTTTTCTAGCTAGACAGACCTACTGACATGTAAAAAGGCAAGGCATTACTTCAAAAATTACTCATTTGATCAAAACCTATAATTTCTTCACATTAGTGTGCATTTAACTATCTGGAAATGCACGTTCTACAGATGGGAAGATTTTATGGAGGTCTACTTCTTCCAGATTACTTATAACAGTCTTAAATAAAACCAGGTCCAGGATCATGTATAGATGATATCTGAGGGAAGTATATCAAGACAAATTCTTATTTATTTTTATATTTTTCTTTCATACATGTTAGATAATTTTCTGTCCATGAAAAAGATCTTCTTCTTCATAGCTTCATGGTAACTTGGTTATATACTAGGTCTGCAAAAAATTCTCGATATTGCCTTTGGGTGGTTGCCAAATGCTTTTAAAAATAGAAATGGTGATTTATAGTTTACACTTTTCTTTAAATGGACTGCAGCTACCAGAAAAAAAGTTACCATTCTATATCATATTATGAAAAACAGAGTTGCATAACAAGGAGTAATTGAATATCAGAACCACATGAAGGAAATGTGGGGAAAACTGAGTCACATTTTAAAAATGATTTTCTTGTGTAATGTTTTCTAATAGTTAATGCCTCATAACAGGAAATGCCAAAATTTCCTAAGAATAAAGTATGTTTGAACTTAAGTCTATTAGTTTAAGTCTTAAGTTTGGTTATCATATGCCATTAGTCATAGTACAAAAAAATTAAAATTTATGTAAAAAGTATTTTTTTGGTTCTTACAGAATACAAATTTAAATATTTAAATGTAGAAAGCATAATTTCTGTTTTTCATTAAAAATTAGATTTTATACACTTTAAGGACCATTTTATAGGAAAACATTAACCCTCTGTTAAAAAGATTTTTTTGCATGTGTATATGAATTTTTGTAGTCAAAAAGTCTCCAATAGTTAATGAATGTTAGAGTAATTATTATTATTGTAACTTTATGGCTTTGATATCTGCAGATTAATTCTTATTTCTATGTATTCCGTGTAAATTAACACCAGGTAATTTTTATGACCTTACACATTTTATAGTAAATCTTTGTTCCTCAGTTTTCTCCTCTATAACATATGAATCATATTACCTACCCATTATCATTGTGAGGAATAAACAAATTAATACATGTAAAATCCTCAATATGATTCTTGAGACATAAACTTACAATAAATAGTATCTGTTTTATATATTCTAATATGAATGATTGGAAAAAATGTGTCTTCCAACATGTGCAGTATGTTTTGAACGCCTGTCTTCCTTGCTGCACAAAAAATACTGAGAGATGTGTCCATGTCTGTTTAATTCATCCCAGAATCTCCTGGCCTCCCAAAGTTCCTGACACAGAGAACTCCTAATGGCCATTCACTGAGTCAATTAGTGGTTTAAAGACCAAACTGGCTAGAGTATGACAAGATGGAATGACTTAGTAAGGAGTTGCCTCTTATGTCCTGTGAATCCAAGCCAGTATTAAATATTGTTTGTTTGCAATTAGTATTATATATTTTATAAATTACAATTAAATTAATTTAAATTGGGGGTTAATAATTTAAGAATAGTTTTCTGTGCTTTGATTTAGACATATTAAACCATAAAGAACCAAAAATGTCAATAATTGCATTTCACTGCAATTTTTCCTGATGCAATTTGATGAAAACCTAGAAGACATTTATAGTTACATTCAATGAGTATTTTATATTTTTGGTGAATATTTGTGTTTTCATATATATATTTATATTTAAACGATATATATATCGTTTATATATATACTTATATATATATAAACGATATATATATCGTTTATATTTATATATAAACTATATATAAGACAACAATGAAATATTATTTATGCCATTTATTTTAAATATGCATTAGGATATATAAAGGAGAAGAATCTGAATAAGCTTATGTCTAAAACTTTATATTCATTTTTCATTCCCCACATTTAAAATCTTTTCTTTAGGCTTATTGTACTTCTAAGTATTTAGCTTTTTATAAGATTATAACGTAGGACAAAATTTTTTTATCTTTTATTTACCAAGTGTATGCTTCATTTATCCTTTGTGATTATTAATAAATCTTTCAACATTTGTCCCTTTTGTTATCATTAAAAATACATTGTTAAACAAAGTACTGTCTTTTAAAGGGAAATCCTTTATATTGTTATGCCTCCAAAATTAATGCATGTCTCATAAGCAAAATATTTATGTATGATATATAAAACCAAGAACTTTCATTTTCAGTATCATCCACATTATATAAGCCTTTTATACAGCATGACGCAGTATATGTATGTTTGCAACGTTAAGATCTGCCAAATATTTATGTCACATTATACAGGGTTATCTGATTGTGTAATGGAAAAACGCTGTCACAGCACATAACATCAGTGCTAGTTTCAAATTGCTGTGAGAACCCAACTTTTGAATCTCTTGATTTATGTAGGCTTCAACATCTCAGCTTAACACTGATAGAACTTTTTTGCATTTAGACTTACAAGCATGTGATCTGTTAATGGGAGTACATGTGTGTGAACACATACGTGTGTGCTCACATATATAGGAGCCCTAAAATACACATGCACAGCCATGAAAATCCATGTGTGGATTATCACCAGCAATTGCAATTGCAGGAAAGATAGTTTTACAAGAGAACTTGGATCCTAAGGTAGGTATTAAAGCTAAAATAACATGAGTCAAAGAGAAGAATAGCCTCATATGCTGTTTTTACATATGGAATAGATTAATTTTAGTAAGTTGGCAACAAATGTATTCTTGCAATCAACTGTCAATCTACTAAATTTTTATTAGCTTCATTAGAATTTGGCTTCAATTAGAATTCTCTCAGGAGAAGAGAGCCATAGGCCCCTAAAACTCAATTTTCTAGCAAATATTTCAATATATTCTAAAATTTAAACTAAAAACTGTATTTCATTGATTGAGTATGCCCTTGAATTGGAAATGTAATTTGTGAATCAGAGCCACATGCTGCATTCTCCATCCAGTTACCAGCAAAGTAGCAATAAAGCATTATAGAATTATATTAAATCGATTTTTCCTCAGGCAAATTTGTCATCATTTAGGTTCTTGTTTCTAAATTCCAATAAGAACATGGCCTAGAAGGGGAAGGAACGGTGATAGTATTTGGATTTTTATTTTAAATGATTTGCTTATAGAACTGAAAAGCAAAATCTGTGTCGTTATTCTGAAAAAGTAACAACCTCAGGCTAATTTCTAAAGGAAATGAAATTTTACTTAACACAAAGCAGTCTAAAGACCAGATTTTTCATAAAGGTTTTGTTTACACAGTTTATTTCAACAAATATTTCCAGAGAGTCCACCAGGGAGGGGGACTACTGCCCAAGTAAAGTCAGATTCAGGAGGGCCCTCTTTAGAAGTGAAGGGAGAGACAGTTCTGAAAGGATGGAATGGTCAAAAGAGCACATACTTTTGGAGACTAAGATTTGACTTTAAAAATCACTAGAACAATGGTTCTCAAACTTTGATGTGTCTTAGAACCAGCTGCAGGCTAACTGAACATAAAAAAAAAAAAAAAATCCCACCCCCCAAATAAAAGAACCAGCTGCAGGACACACACAAATACAGAGGCCCTATCTTCTTGAAGGAACTTGTGCCTTGGTATTCTTTATTAGGTCTCCAAGTAACTTTGTTACCCAATGCTGAAGAACCAGTAAATCAAAGCGCCTGAGCCCAGTAAGGAGCTGGAGCAGAAACACCAGCATGAGTCTAAAAAGTGACCAGATGTTTGAGCTGTCAGCAATGTAGATAGCCCTTTCAACATTAAAGTCAGTGAAAATTAAGAGAGAGAAAGAATGACATCATGAAAAAGTAGTTCAAGTCAGGTGGAAAAGCATGTGAATGATGCCATGATAAAATTGTCCAGTCAAAGATGGGTGTACAATGTAAGGAAAGAGAGAGTAAAGAGAGAAAAAGAAATAAAAAAGAAAGATACAGTGCTAGAAGAGATGAGAGGGAATTGGATCCAAACTCCACTACAATGATTAACCTGAGGAAAAAGGTGATATCTTCCCTTAAGGAAAAAAAGGAGAAGATGAGTAAAGGAAGAGAGCAAGTTTGAGAATGTGGGGGTGGGGGGAAAATGTTAAGAGAATTGTGTAAAGGTTTCTTCATCTGCTTAAGGTGAAGGGAGTATGAGCATGCCAGTTGTTAAGTGAGTAGAAACATAGATGGCTGGATTAAGAAGTTGTTCAGTGATACAGCAAGAATTAGAACAATGCGAAAGTTCGAAGGAGACTATTCTTGCATGCTAGTGAGAACACTTCATTAGGCATTTTATACCATGCCTAAAATTTACTGAAATGAAAGATACATTAAATAAATATTAGTTTATTTCCCAGTTTGCAAAGGATTGAAATCTGGACTGATAATGTTTTTAATTTTTAGTTATTGTCTGAGACTGCTCTTCAGATCATTAACTCTTATGGATGTCAGATGCATAAACTTCATAAAATAAACAAGAAAGGGGAATGATAGTAGAATTTTTACATTATATATGAACAGACATAATGGGGATTATATTTTAGGTATTAAAATTATTTAATTTTCTTCCTTGATTTGTATCCCTTTATGCTCACTTATTATCAAGGCTGATATAAGCATTTTATTTGCTCTGAGAAGTAGACAGTGATCTCACTTGGGACAAAAATGTCAATGATCACCTTGGAATCTCAATATGACTTTCTAGAGTCCATAAAATGAAAATGTTTTCCAGGTTTCATTGAGAAGATAATTGTTTTTCAATATCGTTTCCCTTTTATTTACCATATCAAAAGCTGGGATAGAATCCTACTATATGAGAAAGAAGTCAGTATCTGATACTCAGTTTTGATCTTCATCAATATGAGAAATGCAAACTTCCAGTTCAAGGGAATTATGGGAAGAAAAAGGGGGCAGAAAATGAAAAGCAGGGCATCATGAAGATAAGTAAGTGAATCATGCAACTAGACTCCTATGTGCCTCCTCAGTGCCATTATGAAAAGATTGAGAGGGGATCCAAGACCAGAGTTTCCCATTTGGGCTTCTAGAAGGAGTCCACTTTGTGGGATTTCCTACTTACTCACTGGTATAAGAATATTTGAATAAAAGCAATAGTTGATATTCTTGGGAAGTGGAAAAAATATGAATATGATTATTTCCTAACTTTCACCCACTAACCCCCACATTTACATACACAAACTTTTGAGTGGCATGAAAAATTCAGAAGTCTACATATGTCTTGGTACTTGGTACCAGCTTGGTAATAGATGACAGTGTTGGGCTGGTGAGTTTACCAGGGAGATTAGTGACTCTGAAGTGAAATGATTCTATAGGAAAGGTCCAAAACAGCAAAACAGAAGCAGAAGAGAACTAAATAAAATCTCAGGAAGAGAAGGACATCACCAAGATGGCAAAATAGGTCACTTCTGACTTTGTTTCCCTTCACAAGAACAATTAACAACTGTTCAAGAGTAAGACATCACTGAGAGAATCCTAGAACATGGGGATGAGGTTAAAGCATCCCTGCACCACGAAGACCAAGACAGACTGCATTGGAAGCTAAAGAGAATCAGTTACACTTAACTGCATTGCTCCCCCACCCAGGCCAGTGCAGCACCATGCAGAGAGGCCTTCCCTGAGCCTCTCCATTTCTCCAGTGGAAAAAGAGCACTTGGGAGGTGGAGCATCCAGGCCTTGGGGTCACTTTGTAGGAGCCCCTAGTCTGATCTCACACCACGGGGATTACAGGGGATTCTACAGGGCTCAACCATGGGAGATCCAACTGCCACAGAGGAGGAGGAGGGACCAGCAACAACCAACACACAGATCTTGGCAGACTGAGTTCATACCTGCAGTGCCCAAGCAGTAATCTCAACCAGAGCTTTTGCTCATTTGCAGAATCAAGTTGGGGGCACATGCTGAGCAGGGAACTTGGAGACTGCAGATCTGCCCGATTTAGATCTTCAGACGAGGAGTTTTGCCAGCCATAGAGCTCAGTTTGCCCATGCCCTCACAAGAGGTGGAGTCACAGACCCATCCATTGTCCTGACTATCTGTGAACCTCATCTGGTCTCAAAAGATGTATACAGAATGTTTCATCCAACAAAAGCAGAATACAAATTCTCCCCCCAAGTAAACATGGAATATTTTTTAGGATAGACTATGTGTTAGGTCATAAAACAAGTCTAACTTAGCAAACTGAAGAAGTCTGAAATAATACCAAATATCTTCTCTGACCACAATGACATGAAACTATAAATCAACAACAAGAAGAAAACTGAAAACTTCACTAACACATGGAAATTAAACAACATGTCCCTGGATGACCGAAAGATCAAAGAAGAAATTAAGAGACATAATGTTTCTTAAAAGGAACAAAAAATGGAAAAACAGCATACAAGAATTTATGGAGTGCAGCAAGAGCAGCTTTAAGAGGGAAGTTCATAGCAATACACACATTAAGAAGCAAGGAATATTCCAAATAAACAACCTAACTCTGTGCCTTGAGGAACTAGAAAAAGAAGAACAAACTAAGACCAAAGTTAGTAGAAGAGTGGGAATAATAGAGATTACCACAGAAATAAATGAAATAGAGAAGAAAAAAAAAATAGAAGATAGTCAAACTAATATTTGGTTCTTGAAAAGGTAAACAAAATTGACAAACTTTCACCCACTAACTAAAGCTAGACTAGCCAAAGACAAAGGCAAAAGGACCCAAGTTAACAAAATTATAAATGAAAAAAAAGAGATTAAAACTGATATAAGAATACAAGGACTGTAAGAGGCTACTATGAAGAACTATATGCCAGCAAACTGGACAATCTAGAAGAAATGGGGGGAAAAAATTAGAAACATACAACTTACCAAGACTGAATCAGAAAGAAATAGAAAACCTGCATGGAAAGACTACTGCTTAGGAGATAGACAGTAATCAAATATCTCTCAATGAAGAAAAGCCCAGGACCAGATGGCTTTACAAATGAATTTAATCAAACAGTTAAAGAATTAATACCAATTCTCAAATGCTTCCAAAGATATCAAAGTTGAAGAAATACTCCCAAATTTATTTTATGAGACCAGTGTTTTCCTGATATCAAAACCAGAAAAAGACACTACTAGAAAAGAAAACAACAGGCTAATACTCCTGATGAATATAGATACAAACATTCTCAAAGAAATACAAACAAACCAAATTCAGCAACACATTAAAAGGATCATTCACCATGATCAAGTGAGACTTATCCTGGAGATGCTTAGCATCACTACTCACTAGGAAAATACTAATAAAAATGCAATGAAAGATCATCTCACGTCTGTTAAAATAGCCGTCATCAAAAATACAATAGAGAACAAGTGTTGGCATGGATGTAGAGAAAAGAAAACCTTGTGCATTGTTGGTGGGATTATAAATTGGTAGAGCCACTATGAAAAGCAGTATATGATCCTGTCATATGATCCAACAGTTCTATTTCTGGGAATATACCCAAAGGAAACAAAAGTGCTAACACTAAAAGATAGCTGCACCCCCAAATGCATAGCAGCATTATTTATAATAACCAAGGCATGGAAACAACCTGTGTCTATTGATAGGTAAATGGATAAAGAAGTTGTGGTATACAGCCACAAATAAATGAATCACAATGTGGAAGGACCCTGAAGGCATTATGTTATCGTGAAATAAGTCAAATACTGTATGATCTCACTTACATGTGGAACCAACCAACAAACCAACCAAACAACTCATAGAAAAGAGATCAGATTTGCGGTTGCCAGAGCTAGAGGGTGGGTAGGGAGAACTGGAGGAAAGTGGTCAGTAGGTACAAACTTCCAGTTAGAAAATAAATAAGTACTAGGGAGATAATATACAATGTGATGACTACAGATAACATTGTTATAGGCTATATAGGAAAGTTATTAAGAGAGTAAATCCTAAGAGTTCTTACCACAAGAGAAAATCTTTTTCCTTTCTTTTTTTTTTCCCCCTTCCTTTTCTGTCTTAATTTGATAAAGACCACCTGCAAAAAACCCTACAGATAACATCATACTTTGTGGTCAGGAACTTGAAGCTCTTTCCTACTGAAATCAGGTACAGTGCAAGAATGTACACGCTCACCACTCATTTTCAACATCATACTGATGGATACATGTCATTATACATTTGCCCAAACCTACAGAATGTGGAAAACCAGCAGTGAAACCTGAGGTAACCTGTGGATTTTGAATGATTCTGATGTATCAGTGGCTTATATACCATTCTGGTGAGTGACTGTTGACAATAAGAGAGACTCTGCATGTGTAAGGCAGGGGGTATGTGGGAAATCTGTGCACCTTCCTTTCAATTAGCTGTCAACATAAACTGGTGCTAATAAAATAGTTTTTTTTTTTCCTTAAAAAAGCAAAATAAAAGTCCTTAATGGTCATAATTGGAATAAAATCCTTTTATTATTGATTTTTCTGAGATGTGTTTCTTTCATCATTGAGAGAAAGCTTTTCTAAAACTTGTTTGCAAATAAGACAAAGGTCAATTGTTTGAGTTTCAAACAGTGAAATGTTATCAATTAACATAGGTTTATTTTTTATTTAAAATAACTTAGATAGCTATACATTAATTTAGTTTAAAACACTACAAATTATTGAATTTATAAAAGCTAGATTTTGTTAATTACCTTTCAGTTGTTCCAGCCATGTTTGGGAAATACAATGACAATAATTTCTGTAAGTAAAGTTATATAATTTATCATAAATGTGATTCTGTTGATATTCAAATAAGGCAGTAATATCACACTGAGACAACAGGGAATAATCATGGTGGTCATACAATTCACAGTATGGCCAATCTACTTATAAGAGAATAAAAGTGTGAAAGTATTTAGATTGAATAGGCTATAGAAAAAGATCTGTAAGCGGAATGGCATGTCCACACTGTGTTCCTGTAAGTTACTGTATTGTAAATCTTCGTCATTCTGAAAAAATTGTGTTATTGAAAATTCTTTATAAAATATAAATTACTGTGAATACATATATAAAATAAGAGTTATATGTCTTCATAGAGAGATGTCTTTTTTAATAAAACCTTAAAGGCATAATTGATTTATTTGATAGCATTGTGGCTGTTGATTACTCATAATTTCTATGTTTAATTGACTAGTTATGTTTCAGAATTATCACTGACTTCCAAACAGCACACTTCTAGTTCTAAACCTTTAAAACTGTAATGTATTATGTAGAGGTCTTTTTCCTCTACAGAGGAAATCTTCAGGGAGAGATATCTTCAGTTTCAGCCATTTTCACACCTTCTGAATGGCAAGCTGGAGACTTAATAGATAAGGTAGAATGTAGCTTTAATGGGATAATCAGTAATTATTTTGTTAGTGGGTTATTAGAAAATAAGCCTGTACAGATGGAGTAAGAAAATTTCTTAATCAAACCAGATTGGGGAAAATGAAATTTGGCTTATGATCAGAACTAGTGGAAGGAGAGCTTTTATTAATTAGTCCAGATGGAGACCAATAATAACAATATTGTGGAAAAGAGCTAAATTAGATTGATGGCTCTTAATTAGCACTAAGTGCTTCTGAGATTAGAAATTTTTCTAAAAAGTTCACTTCTCAAAATTAAGTTCTTCTTTGATTTTGCTCTTAGATTTTTTTTCTCTAGTGTAATGATACTAAACAATTAAATTGTACTAAAAGGTAGTAGCCATGATGAAGTGATTCATTTATTTTTTAAATGTTTTTTAAAATATGCATTGAAATATGCATTAGGCTTGAAGCGAGTGCCAGATACCTAGAGACAATGTTAACAGAGATATCTTATAGGATGTCAAGAGTTTAGGTCACAGCAAATTTCAGGAAACAGACAGTTCAAAATATTTAAAAAAAGTATTTACATAAGTTATTTTTATACATAATAAAACTATACATATAATATGCATATCATATATTAACTTACCCAAGATGGCTTGGTATCTATAGCAAAATACTCATACAAACCTAATTTGTTAGTCAGCAAGTTTTAAATTTTTTTTCTTTCTTTCCTTCCTTCCTCCATTCTACTTTCCTTCCTTTTATCTTTCTTCATTCCTATTTTCCTTCCTTCCTTCCCTCTTTCTATTTATTTAATTTTCTGAAGGAAACTAAATGCCTACAAGATGAATAAAAGATTTCTTGAAGTCACATTTACAGCCAGAGTTCTTTAAGATACCTAGGATAGCAAAACTGGCGAGCAGTCTTATTTGTTTGAAATTGAAAGTTGTCAGTTTCACCCGCTGACTAAAAATGTTCAATTTAAAGTAATGATATAGGAGAATGACCTCCAGTAACACAGCATGGGATGTCCACTGACATACCAGTGAAACCGGTGAAAATTATTTTAAAAACCACTCATAGTCTGTTGAAATGGTACTTAAACAGCAAATGAAGAAAGATCTATTCAAGAAAATCTATGAAAAGTCAGTAAGAAAGACAAAAGACTGTGATATGTTACCCAAGACCACTCTCTGCCTCCCTTTCCCAGTTCAGCAAGGCACAGACTCTACTCCAGATGACTGAGGCCAAGAACACCAAGCTCTCTCTCTTCTAAGCTCTTAGTCAAAGGGCTTTCTTCCTGGGAGAAGCATGACTTCAACATTTCTCATCATTCCAACTACCTGTTGCTGAAGCTAAGCCCCAGCCAAGTGGTTACGAGAGAGAGTACCCTTCCAGATTCTATTCATAAAAAGGAAATACCACCTTGGGCATGGCACACTGAGAATACTGGGGTCTCCTTTGTTGTTGCCCTGGCCCATGTTTACTTTCCCCAAAAACCTATCAGAGTGTCACACATAGTTGGTCCTCAATAAATGTTTAATAGAAAGAAAGGGGTTTGAGAAAGAAGGAAAAACTGGAGACATAAAGAAAAGAGACATACAGAGAACATTTGAGTAGCAACCAAAAGCTTGTATGCCAAATGTCAACATCAGTAGGATATTACATAGAGATGATGTTTGAATCCAATTTAAAATTTGTTCTGGAAGAAAAGGCCAATTGGATAGTAAACTACAGTATATTTTTTCAACATTGTGACAGAATTGATGGTCTAGTGAGCCTTTAAAACACCATTTTCACAATAAAACTAGTTCTTAGCTTTTCTTTTATTATATACAGTTTTGATTTAGTAAGCTGAATTCTGCAGTTCTAAGTAGAAAACTTTATGAACAGAACTATTCCCTTTGGCATCTATATTCTCTTCTGGTAACAGGTGTTTTTATTTCATTTCAAAAGAACAGACTTTTTGCTATAAATCAATGTAGCATTTCTTCTTTCTTCATTACATGTCAACTTTTGGTTTTACTACACTTTATTGGATTACACTTAGTATGGGTGCCAAACATATTTATAGTATTGGTGGATCAGTTCACAGCATTTGTTTATTTTTTTTCCCTAAATGAGATGAGTGCAGTGCATATTCCTTTTTAAAACTGACAGTAGAAGTAATTTCAAGTGGTTTACCAAAGACCTGTCATCTTTAACAAGTTCTCAATTTTATCTAAGAGAGCCATATGAATTTAATATGCAACTTCTGCATTAACTTACTGCCTATCTTTGTGAAACTAATTTACCATCCTTACGAAAAATGGGAGAGACACATTGAGTATGACATGGTTGGTTCAATTGCTTTGGAGACAGTCGATGCTACATTAATTAAGTCATGCTTAACATGTTCCATTGGTAACTGAAGTTCTTGAAAAATGCCCTTACTCTTAGAAATATTAATACTGTGAGCTGTAATCAGAAGAAATCTTAGTACTGAGCTATGAATTTTAGAAAGATCCTCATAAGTTAGAAAGTTGAGCTCTTCTATTTTATAATAATGAAAATCTGAGATTTATAGATGATAATATGAAAAATGCCCCTGGGCTTTGAAGGGTAAAAAGATATTACATATAACCTACTACAGAGTAACATTTTAATTCATCATTTCCAAACAATTCATTTACTAAAAAAGAGAATTCATATTTGACAAAGCCATGTTTTAATATTTACAATGAGGTGAACTAAAGAAGACTTTTGCAATGTAACATATGCTATCACCATCAGTTAGAGACTCTCCCTAGTGCTTCCTAATCTTTTTATTTTTTTCTTCATGGCCTACCTAGAAAATGAAAGTAATATTTGTAGGGAGCATATGGTAAACTGACAAAGCTGCTGGTTGAAAGGAAAAAGTTGCTGGTTGCTAATAGTGGGCAGGTGCTCTGCTTTCTGAAATACATGTTCAAGTGGAGTATAACTATGATTTTTAGACAATTTTCTCAAAAAGTTTATAGACAAAGAATATTTATCATTTATATATGTAAGCAGTAGACAAGTATATATAATGTTCCTAAGTCATTGGACTTCATTTAGACATTTTTCCATTATGGTTTATTTTTCTTGTTCACTTAGAATTCACTGTCAGCATCAGGTTCTTCTCATATTCATTACTTTCCTTGCTTTTTATTATCTCCAGTATCCCCAGAGTCTTTGAATTTAAGTGCAGCATTTTTTAACCTATTTATGTAAACTTTTGCAAAATGTACTCTATTTCTTTCATTAGTCTTTTAAGACAGCTCCTAGAATTCAACTGATATGAATTTAGGACAGTGAACAGTGGGAAAAGGTTATTGCTTTCTTCCTCATGGTGTCATGATCACAGTCCAGGTAACATTAAGAAGATCCCAGTAGAGGACCTCCACTCTACAGTCAAGGAAAACTTAAGAAAGTTGATTCCGAGCCCTCTAACCAGGGGAGAACCGATTTTATAAATCTAGGCAAAGGAATATAGGGACAATGTTAGAGGAGCAGGGTTCTCTGTTCTTTCTTCTGGAATTCAAGTTCTTATTATCAAAAGGAAAATTGAATAGTATAGATTTAAGGCCGCCAAACTCACAGTTAGTTCAAGAAGAAAGTAGGCTTCAAAGTCAGGAATCCCATCACTAAATATAAATAGTATGAACTTGAGCCTCCAAAAAGGAAACTTAGACAGTGAAAGATTGGTGTCCCCAAATCAAAGCAGCATCAGTGGTAAGGATGACCTGATTCTGATGTGGAGGGCTAACGAATGACATACGTTCTATCCTATTCCACATGTTAGGTTGTGATGGGTGCATAGCTTGGTGACAGCAATGAGTGAATTAGTGGGTGAGTAAAAGCTTATTTGAAAAGGTCAGACAGATAGAGGCAAGAGATTCATGTCCAGAATCACACAATGATCTGGTTGATGATTTAGAGCAATGTAAAGAGGAGTGTTGATCTGGGTTAACCTTCAAGACTCCATGGAGGAAAAAGAATTGGTGGATTGTTCCTTCATTTATTTTCTCCCTGCAATCACTAGATATTTAAAAAACACCTTCCTGGTTATTGAAGGCAGAATACCTTATATATTTGTGCCTAAGAAATCAATATTATTCCAAATTTAAACTTAAAATACTTAGGAAAAGAAAACTATTTTCGTTCCTTCCTTTTATAAAATATAAATAACATATTAAATGTCAGCAGATAAAATGTACAAAGAGAATGACAGATTTTAAGTTCATGACCCATGATGCGTAAATGTGTCTGTTTCTATCTCTAGTTGATTCTCTACCTATCTATGGATTGGCATTTATATTTTCCAAGCCATTTCCAATCAGCAGAATCTCTTCATCTAACACTGAAATTTATATTACTTAGACAGAATAAGTGAAAGAATAGAGGACATGAAGAAATAAACCAAACTATTACAGAATTTTTAAAACCCTTTTTAAATAAAAGACTAATGGCAGTCTAAGACAATCAATCTTCATGCATATAAAATATACTTAAAAAGGCTACTTTTTTATTTAATAAATAACTCAAAATTAATTGTCTAAAGCTTAGTTTGTAAGAAATCCAATCTCAAGAGAAGTCACCCCCAAATTTTCAAATGCAAAAAATTACCTTTCATATTTAGCCCTAATGAGTATTAGATTATGTCTTAAGATTTCATATACTTCTCCCCCCTTCCTCTCTCTTTCTCTCTGTTTGCCTCTGTGTCTGTCTGTGTACAATTATGTATATGAATATACATTTTATGTGTATATATGTATATATATATATATATGTACAAATATATTTTTATTTTCCCACATTTTTAATTGTTCATTTTCTGGAGCTGTCTATTAAATAAAAATATAATTACTCTGTTACTTCAGTCAGTGATTTACAATATTACAGATTTCTAAGAATATACAATATTTAAGGTAGATTATTTATTTATGATAAACAATTTAAAAGATATATTTTTGAGGAAAGCTAGTGGAAATTGAGCAGATATAAAATTGCTATTTAATTGTTTCAATTATTATGATCATCTTAAACTTATATTATTTTAGTTTTATTCAGATACTTAGATTAATAATGAAATAGCCACCACAGTGTGAATGTTTTTGTGAATAAAGATTTTGAGAAAAACAATCAGTTCACTTACATACAAGTGGTTTTGTTTATGCATTTTAAAAAGTCCAGAGACTGCAGGTAATGGATACCAAAGTTTTATTTTTCCCTCAAAGCACCTTTTGCTTATAAAGCAGTCCCTACTTGTGGTTTTTCTTTCCCTGATTTCAGTACCTATGGGCAACCAGCATCCTGAAGCAGATGACCTTCATTCTAACATATAGCCAGAAGGTCAACAATAATGCTATATCATGCACCTCATTTCATCTCTTTCACTTATTCCCTGTATATGTATATATCCTGGAAGGTGTATATGGACAATAACTTTCAAATAAGCAATCTTGTCTCTATATCCATTGGGTTTGAAGCAAATAGACTCTGGTGCATTCAGGAAATTCAGGATGAGGTGAGAAAAATCAGAAAAAGGATGGTAGTGGGAGCAGTAGAGGAGGCAAAATGTTCTGTAGATTTTGGTTCCTAGAAGGGAGGAGGCAGTGCTGCATAGACCATGTGTGCACTGTGCTCAAGATGGGCAGATGGTATCCTGCAATCAAACAACTAGCACATAGGAGCCCAGAAACAACCAAGGAAAAGGGAATAAAAGATGAGGTACTTAAGAAGTTGGACATCCCTATTGAAAATGCAAGCCAAAATTGGGATGGACCAAATACCAAGTCCCTGCTACTAGTAGTAGTAAGGTGATCTTGCCAGGGTCTCCCAGATAGTCTGTCTTCCTCTTACACATTTCTTACCTACTTTTCCTAGCCAGCTTTAGAAATCCTCTAGAATCCCAAGTGGACTGGGAAATCAGGCAGACCTGGAAGCTTCCATTCCTCTTCAACTGTCCTACACTCCTATCTTTTAAGAAACCTGATACTCTCTGCTGTAGCTGAGTTCTGAATTCCAAGACTTAGGATGATAGCAAAATGTTATTGATGATGATGATGATCAGGAGGATGATAAGAAAAGAATAAACAAAAATCTTTCTATTAAAAGACTACTTGAAGTTGGAATTACTTGTACAACATCTCACTCTATGTTTTACATCCTTAGTGACAGGATTTGTCAGAACAAGGTTTAGAGAATGTGTTAGCTAAGTAGTATACTATGGAAATAAGCTTAGTTTCTGAAGGTTTCAACCAGGGTGGCTTCTATTTCAGTTAAAATTTATTGCTTTAGATTTCACTCTAGAGCATCCTTAAAGGATCATGTGGTTTTTGATGTAAAGCAGAGATCACATATATAACAATCCTAAAGAGGTTATCAAGAGTCTGCCAAAACTTAGCTCATTTTAATTGACCACAGATGAAATTATTTTTTATTGAGACCAAAGCCATTTATTTACAGTTTCTATCCACCAGTTCTAGGTTTTTCTTCTGAAATTAGACAGAATAAGTCCCAAATAATATCTTTTCAAATACTTTAAACTTTTCTTTCCTCATGTCTGCTATAGGATACCTTAGCCTCTGATCTAACACCCCACACACACCACTACACACACACTACTACACACATGCACACACACACACACACGTACTGCCTTTTCAAACTAAGCATGGCACATTCTTCTAAACTGTCCATCATTATGTTTGCTTTTAAATGTTCTCAAAATCTTCAATGTTTAACTAAACATATTTTTATATGTTACCCAGAATGGAACATAATATGCCAGGTAGAGTATTACCTCTTTGAACTTTACATAGCCATGTTCTACTGCTTCATATCAAGCTTACAGTCAACTAATCCTTTGCTTCTGTCCTCCATACTTTTCTCTACATAAAAACTTTTTCCAATTTTGTCCAACATCTCTTTAGGGTTTTGACCGAACAACCTACTGTGAACCTTACAATATTTCTCTTTATGACATTCTTTTAATCATCTACCTGTGATTCAATCTCTTTTTGCAACACTGTATTATAATTAAATATATGTGAGTTACAGTATTTGGTGTTTTCCTCCAAGCTCAAGTCTGTGTCTCTTTCCCGGCAAAATTGATTTGCTTGGCTAAAAAATCAAACCTGAAGATGAATGGTGTCCCTGGACTTGTTGAAGCTTGAATGTTAACTCTCAAATCATAGTGGAAGGTTTCTACAGGTAAGAACAGAACCCAAATAGCTAAATATTGCTTTTAAGAAAATATTCCTATGCTGTACTGGCACATTCAATGTTATGCTGGGCCTCTAGATAAAAGAATGACATCAACCTGAAATAGTCCAATGAGAAAAATGTAAATCTAATTCTAATCAAATCAGTAGACCCAAATATCGGTAGTAGAGGTAATATAGGGAGAAGAATGCTATATTGTTATAGCAAAGTCTAGATAGTGAGGAACTCTAAAAGATAAACAAATATATTGCAAGATAAAAATATATGAGTAGGAGACCTACATGTGAGACCTGAAACCATAAAATCCCAAAAGAGAGCACAGGTAGTAATTTATCTGACATCAGCCATATCAACATTTTCTTAGATATGTCTCCTGAGGCAAGGGTAACAAAAACAAAAATAAACTTATTGTGACTATACCAAAATAAAAAGCTTCTGGACAGCAAAAGAAAGAATCAAAAAAGCTAAAAGAAAATCTACTGAATGTGAAAAGATATTTGCAAATGGCATATCCAATAAAGGGTTAGTATCTAAAATATATAAAGAACTTACACAACTCAACACCAAACAACAACAACAACAAACAAAAAATAAAAAACATACACAAAGAATCCAATTATAAATGTGCAAAAAACATGAACAGGAATTTCTCCAAGGAAGACATACAGATGGCCAACAGACATATGAAAAGATGCTCAGCATCACTCATCATCAGGAAAACGGAAATCAAAACCACAATGAGATATAACCTACACCTGTCAGCATGGCTAAAATTAAAACCACAAGAAACAACAAGTGTTGACAAGGATAGGGAGTAAAAGGAGCCCTATTGGACTGTTGGTGGGAATGCAAATTCATGTAGCCATTGTGGAAAACGGTATGGAAATTCCTAAAATAATTGAAAATAGACTACACCATGATCAATCACACTACTGGGTATTTACTCAAAAAATACAGAAACACTGATTTAAAAGAATACATGTGCCCCTATGTTTATTGCAGCATTATTTACAATAGCCAAATTATGGAAACAGACTAAGTGTCCATTGATAGTGAGTGCACAAAGAAGATGTGGTACACATACACACACACACACACACACACACTCACACACACACAGTGGAATATTAATCAGCCATAAAAAGTTATGAAATTTTACCTTTTGGAACAACACGCGTATAATGCTAAGTGAAATAGGCGAGCCAGAGAAGGACAAATACCATACGATTTCACTCATAAGTGGAATTTAAGAAACAACAAATGAATAAATTAAAAAAGAGACAACCCAAAAAACATACTTTTAACTACAGAGAATAAACTGATGGTTATAAGAGGAGAGATAGGAGGGGATGGGTAAAATCGGTGAAGGGCATTAAGAGTACACTTACTTGATCAGAACTGAGTAATGTACAGAATTGTTGAATCAGCATATTGTACACCTGAAACTAATAGAAAACAAGATATGGGCAGGACATCAATACATTAAAATTTGAAAACATTTACTTCTTTCACTTTTTAAAAAATATTATATTTATTTATTCGACTGAGAGACATAGCGAGAAAAGGAACACAAGTAGGGAGAATGGGAAGGGAGAAAGAAGCAGGCTTCCCACTGATGAGGGAGACTTACCTGGGGCCCCATCCCAGGACCCTGGTATCATGACTTGAGCTGAAGCCAGATGATTAAGGACTGAGACACCCAGTTGCCCCACTTCATTCATTTTTAAATTGGAAATTTGAACACTATTGAATGCTTGATGACATCAAGAAATTATTGTTTTTATTTGTGGTGATGGCATGGTGGATACATTTTTAGGAAGAGCTCTTATTTTTTTAAAGCATAATGATATAACTACAGATAAAAAAGATACAACTCTTGGGATTCATGTCAAAATAATTCATGAAAGGAGAATTGTATGTGTGGAGATGAAATAAGATTGAAAATAAACTGACAATATTAAACTGATTGATAAGTATTTGGGATTTCTTTGTATTAGTCTATGTATTTTTGTGTATAATGATGTTTGTCATAAAAAATGTTCTATGTATAAGAAGAGGGTGGGGAGATGGGTGAGCCTCGTGGTGGATATTAAGGAGGACACATTGCGTGGAGCACTGAGTGTGGTGCATAAACAATGAATCTTGGAACACTGAAAAAAAAAATTAAGATGTTTAAAAAAAGATGTTTTTTAAAGTATCTTTTGGCTGAATGACTGATGTAAATATACACACATACACACACACACACACACATACATAAGGGATTGTATAAGAAACTTCTTTTTTGATTTAGGGTTTTAAAGGACTACATTTCTACCTCTAAGGGGGTCAGGTGATAATTAGAAAAAATAACTTTGAAATTAAAATGCAAAACTAGAATGGTGGAATAAATGCTGAAGTGTATAAAATTAGAATTGTATGAAATATCTGTCTTTGACAAATTCATAGAAAAATGGAGGCCGATAAACAAGTAAACAACATGATTATTGTGCTAATATATGCAAACCAATTGTGCTATGGAAACTAAAGGAAAATCATGACTCATTCTACCTGCTTGGATAAAGCATGAGTTACTTAGAGGAAAGGATAAACTAAGAGGACAAAAAGTGGATTGACACTTGATTTTGAAAATTTCTGAATTAAGTGCCAAAATATGTGAAGTTAATCATGTAAGGAAGTCTTGGAGTTTTGTGTTATACCAAAATATCTTGAAAAATAATGGTAAAAGTAAAATAGTCTGATGATTTTGTTAGACATGTATAGGAAAGGGAAGGATTGGAGGAAGATTTGGTTGGAAGTCTATTCTGAATACATACACATAATTTATATGTAATACCAGAATTTTTTTTGTTGTTTTCTTTGGTGTTGGTATAGTGCTATATATTATAACAGCTACATAATGCATGTTTATCAGAGACTGAAGAGATATGTTAAACCCCACTATATTAAATTTCTCTGTCGAATAATGAATTTGAAATTAAGAACATTTCTACTTAGTGTTTGTATAATTATAACTACTCAGATTTGACTAAAATATGTTGACTACCTTTAAAGTGTGCTAAAAATTAATATAGAGAGAAATACTTCCTATTTGCTATAATTAGTCAAACAAATCTCTATGTTCTATTTTAAAACTAACAACTAGTTTATTTTTCCAAGAAAAAATTCTTTAAAAATTATTAGTAATCCATATTAGTTGATTATAAAATAAGCCCCAACAACAAAGATATTCCAAATTTCAGTGTTTTATGCAAGATGGAGCTTTCTCTCTCAGTTGACAATTTAGTGGTAGGTGGGCTTCCAGGGCCGGTGAGTGGCTCTGCCTATCTATTTCCATGGCGAACATGGAACCCAACATGACCGCTGCAGTTCTGGCATCTTGAAGGTGATGAAAAGAAGGTAAGAAACCTGAGGAGTGATGCCTGTTTCTTTCAGAGCAGGACCTGGAAATGGTGTATTTTTTTCTTTTTAATTTGTATTCTTTCCTGTCCTAAACTCTAAGTAGTGGTTAGCATGTAGAACCTATGGTTTGTTTGGTTTTTTTAAAGATTTTATTTATTCTTTTGACAGACAGAGAGATCACAAGTAGGCAGAGAGGCAGGCAGAGAGAGAGGGGAAAGCAGGCTCCCCGAGTGAGTGCCTGATGTGGGGCTCGATCCCAGGACCCTGGGATCATGACCTGAGCTGAAGGCAGAGGCTTTAACCCACTGAGCCATCCAGGTGGCCCAGTCCTATTGTTTTAAGCCTTTTAAGATTTTACAGATGAGAACAAGAAGCATGCTACCTTTGTATGACCGTAACTAGCCGCAAGAGAAGCTGGGAAATGTAGCCTTCCATTTGGTGACTATGTCCAACTAAAACTCTTTTACTATGAGAGTAGGGATGAACAAACACTGAGGAACCACTAAAAGTTTTTTATATGGACTAAAAAAGTTACCTAAAAAAGAAAAAAAAATAAATAGTGATCCTGAAGAAATACCTTAGTTAATTAAAGAAAGAAAAGAGAGTACCTGAAAGTGTGTGGCAATAGTTTACAAAGGTTCCTCCTGTTCTTTTAAAATTCAATCTCAGAGTATTTTATTTCATAAATAAAACAAAAATACAATAAAAATAAAGTAAAAATAAAATAAATAAAATACTAAGTATTGTTGAGTGTACATAAATATTGGGTATTGTTCAACTGACCCACAAATTGGAGAAAAAGAAATGAGAGACAAATTTTTTTTCTATAACACACAATTTTTCCTCCTTTAAGGTAGAAGACAAAATTGAAAATAATTTAATCATATTTCATTAAAAATATTCAGGCGTGTTAACTGTTCAATTTCTTTTTCAAAATATTTTGATACGATTAAAGTATAACAAAGTAAGTATTTTTCTTATTCTAGGATTGAGTCAAATTCAGCATGGGGTGGGTGATAAACCTAAATAGAAAATTTTTTCATAATCTTGTCAAATTTTATAGTATAAAAGAAAATTCCCTTGACTAAAATGAACATTATTGTATATAAATTTTAAAATTATAAAAATCCTATAAGGTTTGCCTATAGTATACAGATTTTAGGACAAACTATAAAACTCATTTGATTGACTGTGCTTGTGGCTAGAAACAGATAGACCAAGGAGAGGAAAAGAGAGCTATTAAATTACAAATAACTGCCAACTTTATGGCAGTGTCTAGTGAGAGATTCTTTTCTAATCACCATCCCGTGGCCTGACACTGAGTGTACAAATTACTCAAAATATTCAGCTACCTCTGTCTTTCAGTTAACTAGATATGAAACGCATAGAAATGGAAACAAAGACAGACTTTGAACTTTTGATACTTCATGTGAACCTCTAACTTAAATATACATTTCTCAGCTGTTAGTTCTCACTTCAGTTTCAGAACAATATTTTTGACCTAACCTCCCTACCAAATTCAGTTATATGAAGCAAGTAAGTGTATTCCCCCCTGGGATCTTTGAAAAATGACTTAATTTGACAAAGAAATAATTTCTTTTCTGTACTTCTCTCTTTCCCTTTCTCTCTCTCTCTTGACTATGAGCCAATGTTAAACCCGAAAAATGATACTAAACCCTTATATTAGCAGACTTCCCAAAGCTAAATAACTAGGAAAGGCTTGCTAAATAAATACTTACAGACACTCTAAGATTTCTTTATAGTACTTTCAGTTTTCTAATTAGGCAGGTACAGTAAATCGTGGTGTGCAGTAATAAGCAGCTAGAATAATTCAGATGTCTGGGTGGTTGGCTTATAAAACATAAACGCTAATGTTGTCCTTCATGCATCAAAAGTTGAAATTAGAACTTTATATGTATCTTAAATCAGTCTGACATATTATGGCACAGAGTAAAATGCCACTTTTCAGCTGTAATAATTTGCCTGTCTATAAAAGCAGAGAAAAGCCAGGATAAGGGATACGTTTGGTATGATACCTGATTATTTTTTTCTTTTACTTTTATCTGATACCAATAACTTAAAGCCAGATAAATATTTATTCTCATATTAAAGGGAAAATAACAGATGTTGGTAAAAACTTCATTGACATGAGTCTACAAATTCAGAGGCTTCTAGAAGTTTTTGTCAGAGAATTACATCTCCATCATCTCAATAAAACAAACAAACCTGTTTTAGTTGATCTTTTTTCTTTTCATATCTGCAGCCTATGATAACATTATTGTCTAACTGCAGAAAATAAATCTGGAAATAGTAAATACTAGTAAAATTTCTGAATATTTTTGTTAGGCATTTTTTATTTTTTATATTTAATAATTTGGAGGGGCTTGTTTCTCATGGTAAGGAATATGTCAAGCTATTGTTTTATTCTTAATCAACAATATTTACCTTTTTTCTGGAAGATTTAACAGGGTGTGATAGAAGAAAAAGGACGTTTTGCAGTTAATCTGTTTTCTGTTCATGTATTGTGACACCTGATTTAATCTCCAACATCAATTATACACATCTCATCTTTGGTCAATTTCAGTGGAGATTAAAAAGGATCAGTATGGAGTGGGCAGAAAGTCATAAGATCCTCAAGCTCTAATCCAATTTTTTAAAAAATTGAATGCTACAAATCTTTAGAAGTAATAAACTCTACTCAGTGGCTGGTGATGATATATTTTTTATGTAAAATAGAACTGAATAGTTTTTAAAAAAGTACATCACAAGTGGCAAAAGTAAATAGAGTTTTAGGAAAAGTTTGTTTTAGTTTGTGTGAGTACTGGGTAAAATGTATTTTTTTCTTTAGATTTGATAAAATTAAACTAGGTAATAAAGTTCAGAGGCCCTTCAGTACTCTCTGAAATGAAGTTCAGAACCCTTCAATAAATAAATAAATAAAGTTCAGAGCCCTTCAAGTTGCTTTCTGATCCCAACTAGTCCCTTTCCAGTCCACTAGAGAGAATTGAAAGCCTCATACTGAAAATCGGTGCTCTGGTACCCTGGTAAAAATAAAAGCTATAATTTCCTCCCAAGAGAATGAGAGACTCAGCCTCTAGGCAGCCCAGCATAATTGTTGCAGGATTCCATACCTGAATGAAGAAATCATAATAAATAATCCACAGACTTGGGTTGTCTTATGATTTGAAATAGCAGCTTCTACTAACTTTCCCTCAAAATACCTATGAATAAAATGGAAAAGTCAAAAACAGCAGCAATATTAGAAATCAAGTCTGTTAAACAAAGTAATGCCAGAATCTGGGAGTGTTCTCCATTAACTATAAAGCAGGTAAGAGAACATACTATCTTAAGTTTCAGGAAAACAAACAAACAAACAAAAAACAAAAAACAAAACAAAACCAAAAAAACCTTAGTGGAAGGTCATTCTTAACCAGAAAATTTGGCAACCATTTTGTTACTCTTTCAATTGACATCTGACATTTTTAGAAAGCCAGAGTGGGGCACCTAGGTGGCTCAGTGGATTAAGCCTCTGCCTTCAGCTTGGGTCATGATCTCAGGGTCCTGGAATCAAGCCTTGTATTGTGCTCTCTGCTCAGCAGGGAGCCTGCTTTCCCTCTCTTTCTGCCTGTTTCTCTTTCTATGTATGATCTATCTCTGTCAAATAAATAAATAAAATCTTTTTTTTTTTTAAAGCTGGAGTAATTAATTATTAATAGCTAACATTTAATAAATATTTAATATTTATAGTGACATGCTTTATATGAATTAATATCGTCTCCATCTTGTCAATGAAGAAGCTGAGTATAGAGTATTAAGTAACTTGGTCAAAGTTCCACAGTTGTAAACAATGGAAGCAACATTTGATTCTAATGATTCAATGATTCTAATGATTCTCTAACCCATAGTCTACTTGTCAAAACTTTACAATACACTGCCACTTAATATTATTCTGAAAATCATCTATTTTAGTACCCAAAGTAAATTTCTGGAAAAAGCTTAATATTTCCAATGGACCCCAAGAACTCTACAAAATATAATCAATTGATGAAAAGCAGTCTTTGAATCTTCAGAAGAATAAGGGTTTCATATAAAATATCTTCAATAAGCCAGCAATTATGGAATTTAAAAAACTGTAAGGGGAGAATATCTGAGAGAAAAAGCTGCTAGGATGGAATGAAAAGGAAAATAAGTAAAAGAGGTATTTTTAAAAATCTGGAAAAAAAATAGAATAAGAACATGATACTGATGGGTGTAAAACCAAGATTAATTGAGAAATTTAAGATACAGAGAAAATGTTAAGTAGATTAAACAATTAAACAGGATTTGGTAGATTTGAAAAAAAAAGAATGAAAATTATGTTCTTGAAGAACAGAAAACAGGGAAGCAAGGAAGCTTAAAACAATTGAAGAAAATCTTTTCTTCACTGACAAACAGTATTATCCAAAGAGGTATACCATATCTCAAGGAACACCAAGGTGTTTATAACATAAATGTTTGAATTTTTTTTTTTTTACTGAGAAGGAATAAGGAGAATATTATTCAGGCATACTAGCAGAAAAGAGTTTTTTACTACAATGGAATAAGCATGTATCATATGTACCCTGTGCAACTTTAAGTGACAGAATGCAATATAAAAGCAATGAGATAATGTGGGGAAAAGTGTGTGAACTGAAAATTTCATATCAATTATTTAATGTACATATGAATGTAAATACATGTATCCTTAGTAATGAAAAACTAGGAAAAATATCATGGAGGTATCTTTAAAAATACTTTCTAAAAGTTTTGCTAGGGGCGTCTGGGTAGCTCAGTCTGTTAAGTGCCTGCCTTCGGCTCAGATCATGATCCCAGAGTTCTGGGATCCCGCATGTAGTTGGGATCTAGCGCCTACTCAGGATCCTTGCTCAGTGATGAGTCTGCCTGTCCCTCTCCATTTGCATCTCCCCTGCTCATGCTCTCAAATTTAAAAAACAAAAAACAAAAAAACAAAAAAAAACTTTAAAAATTATGCTATTTCTGAAGAAATATTTTAATTTCTGGGCTGTTAAAGATCTTGTGGAGCGCCTGGGTGGCTCAGTCGTTAAGTGTCTGCCTTCAGCTAAGGACATGATCCCAAGGTCCTGGAATCCAGTCCCACATTGGGTTCCCTGCTCAGTGAGAAGCCTGCTTCTCCCTCTCCCACTCACCCTACTTGTGTTCCCTCTCCTGGTGCCTCACTTTCTCTCTGTCAAATAAATAAATAAATAAATCTTTTTAAAAAAATTTAAAAAAAGAGCTTGTATTACTTCTCTAATCAGAAAAATACACAGATAAAATGTAAATACATAGATATAAACCGTACCTATAAAAGTTGAATATGAAACTATATGAAATGCATTTATTTTTAAAATTAACACTTAATATAGATATAAGCATATTATGTTTGTATGAAATTTAAAATTAGTATGTAATTTTGATCATATTGTATAAACACAACTATGCTTCAAAAGGACATGGGAAAAAAATGTCCAAAATACAGACAGTATTTGTCTATGTAGTAAGTCTATAGATATCTTTTTTCTTTCCTCATTTGGATACTGTAAATATTTTGTTGGCAATCATTTATTATTTCCTATAATGGAAAATTAAAATGTATTGATAAATAATTAGAAAGCAAACCCTCCTTGTCCTACCCTCCTCCCAAAAGGAGCAACATGAGAAAATTGACCAAGACTCTCAGGCATCTATTAAAAGTCCTAGAAGGTGGGAGACCTGAAACCTCACTCCCTTCTTTTTAATCTCAATCAATAATTGTTCCTGAATTTCCCTGTAAGGCTCCTGGGAAGAGAACATAAGAGAACATAAAGAAGATATACAGAGACTTTTTTCATATCTTTGGTTTTGTTTCTGCTTTGTTGTATTGTGTTCACGTACCTAGCTCCCTGTTCTTCCATAAACTAGGAATGACTAGAAAGCTTTAAACTATTCAGCCCAGGTGAATTATCCAGTACTGTGATATTAGAAAACAAGTAACCTTGAAATCATGTAAACTCAGATTCCTATAAGTAGAATGATTGCACTTTCTTTGACCCTTAAGTATATTGTGAAACATATTCATGGTGCCTAAAAAATCCTCCTCTGGCATGTGACAGAAAGAGATTTAGAAGGGCTTTTTTAGTTAACCCTTCTCCTGGGTTCTATATATAAGAATCTTAGTTTATAGAAAACAAATTACCTCATGTCCAAGGCTTTCAGCCCATTTTTTTTTTTCATCCAGCCACATGGCATATAGCTTTAGCAGATAAAAGGTGAGCAATCACGGGGATATGCAGAGAAATGAGAAAATTTGTGAGACACCAAACCCGTATGTGTGTGTTAATACATCAGAATTTGATCTGAAGAAAATCTAACTCCTGATAAGATGACCATTCTTGTAAAGTGCATTTAGTGTCTCAGATTGGAAGGTTTACCTGGATGACTTTTAAATGTCGTGTAATCACTCACTGGCAATAAAGTTTGTAAATATCTGAATGATTGACAGTTTTTGACAAAATACATACGTGAATAAAATTAGAATTAATTTAGACACACTGATTGATATTTTGAGCTTTACATTAAGTTTTACTTTCAGGGAAAATTCAAGATGTAGTTATGACTTTTTAACAATCAAGGAGCAAGAATTGTTGAGTTTTTTTTAAGTTACAATCTTATTATTTAATGTTAAGGTGTTTGTTTTAAATTTTACTAGAGGTAATTTGCTTCTCTTTCCACTTACCCTGTCCTGCCAATACTTCTATCCATGAGTCTTGCAATAAAAATATAATAAACAAGGAAAAGATGTTGAAGGTCCTTGTGTATTTTGGTAAGAGGAATGGTGCTGGGAATGGGGATAGAAGTGGGGCCAGGGGGTGAACAGCTTCTTATAATAGGAACAAGAAGATTTGCATTTCTTCTTCATTGTGTTTTGTTGCTATTGTTTGGATGAAGGTTTACATCAGCTCTATGAGAAAATTGGAAAAGACTGAGAGTACAGGTTGGGAGAAAGAAATAGTAATCCAGTGAGAAGAGTGCTAGGAAAAATGTTTCCTTGCTCTAATCTTTCTCCTTACTGGACATTGTTAAATGACATTGACCGATTTGGGAGAATTGAGTAACACATGTACATGACTGAGGACTAGCTGATTTTGGTCCTGGACATCTGGTACAGGATTAATGCTGAAGCTCTTCAGGAAAGTGGATGTGAAGAGGTTAATAGACATTTTAAGTGCATACTTACTACGAGGGATCCCTAGTCTCCATTTATAAATGTAGAATATTCTTGTATGTCACACAGACACATTTGGTGAGATTATATCTTAAAACATTCACCTTGGGCTTTTCTTTCTTTCTACATCCCATCAGTTTTCCACACAGAATCATGGAGAAGTAAAATTTGTACAGCAGAAAAGGAGTAAGAAAGAAAGAATCAAGGCTCATTGTTTTGAGTACCAAAATAATATTTTGAGAATTGAAATGAAAGCCTTTGGAAACACTAGTGTGTATGTGCACGTGTGTGTGCATGTGTGTGTCTTAGTATTATTTAGTCACAAATTGCACTTATTTGGTGTTGGCTATTTAGTAAAAATTTATAAAGGGAGTAGGTGGAAAGCCAGATTACTATGCTGTGCCCTTTGGCTGAAAGGAGGTAATAGAAAAAAAAACATGGATAAGTCTGTGCCACAAAATGGGAGAAACAGATATGGAGGACCATGCTGAGAAGAGGGAAATCAAGATGAAGCAACTTCCAAGACCTATCTCTACCCAGCATCACGGCCAGAAAATGTCATGGAAAATATTTCAGGTTTCCATTGCTTTTAACCAATCAATTCACAATTTAATGGATTAAAATAAGATGATTTGCTATCGCTAACTATTTCTGTAGGTCATCAATTTGGAGAGGGCGTCTCTGTCTCATGATAAAAGGAATTTCAGTTATAAGACTTGAAGGCCAGGGGCTATGATTTTTCTGGGGCTTTTTACTCACATATCCTGTGGTCGACGCTGGCTATAAGCAGAGACCTTAACTGGGGCTATTAGCAGTAAAACACACACACTGTCTCTCCCATGTCACCTGGTATTTCTTATAACAAGGTAGCTGGTTCCATAGCTGAGCATCCTCAGAGAGAAAAAGTGCAAAGCAGAAGGTTTTTTTTTTTTTATATATATAAATATATATAAATAAATATTTATATAAATAATTGAAATAAGGATCTTGAAGAAATATTAGCACTCTCATAGTCATTGTAGCACTATTCACAACAACCAAGACACAGAAACAACCTAACTGTCCATTGACAGATGAATGGATTAAAAAAAATGTGGTAAATACACACAATGGAATATTATTTAGCCTTAAAAAAGAAGAAAGTTGTGCAATACATAACAATATGAATGAACCTTAAGGACATTATACCAAATAAAATTAGCCAGACATAGGGGTTCCTGGGTGGCTCAGCCACTTAAGCATCTGCCTTCAGCTCAGATCATGAGTATCCTTACTGGGATCAAGCCCTGCATTGGGATCCCTGCTTAGCAGAGAGTCTGCTTCTCCCTCTCCCTCTGCCCCTTCCCCTGCTTGTGCTCTCTCTCTCTCTTTCTCAAATAAATAAAATCTTACAAAAAGAAAAGAAAAGAAATAAGCTAGACATAGAAGAGCAAATTCTACTTATGCTAAATATCTGAAATAGTCACATTCACACACTCGAAGAATGGAATGGTGGTTGCCAGGGGTTAGGGGAAAGGGAAATGGGTTGTTGCTCATTAATATGCTTAAAGATTCCATTAAGCAGGAGGAATAAGTTCTAGAGATCTGCTGTATAACAATATAGCTAGAGTTAACAATACTGTATTGTAGACTTAAAAATTCAAGAAAAATCTCATGTTAAGTGTTCTAACCACAATAAAATCATTTTTTTAAAGAAAGGAAAAAAAGTCATATAGCATCACTTCCATAGTACTCCAGTAGTAGAAGATTAACATTAAAGGGGATCAAAGAGGAACATTTTATCATCAAAGAGGAACATTTTAGGGTGAGAGGAATATTGCCTATCACACTTGTGGTGATGGTAACAGAACAGACAAATTAATCAGATTTTAAATTTAAAATTGCTAAGTATTACTATACACATATTAAAAGTGATTTACAGGGGCGCCTGGGTGGCTCAGTGGGTTAAGCCGCTGCCTTTGGCTCAGGTCATGATCTCAGGGTCCTAGAATCGAGCCCCACATCGGGCTCTCTGCTCAGCAAGGAGCCTGCTTCCTCCTCTCTCTCTGCCTGCCTCTCTGCCTGCTTGTGATCTCTGTCAATCAAATAAATAAATAAAATCTTTAAAAAAAAAAAAAAGTGATTTACATGATTAAAAAAAAAAGCATCCAGGGATTGTTAGGATTAAAGCTGAAGGTGAAGGGTACATGGGAATTCATCAACTATTCTCTCTACAAGTTCCTATATTAAAAAGTTATAAATTATATGTTGTTAAATGCTATGTAGGAAAGATACAAGTTGTCTCTGAATATATGACAAAATGAACCAAATCTGAACTGAAGGGGATGGTGAGGCTTAAGGAAAGCTGATGTAAGGAAAGCTGATGTGGGGACACTTGGGTGGCTCAGAGGGTTAACCCTCTGCCTTGGGCTGGGTTCATGGTCTCAGGGTCCTGGGATCGAGCCCCACATCAAGTTCTCTGCTTGGCAGGGAGCCTGCTTCCCTCTCTCTCTCTGCCTACCTCTCTGCCTACTTGTGATCTCTCTCTGTCAAATAAGTAAATAAAATCTTTGGGGGAAAAAAAAAAAAACTGATGTGATGGATGAATCAGAGTTAGCCAGGTGAAAGAGCGTGCTGGGTTTTAGGAGGAGAAATTCTCTCCGCACAAGGGACAGCTTTGTACAAGAACTGAGAATAGCCTAACTGAGGGACAAAAAAGGAGAGCAGGACTGCATGAGATCTGAAAGCGGATTTTTATTATAAAGCTCTAAATGCAAAAAATTTGATCATTAAAATAGTCAAGGCATAAAATTCAGTCAGGACATCACTCTCACCTTGTTAAAATTTGATAAAATGTTTTAAAAAATTAAACTTTAAAATATTAGATAAATTCCAAAGCTATAAGGATAATTCAAGAGCTGACAATACTCCAGGTCTAAAATACAAATGGGTAAAGCATTCAGGGATTAATGCCTTGTTCCTCACTGATGGGCAAAGTTGAAACTATTTTTCAAGGTAATGATAGAGGTAGAATTCTTCAAATGGAACTTTATTAAAGAGAGTGGAAAACATTTCTCAACCCCTTCATATCAGAGTTTTGATAAAAACATCTTTTTAGAGCAATATCAAACCATTAGCTATTATCATAGGTTTGGGGAGAGAGGAGAGACATATTTACATAAATTCCATACTTAGGGCTTAAAAAAAAAAAAAAAAAAAGGTTTGCTCTTTACACCAAGAAAGAAACAGAAACAGACATTTCTTAGTTGGTGGTAGCTGCATTCCCCACCAGAAAATCAACAAGGACAAAGAGGGTCAAGCCAGTTTCTTCGTATTCCCCATGTGTTAAAATACCACTGTGCCAAATGCAATCAGGGATCAATACTTTCTTTTAGGCCTTAGTGTCTCCTTAGTTGGTCAGACACTAAGGGAAATGATCAAGTATTATCCTTTTATTTTATTTTATTTTATTTTATTTTATTATTATTTTAGTATATTTTTCCCTCTTGTATCTCCAGTGCCTAGAAGAGTAACTAACACATATTAGGCTCCTATGAATAATTGTTGGATGAATGAGTAAAATCCTTAAACTGAAATAATTAATGCATTTAATTGAGTGCAAGGTAGAGACTTAACCATCTGAGACTTGTTTTTTTTTCTCATTCTTTTGCCTTAGAATCCTTCATCTTCTGCTCAATAGCATTTATTCTTAATTTGAATCACTAGTAATACGAATCCTTACTTAATAAAGGTCCAGTTGAATTATTTGATATGTTCTTAAAGGAAAGTGGCTCAATTCTCAACATTTCCATGCACTACAATTTACTATTGTGCTACAATTTACTCATGTGCATGTTTCTACGATATTATTCTATATTTTTCTAAAAAAAAAAAAGTTAATGTATTTCCACTAAAATATTTCCAGCCAACACATATCAATTACATATTTTTTTTAGTCTACTAAAGACAGTTTCTAAAATCATGTAGATTACTTAGTTAATAAGTCATAAAATCCATAAAAGTGGTAAAGCTTTATTTTGGATATTCACATCTATTTTGATATGGTTTTTGTATGATTGGATTGATAATGAAATGTTGGAGGATATAATAGCTTTAGGCACTGAATTAAAGTATCAGTCTGAGTGGAAAATATTATAAGATAGACCCTTTGCAAAGGAAAATAGATTGTCACTTGGAGAAATATCCAGTCTTTACAATTTTTTGGCATCAGGGGCTAAGGTAATAACTGTTACAAACTAGAGGAGTGGAGACAACTGGCTTGGTGTCTGAGCCAGCAGTCATTACTCTATATCATGTCCTCTAAATCTTCCAGACTGTGAAATCCTGAAGCTTTTTCCCTATTGCTGAAGGAAGTCTGTGTGGGGTCTGGAAATTGCCCACTTTTCTGTAAGCCTTATCCCTCCTCCCTTTTTCTCCCCTCCAGGCAACCCTTAGGCTTTTTTTTTTTTTCTTAACTTCGTTTTCCTGTATGTAGCCTCAGTCCGGGCCACTGCCTTGCCCCTAGTCCTACAGGGCATTAGGCAGAGCATTGTTTTCTGTAAAAGGTAAAATGCCGGAGATCTGGATAATAAACAAAGTCACTTCTGAGTGATCTTGTAATTCACTTGATAAAAGAAACTCCCACCCTTTGCTTCTGGAAAGAGTCTTTCATCTGTTATCTCTGAATTTGCAAAGGCTAGATAAATGAGACAGAACCCTTGCAGAACATTCCATTTCCTTCCTTTAATTTCTTCTTCACTAATTTCTTTAAATGTTTGAAATTGGTCAGTACTCTAAAAAAAGAATAAAAACCATGTTATAATTGTCTATGTGACAGGATATCTTACGGCTCTTGTTTTCCATGAAGAACTAAGATAAAATCTCCCCTCTGCCCATTGATTCACGGCTGGTAGAGCCTCTGTTGCTCCTGACACTTGGTGTGCAAAAGATGCAAGACTCCTGAGTTGGCTCTCTGGGGCGGGGTGGAGGGCATCCATGCAACTGGATCCCAGCCCCACAGAAGTCACTCCATAAATCCCGTAATTTAGGCTTTTAAAAGATAAAATATTACTTTTACCAAATTAGAAACATGGAGGTCCTCAAATGTATTTTTTAAAAAATGTCATATGTGACTGTGTATTCTCTGCTCAAGAACTAAAAAACAAACAAAAACAATCAGTTGTAGCAAAAGCATGAGAAGTTAAAAAATGGCTCTCCAGTGCAAAAGGTACAGACTCGGTGGTGTATTGGTAAACTTTAACGACAGCCTTCAGGAAAAGCCCTCAGGTACAGAATTTGCTGCATTCTCTGGTGTGCATACCCCTACTATGTCCACTTTTGAGCTACCTGGGAGACATTGATAAACGTGGGGTTGGAAAGAAATGTGTACAGTTGGTTCTTGGGAACAAGCCTGAGCAGTTTCCAACATCCTACTGTGAGATGAACTAAAGAATGTACGTATTTTAATCTGGCCTTGGATATTAGTTTGAAATCCATGCTTTAGAAAACATACACACAGAGTATTACATGTTGTTGCTACTAAAAGAAAAACATTGAGTGTTTTAGGGTGAAATGTTTCAAATTAAATAAATAAACAAACTTGAAAGGGACATTTGGATTGAAGAAGGCATTGTTTCTCATGCAAGTTTAAATTCAGTTCATGTGAGTAACACAACCTGTTTATAGTTTCCATAGTTCAACTTAATTTCTTTTCTTGTCCTCCATTCCTTTGTGGTGCTGGAATTGAATATCAGTTAATTTGGGATCAACTCTTTCTTAAGAGACATGAGAGTTGGGAGGCTTATGAAATAATCAGGCAATTAGTAATAATCATTGTCAGTGCCATTTATCGTCTTCGGTATCTGCTAAGATAGCTACAGAATATTCTGGATCTCAGTCCTGGATCCATGCTGTAGAAATTTCCCTTTTTCCTGTTGTATGGCTTTTAGGTCTGCCCAGTTGCACCCACTATTTTCTTGGCTTTGTGGAAACATAGAAATGGATCTGTTTCTCCAGCATCTCTCAGTTGTAATGTCAACTTGTGGAGGCTAAGAAAAACAAGGCTGTACCCACCTCGAGTCTAGCCCTGGCATAAGTGCAGCCATCTTGATGTTCCTGATTATCACAAAATATTTCTTGGTTCTGACCTACTCAGGTTAGCACTTTAAACAGTCCCTTTCTCCTTTAATGATTAATTTAAACTCCTGGACTGGAAAAGGTTTTTTTGTCAAATAGCAAAAAACAAAATACAAACAACAACAACAAAAAAAAAAACAACTTATTTGAGCTTCATTTTCTTTTTGTTACACTCATCATGCTATTTTCACTGTCGTAACTTCCACAGATGATCCTTTCCACTTGGGAGGATCACCTGAGCAGTCTCCCCTGGACTCAGCTGCCTCTGTCTTTCATAACTCCCCTACACATTCCCCAACTGACCAGTGTTGACCCGAGTAGGTAGGGACAGCTCTACACCCCTGTTCAGCAGGAAGAAGTTACAGACGATGAGACCTTCCACCTTCAACAACCTTAAAGATTTAAGGGTCAAAATTGTTCAGGGGGAAATGTAGAGGCCAAGAAAATTAAGGCTATCCCACCTCAAGTTTAGTTGATGTGGGAAACAGAGGCAGAAGAAAATCATTAAAATTCATTACCTACTGACAAGCCCTTGAAACAGACAGAGTGGCTCTCCCCTAGGGACTGAACTGCCTTCACCTTGAGGTTTTGCTAAGGACAATCCTAGCCTGACCAACCCCCTACCCCAACAGGTCCAACCAGGATCCTGTAAGTCTACTTTAGGAAACTTTATCTCTAAACCTCCAAGATAGTGTCGAGAATCATTCCCAAGCATATGGCCCACTGGTATACATCTAAAGGGTCTCACAAGAAGGTTTTACTACTGATAATAAATAATCTTTCTCCCAACAATAGCTAGCCCCTCAAGGTCCTGGAGACCTTGCTTCCAAAATTCCTTAGAGACTTACACCATCCCTAATCTCCTTTGTCCTCACCCACCACTGAGTCCACCCTACTCTGCCTTTAAAAACTCTGACTGTAATCTGCTTCAGGGTCCAAGTCCCTACTCCGCTGTGTCAGGTATACTTGGGCCCAAGCTTAAGCTTTTCAAATAAACCCTCATGTGATTGCATCAGTGCTTGGCTCCTTGGTGGTCTCTCGGATGCAAAAACTCGGGCATAACAAACTAAGGCTATATCTGGCTAGATACAACACCCAAACACCTCTATCTGAGAACGATTCATTATCTTCCTCTACTCTCAGTACCTACCAACCTATCTGTGCATTTTCCTCTTTCTTAAAGGCTTCATCCAAGCACTCAGATATAGGGGCTTTCCCTTCTTGAGACCCACATCATCAAAATTTCTTATCCACATCATCAAAATTTCTCTTCCAACTATACTTCATCCTCTACCAACCCTAAATTTGGACACCTAACCCCCTGTCCTGTGTTAAATGGTGGGGCAAGGAAGCCTTGGTCTAATTTATGATGCTATCTTTCAAATGTTTCCAGGTCGTGAGCACTCTGTCTTCCCTAAAGGACTTTACCTTTTGGAATGAGAGAGAGAGACTCCCCCTTTGCTCCTTGTTGGCATCACTCTTCTCTTTAAATAAGAGAGTGCTAAATGGTCTAGCAATTACATTTGTCAGAGAGAGAGGAGCAGGGAAAGGAAATGTCAGAAGGAAAAAAAAAATCCTTTCTTAATATAATAGAAAAATCTTACCACACTGCATTATTGGAGTAGTAATTCTTATATTTTTATTAGATGCTTCTGTTCCAAGTATAGAAGAGCTAGTAGCTTACCCACAAAGAAGTTTTCTCTTCAATATTAGATTCTGAGAAACACTAAAATCATAAACCAAAGCTAAAATTTGAAGGAACCCATGGGAAGAAGACTTAAATGAGGAAATACAGCAGCCAACAGCATAACAGATTGAGCAAATATAAACTGCTGGGCCCCAGAGTAAGCACCTAGAAAGTTTGAATTTTTAATAAACACAAAATCTGAGAGGTCCCAAGAAGCTGAAGATGAAAAGGAAACTTAAAATTAAAGCAATACATTTGCAATAAGCTTGCAATATGCTCTTAAAAGGGGCGCCTGGGTGGCTCAGTTGGTTAAACAACTGCCTTCAGCTCAGGTCATGATCCTGGAAACAGGATTGAGTCCTGCATCTGGTTCCCTCTGAGTCCTGAGTCTGCTTCTCCCTCTGACACTTTTCACTCTCATGTTTGCTCTCTTTCTCTCAAACTAATAAATAAAATCTTGAGAGAAAATGCTATTAAAGTGGTAGAGTGGTAGCTGTAAGATTACCAAAACAGACAGGACCTAAGGGCTAGAGCCTGAGATGGTAATGCTCATCCTGGAACTGTGGACATGGACTCCAGAGTGAGGAAGAAAGCCAGAATGGAGATCACTGCATGAAGCTGGGACAAGCCATCATCTCAAGAGAATTAGAGAGAAAGAAAGAAAGAAAGAAAGAAAGAAAGAAAGAAAAGGAAAGAAAGAGAGAAAAAACTGAGACAATTCCTGGAAGAAAACAAACAAACGTGTGTGTGTGTGTGTGTGTGTGTGTGTGTGTGTGTGTGTGTATAAAATCTCTCTCTCTCTCTCTCTATATATATATATATATGTATATAAAATCACCATATATATGTATTATCAATGTACATATATAAAACATATGCCTATGAATACATGTACTTATATGCATTTTCATGTAAATATCTTCCATGAAAACTCCGAAACCCCTGTGCTACTATGCTATATGTAGTATGAAATCTGAATATGCAATATATGTTTGTCTATATGTGTTGGAATTCTCTGAGCCAAGCAGTTAAAATAATTTTGAGACTGGTTAAAAGAGAACATAATGAACCTTTTAGGTAACATCTTTCCTCCCCGTGTCCTGTATTATTTAACCTTCATAGACATTATTGTCAACTGACACACTCTTCAATTTTAGTTGTTTTTTTTTTTTTTAATTTTTGTTTTTGTTTTTTAATGTATTCTGTTTCCTGGAAGCCAGGGGTTTGTTTTAACCTCACTTCCTAGAGAAGTAGGCCTGGTACACAGCACAAAATATGATCAGTAAGGGTTTGGCAGGTTGATGTGGTAGTTGCTATTGACAAAACCCACTAAAAAGACAGTCAGCAAACTGCACAAGATTATTATTCCAAAAAATTGCAATAATACAGAGATTTTAAATTAGTTTTTTAAGTCTCTTCAGCAATTAATAGATAAAAGCAGATATGAAAAATAAGATTCTAAAAATTACACACATTCACATGCTTGTTTAAATTAAAAGCATTATAAAAAAGGAAGCATTGTATAACACAAAAGAAAACCTATGCTCTATCTTTTTGAAGTCATAGATGCAAAATAATGGAAATCATGAGGCAGTTATATACTAGGGGCTAAGAATATAGGCTCTGGGATCATACATCAGAGGTTTAATTGAGCAAGTGTTTTATTCAATGGTTTTTAACACATGCTACTGAGGATGGTGGGGGTCGGGGGAGGAAGAGAGGGAAGATAGAAGAGAGGAAGGTAGAGGGAAGAAGAGGGTAGGAAGGAGTACTGAAGGAAAGAAGGGAGGGAGGCAGGCAGGGACAGAATAAAAGAAGGGATGAGAGTCTCAACATCATGGCTAGTGGTTTTCAAAGTTCCCAATAGCACATAAGAGTAGATTTAACCAGCATGCTTTGTTTTCAGACTTTTCTGACATTTTCCATTCTACCTTGTCCTATATTTTCCAATAATTTCTGCCTGTACGTTCTCAAATATACTATCCTTTGAGAGAGCCTTACAGGATTTAGCTATGAATTTCCTACTGTGACTGTCCCTCATTTTAAAGGTGTTGTGGGTGTATACTTGTGTGTGTGTGAGAGTGAGTCTACTCATTCCCCAAATACAAGGAAATAGAAGAATATTGAATGATAGAAATCTTCTTCCTTTTCTTAATGTTTGAACTCTTGGGTGCATGACTCTGTATAATTTCCCAGTCATCTACTTTGGAGAGAGATAGGCCATAAATATATTTTTTTTTGGGTAAGCATATATCCCAAAATATATTTTGGATTACTGCCTAACTTACCTACCAAAGAGACTGTGATTGTTCACATAAAGTTACAGTGTCTCTTTCTACATGGGATGAAGAATGTGGTTTGAGTCTGCAGAAGGAAATATATTTCTTAAATTCATTAAACCCACTATTCTTTATATACTTAGTTTCATGATTATTTCTTTGATTAAGTATATCAACTCCACAGATTTGAATTTTTAAAATGGAAAAGTTTTTGTGAGCTTTAACCCTGGCACAAGACTCAAGATATATAAAGTCTGAACAAAATTATAGAGTCAATTTCTGAGGAATAAAACCTCTCAACAAGAAATTAAATAATATTTAAAGACACACTGAAAATTTGGCAAGGAAATGGAAATAATAAAACTTGTGATATTTTGTGATATTATACAGAGTTTAGTTTGAAACTGCTAAAAATATATATGTATTTGTGCATATGTATATTTGATAGTATCATTTGTTAAACTTATATGTTAATATAGTTATATAAGTATTTAAAATTGGAAGGAACAAATGAATGTGAATAATGAATAAGAATAAATAATGCCTTCACATTCTTCAAAATGCTAGTTTTTGGCTAACAAACAATGAATAAATAAAACAAAAACAAGTATTTGAGAATTAATAGGGACTCTTCTAAAATGTATTTTCATGATAATTTGAAAACTTAAGCTGATGCTACCTTCCTAATGTGCTGAGCTTTCTCTAGCCTGTAGAAATGGTTTTATATATATATGGTCTGAATTATAGTTATTCTTTGATATTATCTGTGTTTTATGTTCCTTTATTTAAATATTGTGGGAGGCCTCAATAAGGCTTGAGACGAGGACCAAACCAGGCCCTGACTTGTGCCTCCTTTAAAGTCTGAATAACCTAACAAAAGGTATAGGATGGGAAAAGTTGAGTAGCACTGAGAAAGAGTCTGTGCTATGTGTTGTGCGCTCTCCTATGTGACTTCCCACACGCTTGCTAAACAAATGAGAACAATTCGGTTGGGTTCATAAGTTCGTGGCTGGTCCTTGTTGCCCTAGTACAGTCCATAAATTACTTTCAGATTTGCTGTATCAATACAGAACAATTGTACTGGCATCAGCCATTTGGCATCACGAGGTCTGCTTATAGTTAATTGTGAAACTTATTATGGGAACTCGTGGTTGTTTAACTAGACACAGATGTATTGCTTCTCCTATTGTAATATCACTATATATATGGCCTTAATGCTTTGATAAACTTAGCACTGTTGGATATCCTCCTCAGTGCTCCTCCTGCCCCCATCTCTCTGCTTCTCAAGTTCTTCATCCTTTTACCCTCACATTCCTGGTCAATTTGTTGCACTGGCCACGACAAAATATGTCTTCTTATCTATGCTGGTAACCAACAATTAGGTAAGTAGCCAAAGAATTAGTAAAAAAGGGACACCTGGGTGGCTCAGTCATTAAGCATCTGCCTTCTGATCCGGTCATGATTCCGTGTCCTGGGATCCAGCCCAACATCTGAATTCCTACTCAGTAAGGAGCCTGTTTCTCTCTCTGCCTCTACTGTTCCCCCACTTGTGCTTTCTCTCTCAACCTGTCAAATAAATAAATAAAAAATCTTAAGAAAAAAGAAATAGTGAAAGAATTTTTTTTCCCCACTAGCAAAAAGATTACAACTGAAAGAATTTTTCTAAGTCATTTTTTAAAATAGGATCATTACTATGTGTCTAGATGGTTCACATATATTGAAGATACTTCTATAAATGACACATGAACTTATAATTAATATTTCATGGGCTACACCTACAGAGGCACAAGATGCAAAACCTCTGGCTTAAGTATGTATTCATTAGAAAGGGTCAAATGGCACAATGTCATGAGACATCACTAGTTCACTTGGTAGGTTTTTCAAAAAACGAATATTTTGACATAGACTTTGAAGATAGAGGAATGTGGCAGTTTCCTAGATGTGCAGTTAGAAGGAAGAAACTTCAAAACTGTTATAAAATAAATGCACTTGTTCAATATCTGTAAGGAGTTCCCCCAATGTTTAGAAAAGCTATCTTTCTCATTTTTGTTCTCCAAAATTGAATACCTTAGTGAATTATTATTAAACATTAGTTTTCTGGTTTATTAAATTAGGCTAACGGGAGGCTAATTAATTTTTCAGTGACTCTTTTCTTTTTTTTTTTTAAAGATTTTATTTATTTATTTGACAGAGACCACAAGTAGCGGAGAGGCAGGCAGAGAGAGAGGAGGAAGCAGGCTCCCTGTCAAGAGGGGCTTGATCCCAGGACCTTGGGATCATGACCTGAGCCAAAGGCAGAGGTTTTGTTTTTTGTTTTTTGTTTTTTGTTTTTTAATTTTATTTTTTATAAACATATAATATATATTTACCCCCAGGGGTACAGGTCTGTGAATCGCCAGGTTTACACACTTCACAGCACTCACCATAGCACATACCCTCCCCAATGTCCATAACCCCACCCCCTCCTCTCAACCCCCCTCCCCCCAGCAACCCTCAGTTTGTTTTGTGAAATTAAGAGTCACTTATGGTTTTTCTCCCTCCCAATCCCATCTTGTTTCATTTACTCTTCTCCTACCCCCTTAACCCCCCATGTTGCATCTACTCTCCCTCATATCAGGGAGAACATATGATAGTTATCTTTCTCCAATTGACTTATTTCACTGAGCATGATACCCTCTCGTTCCATCCACGTCATCTCAAATGGCAAGATTTCATTTCTTTTGATGGCTGCATAGTATTCCATTGTGTATATATACCACTCTTCTTTATCCATTCGTCTGTTGTTGGACATCTAGGTTCTTTCCATAGTTTGGCTATTGTAGACATTGCTGCTATAAACATTCGGGTGCACATGCCCCTTCGGATCACTACGTTTGTATCTTTAGGGTAAATACCCAGTAGTGCAATTGCTGGGTCATAGGGTAGTTCTATTTTCAACATTTTGAGGAACCTCCATGCTGTTTTCCAGAGTGGTTGCACCAGCTTGCATTCCCACCAACAGTGTAGGAGGGTTCCCCTTTCTCTGCATCCTCGCCAGCATCTGTCATTCCTGACTTGTTAATTTTAGCCATTATGACTGGTGTGAGGTGGTATCTCATTGTGGTTTTGATTTGTATTTCCCTGATGCCGAGTGATGCAGAGCACTTTTTCATGTGTCTGTTGGCCATCTGGATGTCTTCTTTGCAGAAATGTCTGTTCATGTCTTCTGCCCATTTCTTGATTGGATTATTTGTTCTTTGGGTGTTGAGTTTGCTAAGTTCTTTATAGATTTTGGACACTAGCCCTTTATCTGATATGTCGTTTGCAAATATCTTCTCCCATTCTGACAGTTGTCTTTTGGTTTTGTTAACTGTTTCCTTTGCTGTGCAAAAGCTTTTGATCTTGATGAAATCCCAATAGTTCATTTTTGCCCTTGCTTCCCTTGCCTTTAGTGATGTTCCTAGGAAGATGTTGCTGCAGCTGAGGTCAAAGAGGTTGCTGCCTGTGTTCTCCTCAAGGATTTTGATGGATTCCTTTCTCACATTGAGGTCCTTCATCCATTTTGAGTCTATTTTCGTGTGTGGTGTAAGGAAATGATCCAATTTCATTTTTCTGCATGTGGCTGTCCAATTTTCCCAACACCATTTATTGAAGAGGCTGTCTTTTTCCCATTGGACATTCTTTCCTGCTTTGTCGAAGATTAGTTGACCATAGAGTTGAGGGTCTATTTCTGGGCTCTCTATTCTGTTCCATTGATCTATGTGTCTGTTTTTGTGCCAGTACCATGCTGTCTTGATGATGACAGCTTTGTAATAGACTTGAAGTCCGGAATTGTGATGCCACCAACTTTGGCTTTCTTTTTCAATATTGCTTTGGCTATTCGAGGTCTTTTCTGGTTCCATATAAATTTTAGCATTATTTGTTCCATTTCTTTGAAAAAAATGGGTGGTACTTTGATAGGAATTGCATTAAATGTGTAGATTGCTTTAGGTAGTATAGACATTTTCACAGTATTTATTTTTCCAACCCAGAAGCATGGAATATTTTTCCATATCTTTGTGTCTTCCTCAATTTCTTTCATGAGTACTTTATAATTTTCTGTGTATAGATTCTTAGCCTCTTTGCTTAGGTTTATTCCTAGGTATCTTATAGTTTTGGGTGCAATTGCAAATGGGATTGACTCCTTAATTTCTCTTTCTTCTGTCTTGTTGTTGGTGTAGAGAAATGCAACTGATTTCTGTGCATTGATTTTATATCCTGACACTTTACTGAATTCCTGTACAAGTTCTAGCAGTTTTGGAGTGGAGTCTTTTGGGTTTTCCACATATAGCATCATATCATCTGTGAAGAGTGATAGTTTGACTTTTTCTTTGCCAATTTGGATGCCTTTAATATCCTTTTGTTGTCTGATTGCTGAGGCTAGGACTTCTAGTACTATGTTGAATAGCAGTAGTGATAACGGACATCCCTGCCGTGTTCCTGACCTTAGCGGAAACACTTTCAGTTTTTCTCCATTGAGAATGATATTTGCGGTGGGTTTTTCATAGATGGCTTTGATAATATTGAGGTATGTGCCCTCTATCCCTACACTTTGAAGAGTTTTGATCAGGAAGGGATGCTGTACTTTGTCAAATGCTTTTTCAGCATCTATGGAGAGTATCATATGGTTCTTGTTCTTTCTTTTATTAATGTGTTGTATCACATTGATTGATTTGCAGATGTTGAACCAAACTTGCAGCCCTGGAATAAATCCCACTTGGTCGTGGTGAATAACCCTTTTAGTGTACTGTTGAATCCTATTGGCTAGTATTTTGGTGAGAATTTTTGCATCTGTGTTCATCAAGGATATTGGTCTGTAGTTCTCTTTTTTGATGGGATCCTTGTCTGGTTTTGGGATCAAGGTGATGCTGGCCTCATAAAATGAGTTTGGAAGTTTTCCTTCCATTTCTATTTTTTGGAACAGTTTCAGGAGAATAAGAATTAGTTCTTCTTTAAATGTTTGGTAGAATTCCCCCGGGGAAGCCATCTGGCCCTGGGCTTTTGTTTGTTTGGAGATTTTTGATGACTGTTTCAATCTCCTTACTGGTTATGGGTCTGTTCAGGTTTTCTATTTCTTCCTGGTTCAGTTGTGGTAGTTTATATGTCTCTAGGAATGCATCCATTTCTTCCAGATTGTCAAATTTGTTGGCGTAGAGTTGCTCATAGTATGTTCTTATAATTGTCTGTATTTCTTTGGTGTTAGTTGTGATCTCTCCTCTTTCATTCATGATTTTATTTATTTGGGTCCTTTCTCTTTTCTTTTTGATAAGTCTGGCCAGGGGTTTATCGATCTTATTAATTCTTTCAAAGAACCAGCTCCTAGTTTCGTTGATTTGTTCTATTGTTTTTTTGGTTTCTATTTCATTGATTTCTGCTCTGATCTTTATGATTTCTCTTCTCCTGCTGGGTTTAGGCTTTCTTTCTTGTTCTTTCTCCAGCTCTTTTTGGTGTAGGGTTAGGTTGTGTACCTGAGACCTTTCTTGTTTCTTGAGAAAGGCTTGTACCACTATATATTTTCCTCTCAGGACTGCCTTTGTTGTGTCCCACAGATTTTGAACCGTTGTGTTTTCATTATCATTTGTTTCCATGAATTTTTTCAATTCTTCTTTAATTTCCTGGTTGACCCATTCATTCTTTAGAAGGATGCTGTTTAGTCTCCATGTATTTGGGTTCTTTCCAAATTTCCTCTTGTGATTGAGTTCTAGCTTCAGAGCATTGTGGTCTGAAAATATGCAGGGAATGATCCCAATCTTTTGATACTGGTGGAGACCTGATTTAGGACCCAGGATGTGATCTATTCTGGAGAATGTTCCATGTGCACTAGAGAAGAATGTGTATTCTGTTGCTTTGGGATGAAATGTTCTGAATAGATCTGTGATGTCCATCTGGTCCAGTGTGTCATTTAAGGCCTTTATTTCCTTGTTGATCTTTTGCTTGGATGATCTGTCCATTTCAGTGAGGGGAGTGTTAAAGTCCCCTACTATTATTGTATTATTGTTTATGTGTTTCTTTGATTTTGTTATTAATTGGTTTATATAGTTGGCTGCTCCCACGTTAGGGGCATAGATATTTAAAATTGTTAGATCTTCTTGTGGACAGATCCTTTGAGTATGATATAGTGTCCTTCCTCATCTCTTATTATAGTCTTTGGCTTACAATCTAATTGATCTGATATAAGGATTGCCACTCCTGCTTTCTTCTGATGTCCATTAGCATGGTTAAATTCTTTTCCACCCCCTCACTTTAAATCTGGAGGTGTATTCGGGTTTAAAATGAGTTTCTTGTAGGCAACATATAGATGGGTTTTGTTTTTTTATCCATTCTGATACCCTGTGTCTTTTGATTGGGGCATTTAGCCCATTAACATTCAGGGTAACTATTGAGAGATATGAATTTAGTGCCATTGTATTGCCTGTAGGGTGACTGTTATTGTATATTGTCTCTGTTCCTTTCTGATCTACTACTTTTAGGTTCTCTCTTTGCTTAGAGGACCCCTTTCAATATTTCCTGTAGAGCTGGTTTGGTATTTGCAAATTCTTTCAGTTTTTGTTTGTCCTGGAAGCTTTTAATCTCTCCTTCTATTTTCAATGATAGCCTAGCTGGATATAGTATTCTTGGCTGCATGTTTTTCTCGTTTAGTGCTCTGAATATATCATGCCAGCTCTTTCTGGCCTGCCAGGTCTCTGTGGATAAGTCTGCTGCCAATCTAATATTTTTACCATTGTATATTACAGACTTCTTTTCCCGAGCTGCTTTCAGGGTTTTCTCTTTGTCACTAAGACTTGTAAATTTTACTATTAGGTGACAGGGTGTGGACCTATTCTTATTGATTTTGAGGGGGGTTCTCTGTACCTCCTGGATTTTGATGCTTGTTCCCTTTGCCATATTGGGGAAATTCTCTCCAATAATTCTCTCCAATATACCTTCTGCTCCCCTCTCTCTTTCTTCTTCTTCTGGAATCCCAATTATTCTAATGTTGTTTCATCTTATGGTGTCACTTATCTCTCAAATTCTCCCCTCGTGGTCCAGTAGCTGTTTGTCCCTCTTTTGCTCAGCTTCTTTATTCTGTCATTTGGTCTTCTATATTGCTAATTCTTTCTTCTGCCTCATTTATCCTAGCAGTGAGAGCCTCCATTTTTGATTGCACCTCATTAATAGCTTTTTTGATTTCAACTTGGTTCGATTTTAGTTCTTTTATTTCTCCAGAAAGAGCTTTTGTATCTCCCGAGAGGGTTTCTCTAATATCTTCCATACCTTTTTTGAGCCCGGGTAGAACCTTGAGAATCATCATTCTGAACTCTAGTTCTGACATATTACCAATGTCTTTATTGATTAGGTCCCTAGCCTTTGGTATTGCTTCTTGTTCTTTTTTTTGTGGTGAATTTTTCTGCCTTGTCATTTTGTCCAGAGAAGAGTATATGAAGGAGCAAGTAAAATACTAAAAGGATGGCAACAACCCCAGGAAAATATGCTTTAACCATATCAGAAGACATCCCAACTCATGAGGAGGGAGAAAGGGGATATAAAAAGGTTCAGAAAAAGAAAAAAAAAAAAAAAGAAACAATTTAAAAAGGAAAATGAATAAAGAAAAAATATAAAAAAGAAAAAAAATATATATATTAGATAAACTAGTTAAAAAACGTTAAAAAAAAAGGGTAAAATTTAAAAAAACTTGGCAGAAGAAGAGAAAAAAAATTGAAAAAGAAAAAAAATTAAATTAACTGCAAGACTAAAGAATCATGGGGAGAAACCATGAGTTCTGTGCTTTGCTTTCTCCTCCTCTGGAATTCCGCTGCTCTCCTTGGTATTGAAACTGCACTCCTTGGTAGGTGAACTTGGTCTGGCTGGATTTCTTGTTGATCTTCTGGGGGAGGGGTCTGTTGTCATGATTCTCAAGTGTCTTTGCCCCAGGCAGAATTCCACCGCCCTTACCAGGGACTGGGCTGAGTAATCCGCTCGGGTTTGCTTTCGGGAGCTTTTGTTCCCTGAGCGCTTTCTGTAGAGTTCCGGAGGATAGGAATGAAGATGGCTGCCTCCCAGTCTCCGGCCCGGAGGAGCTGAGAGCCTGGGGTACCACTCCTCAGTGAGCCTTCAGAGAACAGCGCCCAATTACTCCCGTCACCCTGGCCTCTGGCCGCGCTCCGAGCTGACCAAGGCTGAGACCAGTTCAAGGTAACCCCGAGCTGGGAGCTCACTCCTCGGCTCTGTCTCTGTAGCCGGCTTCTCCGTTCTAATACCTGTAAACTCTGTGACACTCAGACACCCCTGATCCTTCTGTGACCCTGTGGGACCTGAGGCCACGCTGACCCCGTGTGGGCTTCACCCTGGTTAAGCCTCTGGAGTAATGTCCCTCAGTGGAGCAGACTTTTAAAAGTCCTGATTTAGTGCTCTGTTGCTCCGCTGCTTGCCGGGGGCCGGCCCCTCCCCCTGTGGTCTATCTTCCCGTCGCTTTGGATTCACTTCTCCGCCAGTCCTACCTTTCAGAAAGTGGTTGATTTTCTGTTTCTAGAATTGCTGTTCTTTTTCTCTTCGATCTCCCATTGGATTTGTAGGTGTTTGCAATCTTTAGATAAGCTATCTAGCCAATCTCCTGCTACCTGAAGTAGTCTCAGCCTGCTACTTCTCCGCTATCTTGACTCCTCCCTGAAGACAGAGGTTTTAATCCACTGAGCCACCCAGGCACCCCAACAGTGACTCTTTTCATATAAAGTTGGAACTTGCCTCAGGATACTCCATTCATTCATTCATTCATTCATTCAATACCTTAATGAGAGTTGTTTATCATACATAATGTCATTTGTCAGGCCAAGGGCTAGTATTTGAGGATATAGTGATGGGCAGGGGAGAGTTTTCTAACTTTGAAAAAGTCTTAATCCAGTGACAGGCAAATATGTTATTAGCTAATTTTGTTCCTGTATATTTTCATGGTGGATCATTGGACACTCAATTACGTGAATTTAACTTCTTCTTACTTCTTACTATAAATCTCAAAGATTATAATCCCTAATATAATCCCTAATGCCAACATATTTTGAAAGAGGTTTCACCAAAAACAAGGAGAATAAATTTGGAAGAAAGAACAAATTTAAAAATTACCCAAGGTACAGTTGAAGAAAGAAGACAGCTTCAGAAATTCTCAATTAGTGACAGCCATTTCCAAAATAAAACCTAAAGTAACATGAGAAATTGGAGGCAGAACACAAAGGAATAAAGTTACCAATCAGAATTTCTTACTTACTGATGCAAATAAAACCTGAAATTGCCCACAGATTGCTTAGGAAAGAAAACTTGGACTATGTATTGCACTGAAACTCTTACTTTTCTTTTTTGGATGGAAAGTTCAGATAAGAAATCTAAAAGTTTCTGTAGTTCTTGAAAAATGGCAGGCTTGGCTAATGAATTAACTTATGTAAATATCGTGAGTTTGCTCCACTGGATTCAAATACTTCAATCAAATAAAGAGTTGGTGAGGAAGTGCTTTTTAGTCTGGTCTTGAAAGTAGATCCTTTCCATTTTCTTTCCTTTGCATTTTTTTTTTTTAGATTTTATTTATTTATTTGACAGAGAGAGAGAAAGTACACATGCAGGGGGAGCAGCAGGCAGAGGGAGAGGGAGAAGCAGGTTCCCCGCAGAGCAGGGAACCCAACAGGGGCCTCATCCCAGGACACTGGCATCATGACCTAAGCAGCAGGCAGATGCTTAGCTGACTGAGCCACCCAGGCACACTCCTTTCCATTTTCTTAGCAGGTAAGTCTCCTGGGGAGTTTCAGAGGAGAGTAAGGAGGATGCAGGTCTTGAACTGTGGGGATCTCACGGGTTTGTGGCTGCACTTTGCTGCTTACAAATGCTGGCATTCCACAGTGTTCTCAATGGAAACTGCAGCTTCCCTCAAGAGTTTCTAATGTGTAGAACTATGCTACCATCCAGCCCACTCTCGCATCTGGGCATTGCATGTTGGAGGTGCCTTTTCCTCCCATGTGATACCTCACAGATACTTGTCTCTGCTTTCTCACTGGGAAGCTGCTTTCTGAAACAGGCCCAGCAGCTGCTTCTCAGGAAACTCCAGGCAACCTCATCTCCCAACCATCTAGTCCTTTGTCAAGAGCCTAACTAAGTCTTGGAAAACATAATCTTCAACTCTCCCCCACAGGAAGAATGTCCTCAGGCCTCCTGGACCTAAGCCGTGCTGGCCTTGTCTAAAGGGAATGAGGCAAAATATCTCATTCTTTCTTATTTGGAAAACACAATTAAGTTCTCCTGCCAGAGGGTTAAATGACAGACATACTTAGTAAACCTAATTGCTCCCCCACAGGTAACATGATTTTTTTTTTTTCCACTAAAAGCTGGAAACAAATATTAAATTCTAAATACTGGGAGGGAAGTTGAAAATCACATTATAACTTTTGGATATAGATGTTAAAAACAGCAAACAAAAGTACATATTACCAAAAACAAGTACTGAAGATGACTTTGGAGTGTTTTCTTTCAGATAAATGTAATTATGGAATTCTGTTTCTAAGGATGTTTTCTGGATAGAAGTTTCACTCAGATTATAACCTTTAAGAGCTCATTTTTATTGTTTCGTTCCAATGTCATATGACTGTACTGAGTAAAGTATGTTTTAAGTCACTAGGTGAGTAACCAGAGGCTCATGTGCTGACCATTTCTCAATAGATTTGGAATTTTTATCTTCATTTTAAAAGGAAAAATCTGTTGAAATCCAGAGAGACTTGAAATCCAGAAAAGATCTGTTGAAATCCAAAAATCTGTTGAAATCAAAGAACCAGATCATCCATTATTTTTGTTCCCTTAGGAAATTGTGAGGAGTAATTCTGCTGACCATATTGTTTTGTTCAATTGAGGTGTTTTGGTTTTTTGAGCAGAGAAGTGTCAAGTTGAAATGTTCTTTTTTTTTTTTTAATCATTTTTAAGGAATCACTCAACCAAATCAAGTAATTGAAAAAAAAAAGGCACTTTTTATGTGAACCAAAATTTCTTCACATAACCAGAACCAAATGCTAAATTCCATTTTAATCAGGCCAGATCAGTTTACATGGAATGGATTACTATCAAAACCATTGCTAAAAGTAATAATAATTTGATTCTGTTATAAAATTTGTAAAGTTGTTGCCCTGTGTTGTATTGCTAAGTTCCACATAAATTTGTGCAGTAATCTTATCGATCGCAGTACAAACACAGTTAAAAAGAGAAAACCAATTAAAACTGTAAGAATAAGTACTCTTTAGCCCAAGTAACTTTTTCTTTTTCTTTTTTGTACTCAGACCAAAAAAAGTTCAGTAAAGAATGGCTCCCAGAGGATACTAGTTGGCCAACATGTTTTGAATTTTGAGGTACAGATATTTTCTAGATAAGTGTAGACTTGGCTTTAAGGATGCGGTATCTATTTTTGTCTTTGCCTCTACTGGTTTTGCAGCACTTCATCCATAGTCCATTACATTTAATGATTCCCACATCTATGTGTGTAATTCATGATTGAAGATAAAGATAAACCAAATACTCTCCTCATCCACAGTTTGTCTTCTCATATAAAAATTTATTTCCTGGCAATATGCTTATATATTGAGAAATATTTTAATGAATAGTTTCCATATATTTGTACTAAAAGTTGAGAATATGTTTTAAGATATAACTTTTCCCTAAATTATCTACATCGCTTTATAGTTTGGAATTTAATTGTCCATTAATAAAAGTATTTGAAAACTATTCATTATAAGCAGATATCTTTTAAAGTCTGCAATATTAGGAATTGTAAAGGGAACATGTTCTATGTGACTCTGGGATTCAAGCTCCTAATACACAGTGACATATGTCTCAATGAATTCACCAACAGCCAATAACTGGTTAACAGTTCCTTTAACTGTGCTGGGAGATGTTTGGGAACTCTATACAGGAAGAAGCTGTTAAGTTACCCAGTGCATCTGTGGCATGAAATTAAATACAAGTCTATCACCTCTACTACCCAACTCCAAATGCCTATGTGGAGCTCATATCTTCTCTAGAACTTTGATGAATTTGTCAATAATAGTTTTGGGCATCTGGAGACAATAATTTATGCAGATGTTGATGTTCTCTTAAGAGATATTATTAGCAATATCATTATGGAAGTCTGTTTTGTGGCAAGTAATTGTGAAATTGGTAAGAGAGGGAAAACAAAATAGATGCTCTATGGTGACTGTGGCAAAGTTGCCTTTTGAGGACTCCCTTGGTATGTATTCTTTATATGGAGATTTTGTAGATGAGGATTCTATGAATACTCTATCTAAATCAAGTGGAACCATGGGGCACCTGGGTGGCTCAGTCATTAAGCATCTGCCTTCAGCTCATGTCATGGTCCCAGGGTCTTGGGATCAAATCCCACATCGGGATCCTTGCTCAGCGGGAAGTCTGCTTCTCTCTCTCCCACTCCCTCTGCTTGTGTTCCCTGTCTCGCTGTGTTTCTCTCTGTCAAATAAATAAATAAAATCTTTTAAAAATAAATAAATAAATAAATAAATCAAGTGGATCCAGTAATATAAAAGGTTACAATATTGTGAATTTGTCTCTATATATCAGGAAGATATGGTAGACACATATAACCTACTGCTGTGTAAATATGAGATGATCTCCCATATGTAACTTAAATTTTTTAAAGGAACAATTTTATCATTTTTCCAACTACATGCATGCCATCTATATGGATCTCTTCTTTGTCAGTTTATCTAAGACCTTGGTAGAGTGATCAGTATTGGATTGAATAAATACTCGTTTGTATCCCACGTGTGTCTGATTCAATTTTCAGAAACCTCTTAGGTCAACCCCTTCTAGACTAATCTTCCCCTAGAATGTCACCAGCATGACACTAGTATCTGGTCTGTATTTTCACCTCTATCATGTACTTAGTACATAGAATCAAACTGGGCACAGAGAAAGCACTAATTATTTTTTGAATAACTGAATTTTCTTTGACCTTAAATGGTCCATAGTCTATTTCAGTACAAAGAAAGATAACCCTTGTCTCTGTAATTGTTACCCCTCACTCACAAGATCTTGTCGTCCTATCTACTTAGCCATTTATTCCCATATCATCATACTCTTAAACTACATTTCTAAAACCTCTATTTCCAACATGTGCTGTCCATATACTACCTCTTAACCTTCAAATTTATTTCTACCTACAATTTGTATCTATTTCTACAATTTGTAGACTTGGGAATGGTCTTCTCAGTCCACTTTCCCCCTGTTTTTCCTGTCCATCGGGCCCCTAGGGTCTTTTACCTCCTACCTCCTTCTGATCTACCCTGTTTGCCATTTTACATCATCTGTTCTCTGCTCCCTCACGCTTTTGAAAAACTCCAACCCTCCTTAAATTCACAACTTGATTCAAGATTTTGAATGTGCTAAGAATTGAAAGACTTGGGGCACCTGGGTGGCCCAGTGGGTTAAAGCCTCTGCCTTAGGCTTAGGTCATGATCCCAGGGTCCTGGGATGGAGCCCTGAATTGAGCTCTCTGTTCAGCAGGGAGCCTTCTTCCCTTCCCCTCTCTCTGCCTGCCTCTCTGCCTACTTGTGATCTCTGTCTGTCAGATAAATAAAATCTTAAAAAAAAAAAAAAAAGAATTAAAAGACATGTAACATGTTGATTGGGTATCTTTAAATTATTCATCTTGGAAGCTCTATATTCTCCCTATATGTTTCTTTCCAAATAAGTATAACTCATTTAATCTAATTTCAAATCTTACTGATTACCTTATAGGAATTAATGGGAACAAAAATGACATTATTTCAAATTAGATTCTAAGGAAAGTAATAACAGGGGAGGAAAAAGATATTACTGGCTAATTTCAATATTTCTCATAGGTAGAAAAATTAAAAAAAAAAAAAGATCAGCACACCTCCAAAGAGGGGGGAGGCAAAGATATTATGTAAAGTTATTAGAATACTTGTAACTGTATTAGCTTGCAAAAAAAGATCTCCAATTCTTCATCTTTCCCACCTACCTTACCACTGTGTTTCTGGGCTCAGCCATATTATTCCCTTTGGTCCATGGGAAATTAATAAATATACTTGGAACAGAGGTTTGAAAATGTACAAGCATATCAAGCCTATCTCATTTTACTGTGTTTCACTTTATTATGCTGCATTTTTCTTTTTTCTTTTTCTTTCTTTCTTTCTTTTTTTTTTTTTTTTTTTAACAAATTGAAGGCTTGTGGTGATCCTGAGTCGAACAAGTCTCCTGGTGCCATTTTTCCACTAGCATTTGCTCACTTTGTGTCTCTGTGTCATATTTTAGTAAATCCTATAATATTTTAAGATTTTTCATTATTGTTGTATATGTTATAGTCATCTGCAATTAATGGTCTTTTATAATTGTTTTAGGGTACAACAAACCATGCCATATAAGATGGTGAACTTAACCCATAAATGCTGTGTGTGTCCTGGCTGGTCCATTGACCATATGTTCCCCAGTTTCTCTCCCACTCCTCAGGCCTTCCTATTGCCTGAATCACAACAGTATTGAAAGTAGGCCAATATCCCTACAATGGCCTCTAAGTGTTCAAGTGAAAGGAATAGTTGCACATCTCTCACATCAAATCAAAAGCTAAAAATGATTAAGCTTAGTGAGGAAGGCATGCTGAAAGCCAAGATAGGCCAAAAACTAAGCTTCTTGTGCCAAACAGTTATCCAAGCTGTGAATGCAAAGAAAAAGTTCTTTAAGAAAATTGAAAGAGCTACTCCAGTGAACACACGAATGATAAGAAAGCAAAACAGCGTACTGTGGATATGAAGAAAGTTTCAGTGGTCTGGATTGAAGATCAAACAAGACACAATGTTCCCTTAAGCCAATGCCTAATCCAAAACAAGACCCTAACTCTCTTCAGTTCTATGAAGGCTGAGAGATGAAGAAGTTGAAGAAGAAAGATCTGAAACTAGCAGAGGTTGATTCATGAGGTTTAAGAAAATAAACCATCTCTATAACATGAAAGTCCAAGGTGAAGCAGCAAGTGCTGAGGTAGAAGCTGCCGCAAGTTCTATGGAAGATCTGGCTCAGATCATTAATGAAGCTGGCTACACTGAAGAGCAAATTTCCAATACAGATGAAATAACCTTCTTTTGGAAAAAGATGCCATCAAGGATTTTTATTTTCTTTTTTTTCATAGTTAGAGAGAAGTCAATGCCTGACTTCAAAGCTTCAAAGGACAGACTAATTCTTATTAGAAGCTCAGGCAGTTGGTGAGTTTAAGATGATGCCAGGGCTCACTTAATATTCTGAATATCTTAGGGCCCTTAAAAATTATACTAAATGTACACCGCCCTCTATCAATGAAACATAAGTATTAACTTTCAAGTTTTATTATTTAAGAAATACACTTTGTAAGGTAGTTTCTTTTGATGGATCATGGCAAAATAAATGGAAAAACTTATGGAAAGGATTTGCCATTCTAGATGCCCTTAAGATCGCTCATGATTCATGGGAAAAATTCAAAATAACAATAACGACAGGAGTTTAGAAGAAGTTGCTTCCAGTCCTCATGGATGACTTTGAAGGGTTCAAGATTTGAGTGAAGGAAGAAACTGCAGGTGTGGTGGAAATAGCAAAAAATAAATAAATAAATATAACCCTAGAATTAGAAGTGGAGCCTGAAGATGTGACTGACCTGTTGCAATCTCATAATAAAACTTGAACAGATGAGGAATTGCTTTTTGTGGATGAGCAAAGAAGTGATTTCTTGAGATGGAATCTACTCCTGGTGCAAATGCTGTGAAGATTATTGAAATAACAGAGGATTTATAGTATTACATAAACTTGGTTAAAGAAGCCATAGTAGGGTTTGAGAGGATTGAATCTGATTTTGAAAGTTCTACTGTGGATAAAATAATACCAAACAGCATCACATGCTACAAAGAATCATTGGTGAAACAAAGTCAGCAGATACAGCAAACTTCATTTTTGTCTTATTTTAAGAAATTCCCTCAGCCACCCCAGTCTTCATCCACCTCCCAGATCAGTCAGCAGCCATCAGTATCAGTGCAAGACTTCCCACTAGCAAAAAGATTACAACTTGCTGAAGGTTCAGATGATGATTAGCATTTTCTAGTAAGAACACATTTTTCTTTTAGTTTTTTTACAATTAAATATATACATTGGGTTTTTTTTGTTGTTGTTGTTTTTTTTTTAGATCTGATGTTATTGCCCACTTAAACTACAGCGTAAACATAACTTCCATATGCACAGGGAAATAAAAACAGTCATTTGACTCATTTTATTCCAACATTCGCTTTGTTGCAGGGGTCTAGAACCTAACCTACAATATCTCCTAGGTGTTCTTATACCTGTCTGTTGCTTCTTAGTTTCTGGAAACTCTGCTTTTGCAGTATGATGTCTGGTCTCACCTGCAGGAGGATTGTAAGATACAAAAGGAACAGAACTAAGTTATTGCAGCTAAAAGCCAGCATAGCCCCAGATGTGCAAGCAGGTCTAGGTTAAATGAGAATAACCACACAGCTGAAATCACTGACTCAAACCCTAATGAAATAAGTTGATGCTCTTTGTTTTAAACATTGATTTTCAGGTGACTTTTTAAAAATTCAGTACAAAGGTGGAAATATAACCAGTACTGTAAACATTAAAAAAATGCAAACCTTTATAATTGCTAAAAGGCACAGTGACGCACACTCACAGAAAGAAAGAGAATGTATAAAACCAGCTACATATTGAAAATCTATATGAGTATGTATAACATAACATAAAAGAACTGAGACCAAATTTTGGATTCATATAGGTGGTTGTGCAACAGCTTAAATTACCTATTGATAGAAAAAAGGAATTTACAATTCCCTAACAAAGTAAAATTCAATACCCCATGCTATATTCACAAGATACATAAAACAAATATTCTGAAGGGGTTAAAAAGTAAAGAATGAGCAACGTTATACCAGGCAAATGTGAATAAAAAGAAAGCAGACTGATAATTGACAGGTAGAATTTAGACCAAAAAAACTTTAAGAGAGGAACAAAAAAAGGACACTTTATAAGGTCATGGGTAAAATTCAAAATGAAGATATAGCATATATAAATATCTGTGCAGCCAATAATTCAGCATTACTTTTAATACAAGCCAAAATAAATTTGTGAGAAAACAGCAGTAAAAAAAAAAAAAATTGAAATATTGGTTCTTTAGAAACTTTGTTTTTAAATGACTATTGAAAAACATAGCTAGCTAACTCAGTTAAAAGGGATAGCGGTGAGGGGATTGGGATGGAGGTGGGGAACAAAGGACAATGTACAAAGTTAGAAATAATAGGGATAAAATAATCATCACATATAGGAATTTTAAAAACAATAAGAGACTTAGTCTGCACAATTTTATATGCAAATTAATTTTTAAAAATCTGTTTTTCGGGGCGCCTGGGTGGCTCAGTGGGTTAAAGCCTCTGCCTTCGGCTCGGGTCATGATCCCGGGGTCCTGGGATCGAGCCCCGCGTTGGGCTCTCTGCTCGGCGGGGAGCCTGCTTCCTTCCTCTCTCTCTGCCTGCCTCTCTGCCTACTTGTGATCTCTGTCAAATAAATAAATAAAATCTTTAAAAAAAAAATCTGTTTTTCTCTCTTACAAAAGAGAGAGAAAGAGAGCCTGCACAGATCAATTACCATTGAAGAAGTAATGTATGCCATAAAAAAGATTGGGTGTTTATTCATTCTAGTTGCTGACCGAAGTGTTCTTTGTAGGTCAGTGAGGTTAAATTGGCTGATGCGTGTTCAAATATTCTGCAACTTGTTAATACCTTCATAAACAATCTTAGGGTCTCCTATTTCCTCTTTAAGTCTGTCATATTTACTATGTATGTTTCAAAACTCTATTGTTGTATATACACTGGTTTTGAACTCATATTTTTCTGTAGAATTGGCTCTTTTATCATTTTGAAATGTCTCTTTTTGTCTGGTAGTACCCTTTGTATTATAACAAACATACAATAGCTGTCTTTTGGTTTGTGTATGCATAGTATAAATTATTTTATTCTTTTGATCCTTTGTGCATTCTTGTATTTCAAGTGTGTCTCTAGTGAACAACATATCCAGTTAAGCAAATGTTGAATTTTAATTCAATACTTGTCTATTTGTAAGTATCATAAATTTTGGTATATTTGTGTTAAATGGTGCATATTGCTATTTGTCCCATGTGTTCTTCATTTCTTTTTGTTTTCATGTATTTTTAGATTATTCAAGTTTTGAAAATTTTATATTTGGATTTTTGGTTGTATATTTTTCTACAGTTCTTTTAGTGTTTTTCAAAGATGACAATGTACAGCCTTGATTTCTATTATTATTTTTTTAAGTTTTATTCATGGTTAAGAGATAGCTAATATATAGTTCCATGTGTTCCAGCTAAACTTCAGAAGAAAAGAGAAAGGGTCACACCAACCATTAGTCTCTTTTTATTTTTGTGGGAGCTTTATTGAAAAATATTTGATGTAAAATAAATGTTATTTATTTGGAGTATACAATTTGATAAGTTTTTATTTATGTATACATGTATCCATGAAACTACTACTATAGTCGAGATAGTGAATATACTTATTTCCACCCAAATTCCCTTTTGCACCTTTGTAATCTTTTCTTCTTGCTCATCTGTCAATGCCCAGATGATCACTGATCTTTCTGTCATTGTAGATGAATTTATATTTCTAGAAATGTATGTAAACAAAAAAACACCGTATGTGTTATTATTATTTTTGGACTGGCTCCTTCATTCTGCATATTAATTTTGAAAAAAATCTAAGTTGTTCCATAATTCAATAGCTCATTCCTCTTTATTACTGAATAGTATTTCAGTGCATTACGTACCACAATTCATTTATTCACTCATCATTGATAGACATATGGATTGTTTCTAGTTTTTGATTATTACATATCAAGCCTCTAGAGACATTCAGGTACAACTCTTTATATGGGCATATGCTTTTATTTATATTTAGAAAATACTTAGGAATGGTTAATCATATAGAGAGCATGTTTAATGTTTTTACATGAAATTTAAAAATAAACAAAACAAATCAATGACAGAAGTGAGAATAACAGCTAATTTAGCGGTACCTTAATTGGAAAGAAAGAAAGAGCCTGCTTGCATGCTGGAAATGTTTATATCTTGATCTGGACAGTATTCAAATAGATTAATACTTGTGTACAATCTGTCAATCTGTATATTTAAGATTTGTGCACCTTACTGTAAGTTAAACATCAATTTAAAAACAGTAGTAATAATGATAACAAAATCTGCCAAAAATATTTATGAGATGGTTGGGGAAATTTGAACATACACAGAATATTTAAGGGTATTAATGAATAATAAATAATATCCTAGATGTAATAGGAGTATTTCCAATTTTACATCAAGCGTCCATATTTTTAGAGATGCATATTGAAGTACTGATGAAAAGATACAAGGTTTGAGATCCATTTAAAATAAAACATTGGGGGTACCTGGGTGGCTCAGTCTTTAAGCCTCTGCCTTGGGCTCCGATCATGATCCTCGGGTCCAGGGATCGAGCCCCACATTGGGCTCCCTGCTCAGTAGGGAATCTGCTTCTTCCTCTCCCACTCGCCCTGCTTGTGTTCCCTCTCTCGCTGTGTCTGTTCTTGTCAAACAAATAAATAAAATCTTTTAAAAAATAAAATAAATCAGTGGGTATTGGTATAAATCAAACACGATTGGTCATATTTGATAATAGTTGAATTTGGATGATGAACACATTGGATATTATTCTCTCTACTTATGCATACATGAATGTTTAATAATAAATGTGTGTTTTTAAAGTAATTGTTTAGTTCAGATTTCCATACTTATAATATTAACTTCTGGGCTTTTTTTTTTTTAAAGATTTTATTTATTTATTTGTCAGAGAGAGAGAGAGATCACAAGTAGGCTGAGAGGCAGGCAGAGGCAGAGGGAGAAGCAGGTTCCCTGCCGAGCAAGGAGCCCGATGTGGGACTCGATCCCAGGACGCTGGGATCATGACCTGAGCCAAAGGCAGCCGCTTAACCAACTGAGCCACCCAGGCGTCTCACTTCTGGGCTTTTTCCCAAAATGAATTGGTAGTGTCTCTCAATACTCCATGCTGTGCCTCTCTCACTAATAGTAGTAACAGCTGTTATTTATTGAGTGTTAGCAATCACTAGGCTCTGAAATAATTGTTTTATATATCTAATTGTTCATATATATATATACATATATATATATACATATATATATGTACACACACACACACAAAAGCAAAATAGATAAATTGATAAATAAATGAATTAAATTCTTTCTAATCAGCTAAAAAGAACCCAGCCTTTTTATTTTTTAATTTATTTACTTTGAATCTTGACAGGGTTGAAATAATGGGATTGAGAAAATGTATTAAAAGCATTCACAAGCTATTTGATTGATTTTGTTCTCAAAGTTAGAGCTTACCCACAGAAAAGACTGGAAAGGGTGAGAGAGAAGGGTAGGATAAACCATAGCCAGCAGCTGTCGGTGGGTTCTAGGCAGAGAATTATAACAGAGTCTAGGAGAGAAATGGGGATTGGGACCAACCAGCCTGCTGGGCTACATGATAGGCACTGGGGAAATGTTCCAAAAGAATTTTGTCCTGTGCCATGAACGAAACCTCTTCTTAGCTTTTTTTTAACCCTCCAGTCAAATTTTTTAATTTGTTTTTAAAAAGAAAGCCAGGAGCAATCAACTACAAATTGTACTTATTTCTTTATATTTCCAAGCAAGTATGTTAAAGTCTGAGAAGTCCTGAGAAAGCAACCTTCAACAAGTATTTTTTTAAGCCAGTCCAGAATTGTTTGGTCACCCCTCTCTGCCAACACATGCTCACTTTTTGGCCCCTGTGATCACCACCTTCTAAGTATACTGCCTGGAACAATGTTTAGAAGGGCTTCCTTGGATTTACAATCAAATTAATATATACCTTAGTTCAAAATCTCTCTTCTGTTTATTGCCAGGGTTTTGCCTGATTTTTGCCTCCTCTGATCCAGGGCTCAGCCTGGGACCTTCCAAGCTCTGCTTATAGGACAATCTTCACTCTGGTATCTTTTTTTTTTTTTTTTTTCTTTTCTTCAGAACAACTCAGCAAAATAAAATTCTAGGTAATTGTTGGACAACATTGTTTCACACATACATCAAACAGGACAGTAAATAAATAAATAAAATGAACAGCAACTTCATAGACAAAAAAAAGGGGAAAAAAAGAAATCTTTTATCTTTGATCTTTGCCCTTTATAACCTTCTCATACAAGCTAACTGTAGTTACAGTACAGATAAGTACATACACAAAAAAAGTTACTGGAATGCTTGGAATAAGATTGTTTTGTTGTTGTTTTGCTTTTGTGTTTTTTTTATAAGGTTTTTTTTTTTGTTTATTTGGTTTTTTTTTTTTTTTCCTTCTTTGGGATTATAATGAACATGGTCACACCACAAGTCAGGTCCGAAGTAGGAGAGTGAATTCTTCAAAGGCTGATTTGGTCATCAGAGATCATTAAAAATGGCTGACCTTTAATAATATGTACAAAAACATAAAATGTAAATAAAAATTACAGACAAAATTACTTTTAAGAGAAAAAGCAGGGCCTTGGAAGTTTCTTCCTCTGCTTTGCAAATTCCCATTGTGGCTTTGGCTGGTTGGTGAAGAGCACGTGTCATTCACCATGGTGCGCCCACATTGGGATTCTTCACTTTTAAATGACTTCATTTAGATGGGAAGTAGAGGGTGAATAGGTCATAGAGGCCTTTTTGTTGTTGTTAAGTTTAAATTTTTCCTTTTTTTTCTGTCCAGCCATCCTCTTTGATCTTCTGCTTCTTGCTGGTGACATTATCATTCTCATCAGATTCTTCAGCTGCCCCTGTGCCCTGAACTGCCTCAGCCTCCTCCTCTTCATCTCCAGCCTCTTCCTCACCAGTGCCTTCCTCCTCTTCCCCTCCTCCTCTCTCCCTTCTTCCTCTTCTTCATCCACTTTATTGTTGGCCCAAGCTCCCCATTTTCCTCATTAGCCTTCCCATTAGAAGGTACGTCTCTTCCATTCTCTGCCTCCTGGACAACTCCCTTCTCCTTTAAGTGTTTTTCTTCCCCACATTGCCCATCTGGCTACCCACATGAACAGATGTCCAGGCATGGACAGGAGCATCTTGGCCTTGGTCTGCTAACCACCCAGGGCACCTCTCAGCCCCTTTCCTCTGGTGGCAAACTCCTCTGATATCTTTACCCATCATAATTTCAAATGTAGTATTTTATTTTCTTAATTTTATTTTATGAGTTCCCATTCTGAAATCTTATGTATTTCTGTTTTGTGAAAAAATGTTTCTCCATAGAAGAAAAGTGAAGCTGGAGGAGAATGTCCCTGGCAGTAATATTTCTAAGAGAGAGTAAGTAGACTTCTCCTTCTAATAGAATAAAAAATGTGCTACTACAACTAGATTTATAACTCAATTAATCGTGGGTGTGTCATGCCCTTTGGGAAATTATTTTTTAAATAGTAGTAAGAAAGCTGGTATGGAGTACTCCATGGCCTCAGCTCTAACAGAAAGACTACCTGATCTAAGTATTTGGTGACAAAGGTCCATAGTCATAGGAACCATGTTGATCTTTTCATAGTTGAGGGTGATTGTTGTTCTGTAGGCTGAACTTGCCTGGCTATTTCACTTAGATAATTTTTGACAAGATCTCATGGAAAGATATAATAATGGGAAGAATATATAGAATGAACATACTTTTCTAAACTGGAAAAGGCCAGCAAACTGCCTCTAAAGAAGTCCCTAAGAACAACAGCAACAACCACAAATGGAGAAAAAAAAAGATGTTGGTACTCCAAAAAACTGACTCATTCATTTACATTTTATTTGCTACCTTGTGTTAGTATTTATATTTTTGTACATGGTTTTGCATTTTCCTAAACCATAATGGCCTGAGAACAGGAATAATATCTGATATAGTTTTGCATCCACTGAATTACCTAAGTCAGGGAAGAAACAGTAAATCTTGAAACACATAGTTAGTGACTGGAAGAATGAAGATGAGCTTCAAAAGTCAAGATAAATCAACTGAGTTAATATGTACCTAATGGCCAGGGAATTGCAAGACATATATCAAGGAAAAAGTGTACTAAAAATAATCTGATCAAGATCCTAACAGATGGGAAAATGAAAAAGTATTTAAAAGAAAGTCTTAAGATTTGAACAAAAAAGAAACAATAATAACTGGTGAAGTTATATATAAACTATATATATATATTCTTGTTTGGGATCAGGATGACATAATAGGGAGAAATAGATGAATAGAAAATAGGGAGAAAATAGATGATTATTCAAGAACTTTTATCATAGAGGTACCTGGGTGGCTCAGTCAGTTAAGCAATCGACTCTTGATTTTGGCTCAGGTTATGATCTGGGGGTCCTGGAATCAGCCTTGCATGGGGCTCTGCACTCAGAGCAGTCTGCTTGTCCTTCTCCCGTTCCCTCTACTCCTCCCCCAACTCCTGCTCTCTCTCTATCTGAAATAAATCAATAAAATCTTTTAAAAAAAGAATTTTTTATCAAAAAAAGAGAAAAAAACAATAGGGATAATAAAATGACATTATTTAAAAAGGTACAGAGAAATTAAGTATGACAATAGATCTTAAATTCTTGGTGCTTAGCATAAGAGAGGAGAAAAATGAGGAGAAGAGTTTGATGTTTTCCTAAGGACGACTTTGATCATTAGAGATATGGATAAAAATCAGAGTTTACTGAAGCTTAAACTTCAGATAATCTATCTCTGAGATTTGATAAGGAGAAAGGTGTAGTTATCAGTTGGAGTAGAAATTTGAGATGTTTGGTCATTTTAATAAACTTTTATCTAAAACCAACATTGACAATCACATTGTATTTTGAGATAATTAAAACCAGCTATTCCCACAAAATTCCTTTTCCATTATCCCATTACGTAATTAACTTTTCCCTTAAGTTAGCTTGAAATTCCTAACAATAGAATCATTTCTTCAATTTAGACCAAAAAAGGAAAAAAAAAACCTGCAGAAATATTTTGAAAGCATAATTTACAAGGCACATAATTTAGAAGGGGACAATACTAAGTTTCTGAATTTTCTCCAAATACATTTATGCAAGATACTATTTATTTTATTCACCAATATTTATATGTTAATCACATGTTTCTTTTTCCAAAGATAATTTATTTTGGATGAAGTTGATGTTAAAATCCAAAGTGAAAATAGAATAAAATAAAACGTGAGTTGAGATCTTTGAGTTATTGACAATTTAAACATGGTTGATCTAGAGATACATTAGAATTGAATATAAGATCATGGTATAAGAAGGATCTGTATTAGATTCAGTGAAAGTCTTACTGGCAACCTTGTATCTATAAACAATTTAATTTTACACTGATATGGCACATTCTGCATCCTGGGAATGATGCTGGGTGAGCATTTTCCTTGCCAACAAACAGCAGAGCTTGGTGACACCACAGCATTCTGTACTCAATCCGAACTAAGTGTCTGATCACTCAGTCTTGTCTCTTCTAAAATAGTAAATTTCAGTATAATAGTACTGAACAGAAGTAGAAATTCCATAATTTTAGGAATCAATGCAAAAGAAAAAAAAAATCATAATTCCAGAAAACATTTCAGAATTCCATATTTGAGTTTCATTTGCATTTTTAATATGTATACTAGAAATTTCTTCTTACACAATATTTTATCATTCTAATAATATTGCATTGGTATATGCACTTTCTAATGGTTGCCAAAGGTATTAAAATACAACTTTGATTAGTTTCTGTATTGTAAATTAATGAAACCATTAATGTTTCTGATTAAAACATGAAAGTTTGAAGAGATATTTGCTATATAAGTTGACTGATTAGTCTTTGGGTAGTTTTGTGAAATTAGCCTTTGGATATTTTATAGTAGAACAAAACAGTTTAAATATTTAGAAATTTATTTCTTAGAATTAAATACAGGATATCCACAAAAGTTTAATAAATATTAATTATTTTTGATTTTTGTTATTACCAAGATTTAAACCTCTATATTTTTTAATGGTAAGAAAAAATTTAATGAGATTTATAAAAACCCTACTTGTATAGTCCAATCTTTAGAAATCATTAGCTAATGTTCTTTTTTTCCCCAAATTTTTATTGAAATTCTTATTAGTAATATGTAGTTTAACATTGGTTTCAGGAGAAACCTCTATTCTTTTTTTTTTTTTTTTTTTTTAATTTGACAGACAGAGATCACAAGTAGGCAGAGACACGCAGGGAGAGAGAGAGGAGGAAGCAGGCTCTCCGCAGAGCAGAGAGCCCGATGTGGGGCTCGATCCCAGGACCCTGGGATCACGACCTGGGCAGAAGGCAGAGGCTTTAACCCACTGAGCCACCCAGGCGCCCCGAGAAACCTCTATTCTTAAAACAAGTTATTAGTATTGGATATTGATGAAATATAACCCTTAGAACATTAAGGAAAATCCAACTTAAGTGAACAGAGCCTTGAGAAAGAGGCATGAATGTATGAGTATATTGCTTGCGTTTTCATCTCTTCCCTGTAGTCTTCTCGCTGTGGGCGTTGGTCTCTGCTCAGCCCCTTCCCATCAGCCTCAGCAGCTAGACCCTTTCCTGCAGGCCTCAGATGAAGTTTAACATTCACTTTAATTCATCCTTAGTATGCTGCCGGTGTGTTCGGCTAACCAGTGGACACCTTCATTTTAAAAGTGACCACAAATAAACTAACATTCAACTGATTTTCTTTCTCCTAGTAACACAAATAAATCTTGCCACTGTTTAAATTTCTTAAAAAAAAAAAATATCCAATATGTATTTTAAAATCTTGCTCCTTCGTGCAGACAGCTTTGGAAATAATGATCTCTGTGATCTTACCTCATGTGCTAAGAAGGGCAAGTAATTATGGCCTGGCAGGAGATGGGAAGGAAATGAAAGCCTACTCCCAATGAGGCTCACATTGCATTGGATGGTCTACCTGGGGAAAGGAAGGAACACCAGTTTTCAGGTAAATATTACAACTGCAGCTTTGTTTTTAAGAAAACAGCAACAGAATTCATAAAAAATTGCCAAAGGCACTGTTCCCAAGGTAAGATTATATATATATATATAATTCCTCCATGGAAGGAGATTCTAAATAAGTAGCCAAAAATTAACAAAATACTATATTTCTATTTTCATAGTATTTAGTGTCAGGGAAGTTCCAGACTGTCACTATTGAGGATTATCTACTTTTTAAATTGTTATTTAATAGTAAAGAAATGCCATTTGTGGGTTCTTGGTTTTAAGAAGATATCTTATAACCAATCCTTCTGAAACACCCTCAGATCCTGAGCCATGTAAATGTTCTAACAGAACATTTCTTCAAATGTTCTTCAAAATACAGATACAAATATTTATAGCTCATTCCAATATAGACACTCAGATGACAAATATAACTGCATAGTTTTATCTGATTTGAGGAGGCATTTTTCATCCACTGTATGGGTATAAGAACACGAATTACTTTGTTTTTAAGAAAACTAAAAATAATTCCCCTGTATAAAAAAAAAAATCCGTATTTGATCTTGCAAATAAACAAACTCTGGTACCTAATTACTTAATATTTTCCTTGTCAATCCTGTGGGAAATCATGCAAAGATTTGGAGATCCTCTTCTCCGAAGTACAGAAATGCTAGGAGTGTCAGAGTCATCTGACAGCTTATTATAAATGGAGAATCTCGGGTCCCAAATGGGAGAGCTTGAATTAGAATTTGCATTTTGACAAGATCCTCTAGTGATCTGAGTGAACATTAAGTGCCAGAAGCCATAGTGCAGATCATACTGGTGGCAGCGAAAAGAAATCTGGCTAGAGTAATTAAAAAAATTTGATTAGGTAAGTGCATTTTAAACACAATTGCCGGAAATAAGTCATTTCTTGGAGATGCGTCCGTTAATTCTGGCTCAAGTCTTATTACTTAACTGCTTTCTCAATTTTACCATACTATGTAGCTTGTAATATATTTCCAATATTATTTGACTTTCATTTTTTTTCATATTTAGGGTTGGAAAAATTATCCAAAAATTACCTTTATCCACTATATTGTGCTGAAGCCTTATGATGTAAAAACTGTAAAGAACATTCAGAATCTTAGATAAAAGTATTCTTGAATTTACTATTATCCTTCAGTAATTATGTAAGACAATTGTACAGCTAGATCATTGTGGAAAGTCACTAACTGGGAAAACACAGGTTGTCATCTTCCTTATATTTTTACTATGCTCCTCTGACCCTTGAGCTGCAGCCTCCACTCATGGATATACATAATTTCTCAAAAAGATGAAATATGATTATTGTCTTTTGCTAATATAATCTTCTAGTCACAGACATGGAGTTACATATGGGTGGGAGAATGAAGAAATGTTTATCTCAAACCCTTCTTCTAGCCTCAATGCACAGTATTGCAATTTCCCACTCTTTGATCAATTCTGTATAATCCCAAGAAAAAATTGCTTTCTCAGCTTTGGATATCCTAACTTAAAAATCTCGCCGGTCTCTTGCCAGGTCTAAACTGTAGTTGGTTTGAGTGTGAGTGACAGGAAAGAGAGGTGACTAATCTCTGCCACCCGTCATTCTGAAGGTTGCAAAATGAGCACACTTCCTCTTTGTCAGGGTAGATGGAAAGAATGAGAAAGCTGCAGAAGTATCCATTAGTTCACTATAAAGTTTGTTAATTATGCTCACCTCTATCTTCTGTTTGTGAAGACATTTGATAGCCATTTCTGTTCAGAGCAGTCCCAGTTTTCATTAGTGAGTTTTGCAGCTGTTAGGAGTTTCTGGCAGGCAACACCGCTTAAGCCTGTGTAAGTCTAAAATGTTTTCCCTAACGTTTCAGTTCATATTGAAAACAGACACAGACTCTTGAATGTTTAAAGCAGAATTGTTTCTGGTCAAATTTTCAGTGTCAACACAAAATACTGCAGAAGAAATTACATTGTAGTTTTTGGGAGTTTACTCTTTATTTTTTTGAGGATTTCAAAAATCAAGAGAAAAAACAGAGAAAGAAGGACATGGAAAAAAATAAAAAGAGAAGAAAGAAAAGAAAACCCACTACATATTTCAAGCCAAGTTTGTATAGATCAATTTTAAGGAAATAATAATCTATTACCCTTTCCCAAGAACACTAATAGAAATTTAACATTTAAAAAGCTTTTCTTCTTGGAATATGAAACAAAAAAAACTGTTGCAGAGAAAAGTTAAGCCTTATGTGTCATAATTTACTCTCTAGCATTTAAGTAATTCATCAAACAATATTTTAATCACTTTCTTTTACAGAAAAATCGAAATGTATTGACAAACAAGAACAGCAAAGGAAATCAATCTTGAAACTACATCACTATTGCTTATATTACTGTATATAACTACACTATGATGGGAAGTCTTAATTCTACAATTAATTTTAAGATGGTAAGAATAATTTTTTTCAGAATAAGTTATGTTCATATACATCATACTTCTTAATAAAAATGCTCTGGCAGTTGGGCTGCCTGGGTGGCTCAGTGGGTTAAGCCTCTGCCTTCAGCTCAGGTCATGATCTCAGGGTCCTGGGTTCGAGTCCCACTTCGGGCTCTCTACTAGGCAGGGAGCCTGCTTCCTCCTCTCTCTCTCTCTACTTGTGATCTCTCTCTGTCAAATAAATAAAAATCTAAAAAAAAAAATGCTCTGTCAGAAAAGATTCATTTACTAATTATTTAAAGGTCCAGAAGTGCATGTTCATGAAATAATAGAAGAGAGGAATCTTTTACAAACAGGAAAAAAAATGTTATTGAAGACAAATACAATTTCTAAACGTTTTATTCTTAAAATTTTCTTGCATTGTTCTCAAAAAAGATCTGTGTGGTGAAGTTTGTTAAAAAGATACTTCATTATAAAATAATTCATTTTAAAGAATATTAACAATATCCCAAAGCACGTAATAAGATGTCTCTCATTAGTATCAGAATATATAGAATCCTCTTTATGTAGGCACTTGACATTTGAAAATCACAGTTAATCTTCCCTTTTGTTTTGAAAATGTTCTCCTTCTAATTCTGTTTTAATAGAACAATGTAGTAAGCAATTTGGAATACACATTTTTCCTATTTTTAATAACTATAGAACAACAAATCATTTTTATGAAAATGTAATGCATATGAAATGACAAGGCAAGTGAACTGACATGGTACAGGTGATATCCAGGTAAACACGTGCGAGTGGTCAAACTTACATCTGATGAGTGTGAAGATGATGAAAGATTGGATTCTCCCTGCAGAGTAATGGTCATACATATATTGAGATTCCAGGGCTTAACTATGTGGAAACTGGTGAGGGACGAGAAGCTGGTCAGTAACAAACTGTATAAAGCTGGGGACATAAAAAATGTCATACCTCGACAAAAATTTTTTAATTAAAAAAAAAAAGTCCTACCTTCAGTAAAAGGGAAACTAGAAAATATATATATTTTTCCCCCAAGATGAGACCAAAAGAAACTGTAACTTTCTTTGTCTGTTGTACTCTGAGTGGAAAACTTTGTCATTGTCATCATCTTCATCATCATCATCACGTACCAGGCTCTAAATTTTGTTACCATAGGCCTGCTCCCTGATGGACCAGGAGCTCTAGTTTACATTTCCCACCCCGCCACCACCACTTGGAGGCATGAATCCAAACCAAGACATAATATGGTGGTTTTTCTAGGTTTGCAGTGTCCCATGATGCTAGGAAGAAACAAATCTAGAGCTTTCCCGAGGAAAGTGTGTTTAATCGTAGCACTTTGGCACTGCAGCAAGTTGAGCTCTCAGTGGTTAGTACTTAGCCCAATCACATGTGAACCAAATTATGATATGAAAAACAAAATGTGATAGACCATCATGACAAAAAGACAACAGAAAAAAAAAAAATAACTTACTTAAAACATCCGAGAAGGAAGTGAAATTATGAGATCCTAAATCTAAAGTAGATCTATACAAAGCAGTTTAGAAAGATAAAAGATGAAGTCAATAAACACTGTAAAGTGACAACCAAAATAACCGGGCACAGGAGAGAACTAGTCAAAGAGAACTTCTAGGAAAAAGAGAAAATCCATCAAAAAATGGGAGAAGAAACAAATTGAGATAAAGAAACTGAAGCACTCCATGAAAATCTGCTTTTTGCTCCTTTTCCTGCTTCTATTCCTGCTAAGACCTGCAACCCCATCCCACTTTACACATGCCTCAGAATGCAAATAGTGTATATCCTCTTTATACAGGACAAGGAGTTGATGGTTTCTTTGGGATAAATAACATCTAAGGAAGGACCAGGTGAGAATGACTGGATAAAGCCATCACTTGCATATTCCAGACCACTGATGCTAGACATCTTGACGCCAAGACCCCCCTGGTTCCAAGGAATAACACCTGGGCCCTTGTCTTTGTTCTAACAGTTCCTGGATGCCTGAGAGGACTTGTATACCAGACCATGATCCTCAATAAAAACCCCAGACCCCGAGCAAAGACGAGACTCTCTCTCCTTTCCTGAGTCTCCCAGGCAATCTGTCCATACCTGCATTCTCCCTCTACATTCAGTAAACTCTGTTTTCACCACCAGCTGGCTCACATTTTATTTCTATCCTGCGTGCAGCCAGGGACTCTTAGCTGGTCCTGCAGTACCCTCTGTGGGTCCTTGGACACCATCTGCATCAAAATGTCTACAGCTGAATAGAGAGTCAATAACCAAGAAATCAAAGCTGAAAGAACTCCCCAGAATTCAACACAGAAAAGTAAGGAGGTAGGAAACATAAAAGAGGTGTTAAGACATGTAATATTTATGATAAGTTCTACTCTGATACTGTGATGTAATGAGAACCGAATCTTTGGTCTTTGTCCCTGGTTCCTGGCACAGAACTCCCAAAACTTTCATAATTTTCTAAGTGATAGGGGTAACAAGAACATCCTTTGTTATAAAATTTTGATCCTAGGACCACCAGTTTGTGACAGAAGAGCATCTAAGACCCCTGAAATCTTTGAGTGATGAGTGTCTTTTTGTAAGGCAATGGGATGACAGGTGGCTGGGGGCCCCCAGGTAGCTTCAAGTCAAGAGCTGGCCAACAGAAAAACCAACTAACTATGTGATTAGATATTGGAAATTTTAGCCCTACCCTTGATCTCCAGGGAGGAAAGAAGGGCTGAAAATTGAGTTAATCATTAACAGCCAGTTATTTAATCAATCATACCTAAGTGATGAACCTCCATAAAAATCCCAAACGGTGGGGGTTGGAAAGTCTTCAGGTTGATGAACACATCCACACGCTAGGAGGGTGTCACACCCCAACTCTAGGGAGAAGGAAGCTCCCGTACACTCAGGATCCTTCCAGATCTCACCTTTGTACCTCTTCATCTGGTTGTTCTGTGTTCTTTACAATGCTTTATAATAACCCAGTAAACATAAATAAGTGTTTCTCTGAATTTTGTGAGCCATTTTAGCAAATTATCAAACTGGAGGGGGATGGAGAGCCCTAACTTTATAGCCAAGTTGGACAGAAGTGTAAGTCCCTAGGCACCCATTACTTGCAACTGGCATCTGAAGTAGGGAGTGGTTTTTGTGGGGCACTGGCCCTAACCTGTGGGTTTATGATAACTCCAGGTAGTTAGTGTCAGAATTGAATTAAATTATAAGATATGCAGTTGGTATCTGCAGAGATTAGGGAATTGGTTGGTGTGGGAAAAGTACCCTATGTATTTGGTGTCTGAAGAGTTCTGAGTAGAGGTACAGGTTTCTTTCATCTATATCCATAGCTGGAGTTACGGAAGAGAAGAAAGAGAATGACAGATAAATAATATTTTCAAAAACAATGGCTGAAAAATTTTCAAAATCAACATTGACTTGAGATAATGAAACATAATATATCTGAAGAATAATAATCCAACAGAAATCCACGTTTAAGCTCATCACAGTGAAACTGCAGAATGTCAAAGATAAAGATGTAAAGAGCAGCCTGGAAGAAACAAGAATATATCATGTAAAATGAACGAAATTCATATTGCTAGAAGGCTTTTTCACCAGTAAAAGTGATACCTAGAACTTCAAAATTCTGTGTGAGAATATCCTCTTAAACTTTTGTATCCTAAAAAAACAATCTTTCAAGAATAATTACAAATTTAAAATATGTTGGCATAAACAAAATAGAAAGTTTCCCACCAACAAAAGTTCAATAAAGAAACTTATAAATCATCTACTTCAGGGGGAAGGAAAATGACCCCACAAGGAATATCTACAATGAGAAACAAATGTTGAAAAAAAAAAAAAAAAGACATGGGTAGACATGTCTTTAGACTTTGTCTAAATAAATGAATAAATGCTTAATTGGTGTGGTTCAAAATACAAGATAAACTAATATCTGGGGCAACAATATTTCAGCTGGGATTAGAAATTGAACTGTTCTAAAATCTGTTATTATTTGTGAAGAGAGTATATGACTAATAAATTTAATGGTTGACTTTGTAAGGTATACTTGACAAAATGCAAATTCATCCACTGGAAAAAACAGATACAGAGTATATGTTTTATAAACTAACAAAAAGATACAAACTTAGAAAAGAAAATATCATACCAAAGAAAGGCAAGGAGTAAGTAGGGAAACATTGAAAAAAAGCGGGAAAGCACAAAATATCAGAAATATATCAAAGTATATTAAGAATAACAATAAATTTAAATTGATTAAGTATGCCATTTTAAAAATTGATATAATATTCAGGAAAAATAATTCAGATACATGCTATTTATGAGAGACACACCTAAAGTCTAAGAACAGGGAGAGTTTGAAAATAAATTGAGACCTTGGAAATGGTAAAAATACATGGTTTCAAAAATACTAGAAAAATGCTTATAAAAATAAACCTGGAAAGAATTGTGTTAATATCAAACAAAGTAGATTTTTTAAAAAAGATTTTATTTAATAGAGAGAGAGAGATTGCACATGCAAGAGAGAGACAGAGTGAGAGGGAGCATGAGTGGAGGAGGGACAGAGGGAGAAGCAGGCTCCCCACTGAGCAGGGAGCCCAATGAGGGGCACTCCATCCTGAACCCGGAGACCATGACCTTTGATCCCAGGGCCCAGGGATCATGATGTGAGACAAAGGCAGATGCTTAACCAACTGAGCCAACCAGCCCCTCACACAAAGTAGACTTTAAGACAAAAAAAAGTAATCAAGAAAAAAAGTTATTATAAAGTGATGTATTTTAGTAAGGCAAGGGTTAATTACAATTTAAAATTTGTGTATGTCAAGTTAAAGAGCTTGGAAATATTTGAGAAACCCTCAAGGAGAAGTGAAAAAAATTCAAGATCAAAGGGTTACTAATATTAGCTTATTGTATATTTGCCTTGTAATATGGAAAGTAGTCTACCTCAGTTTTTCTCATATTTTAATGTTCATATGAGAACGGACAAGAGATCATGTTACAATGCAGATACTGGTGGAGGGGAACTGGTGTGGCGACTGAGATTCTAAAGTTCTAGCAAGCTCCAGACTGGTGCTGATGTTGTTTGTTGACTGTGATTTAATGAGCAAGGACAGAGGAGAGGGGAAATCCTCTTTCAAGGTAGTTTCAAGGAGTCCACTTAATTATTAGTTTTATATCAATACATAGATTCCTGGAGGCTGGCAAAATGCACGGCTGATTGTGTCTTGAAAGAGCAAAGCTGATGGCAAGGAGATCTTGGGGAGAAGTGTGCAGATAGATCTGTAAGACTGGACATAAAGTGTGTCGAATAAGTGCCACCAGAAAGCACCCGCAGCTGAAGAGCATATAGCAACCGGGTGGAAAATATAATTTACCTGGCAGTTGTCAGCAAGTCTCTGCTCCTGACTACCAGAGAGTTTGCACCAGGGGTCTATGAACAGAGTGGCCATGGAGATGGAGGCTCTGCATGAACCCAGCCGCATGGTTCCTCTCAATAAGCCCAATGTAACTGTTGCCACTTCAGTCAGAATAACTAAACTGCCAGGAGCAAAAACGAATGTTGAGCCCGTGATAGAGAACCATCCTACAAGCCTAGGTAACTCCATAACAACAAATGAGATGCGTGGGATCCCCATTACCCTGAAAAGGGGTGGGGAGTGCTGTGTGAACTCACTGGAATTGCCATTTACTCCAGATACAAATTTTCTTTCTCTGCCTGTAGTTCTTCTGCCAGCATTACCATACAACACTTTAGGAAAACACTGATTTATTGACAGATGATTGATAATTCATAACATCACCTCAATGGAAAGACATATGATAAAATGGATGCAGCAGTGGGTACAACAGGGATTGACAAACATCGTCTCCAAAGGGTCATGTGATAAATATTTTAGGCTTCACATGCCACAGGGTCCATGTTGTTCCTACTGATTATCATGAAGAGCAATGATTTCTGCTAGACGAAGAGGACACCAGAGCATATCACAATACTTCCATTGTCAACAAAAACAGAGAATGGGTAGCTTCAGCAGCTACGGTTTGATCAAAGGAAGACAATCAAGGGCTCAGACTTCTTTGGGATGAAAGTATGGGTCACCCCACAGGAGTGTGACCTATATTACAGTAAATTTTGGCTAAGGAGAGAAATTATGAATATTAGTTGTGATCATGTAAACAATTGCAGTTGCAGGAACTAGAGTTTATTACACTAATCTTCCCATATTACGTATCTGTAGAGATTACAGCTATTACCATGAATCTTCAGCAATAACAAAAGTGTTATTTAGGTCATGAATGGATTTGATTGATGCAAAAGGTGGACTGCACCAGATGCTTTTGTTTATTCTCAGTATCACCTCTGATTTCAGTTCTGGCTATGGTGGATAGTTTTGCATGTGTGTTGATAGTCTCTTCAGGAAAAGTGGCCCACTTAAAAAACATACTACAGGGCACCTGGGTGGCTCAGTTGGTTAAGCAACTGCCTTTGGCTCAGGTCATGATCCTGGAGTCCCAGGATCAAGTCCCACATCAGGCCCTCTGCTCATCAGGGAGCCGTCTTCTCCCTCTGCCCCTCGCCCCTTTCATGCTCTCTCTCTCTCTCTCAAATAAAAAAAAAAAAAAAAAAAAAACATACTACAAAACCCCATTTTCTGCCTGAGTCCCCTCCACTGTTGTGGCCATTGGTGGAAACTTACTTAGAATGTGTTACAAACGACTGAGAAATGTGGGGAAGTTAATACTGCAGGCAATCCTTGCTTCAAGGATACAGAATCCGATGGATATGTGTCCTTACCTTCCAGCCTTTGGGCAGTTCCTTCTCACCGGCTTTCTGTATAACTCCCAGGACGTTCAGCAGAATTGTACCCCTATAAGCCACAGTGGTGATTTGGATTATTTATAATTATGTTGACATTCCTGACATCCCTGTATCAGTCTCCCTGAGTCTTCATTCCTACTGTTTAGGCTGATCTCCAAAATAAACTACCTGAATAAACATTTTATCTCAGCTTCTACTAAGTGGAAAATGAAGTTAAGAAAACTAATAAAATAAAAATGCCTCTAGTTTAAGATAAAAGAGTTTAAAAAGATAATGAGAAAATACATGAATAAATTTATAACATTAAATTTGAAAACTTAGGAGAAATTCATTCTTAAAAAAAACTGAAATAAGAAGAAATTGACCTCCTGACTAGTTATACAGCTGTCAAAGGATTGGCTTAATCATTAATTTAAAATTCTTCCATGGGAGGAAAACAAAAGCAAAACAGAAACAGCCTGTCTGAGTCTGTCAAAATATTAAGAACATTTTTTGAGAGTCTGTCAAAATATTGAGGTAGAAAGAAAACAGAGAAATGGCATACTTCTTCAATTTGTTAAACAAGTTGGTAAAACCCTGACACCAAAAATGCTAAGTTCTCTTAACCAACTTCTTTAATCAAGTACTTTGATTACCAATACAACTTTCCATACCAGCCTATTAAAGGAGAAAAAAAAAATCATGTGCTTATTTCCACAGATTCAGTAAAGCATGGGTAATTTTCAACGCCTATTTATCATAGAAAGTTGATATAAAACTACAAATGAAAGGAGAACTTCTTGAACTTATAAACCTAAAGCAAACAATGAAATTTCTGAAAACCTAAAGCAAACAATGATGGAACATTTAAAGTATTATCTTTAAGGTCAGAAATATATGTGACGCATACCTTCAATTTTATTCAACATAGTACTTTAGGTCTCAGTTAACTTACTAATAGACACAGAAAAAGATATGAAATAAATTCACATCTCCTGTTACCTGCCAAATGGTACACTATTTTTCAAAATCAAGGATTTTATTTTTTCAGGGATGTGTGTGTGTGTGTGTGTATAACTGATAGAAAAGGATGGTGAGTGAAAGGAAAAATATAAGACGTGGGAGAAAGATGTAAATGGGAAATGAAAGTATTTGAGAAGGACATGGTGGCGGTTCCATGGTGTAATGGTGAGCACTCTGGACTCTGAGAAGGACATGGTGCTGTCTGTGAGAAATTGTGTTTTCTCATCTCCACCCTGTGCCTCTTCTAGCAAGCACATCGCCCAGATGCCCTCAGAAATCAAGTTTTGGATACATGTTAAGTTCACTTATGTAAAGTTTGGCAGATGAGAGTGAGACAAGGGCCATCTGTGGCGGCCAGGTCAGGTCAGGGAGAACTAGGCTCTGAGGTGGCAGGCCATGTGCCTAGTGTCCCCAATGTCATGATGTGAGGGGCAGTTGTGGTCGTGGGAATTGCAAATAGGTCGCCGTGGCCTTTAGCTCAATAACCCAATGGTTATCTCCATTTCTGATCCTCCCCAGCCTTGAGTGTGCTTGTGTACACTTACTTCCCTGGATCTACCTAGAATGGGCATCCACTTCCTGTGCAAAGTCCTGGCTGTTTTAGGGGGAGGAGGGCATCCTGCTGCTTTCTGTTTTAATTTCTCTTCATGTTCCATAGTCGTGGCTGGTCAACTGACCAGGGGATCTGAAACTGAAACAGGGTATCCTTCTTTGCTTAAAGACAGTCTTTCTCACGGTGTCACACATCTATTTATTGCTGCATTCTACATACACTTCTGTGGCTTCCTAAAATCATAACCTCACTGTTCTTATTTAAATACCATTAAATTCAAAGCCCAATTTAGGTAAAAAGGAAAGCAGTCATATCTCAGGCATCGAGTCATCTCTTGGTTTGGTGACATGCCAGACTTTAGCACGTGCCTGCCAACTATTCATCTCTCTGTGTGCCATGACTAATGCGTTTGCCAAACATTCCAGGTGTCAATACTTTACTTATGCTTTGTTGGAAAGGATAAAAAGAAATGCACTGGGAAATATTGCCAATTAAGAAAAATAGCTTTTTTAATGGGGACATATTATTTTCTCCTTAAATTCCACTGGGTACTTAGCTTTCACATTTTCATATGTTTTACAGATTCAAAGATGATTTTCCAGTTTGGCATGTGCATAGTTTGGCCACATTTAAATATGTGCGTAAGAAAATATATTTACTGGACAGATCAGTCTTGGTTTCTGCCATATCGTCATTCCTCTGTGGGAAACCGCTCTCTCCCTACCAAGAGCTGAGAAAAGCCCCAGAGTAGCCCTGTTCAGGGCTTCATAATACACCCCAAAAGCCAAATGTGATAGGTCCACTGTAGGCACCTAACCCAAGGACAGATAACACAGAAGATGGCCAGGGAACTATAAGTTGTCTGATATTGAAAGCTCTACCCGAACAAGGATCGTAATGAGTAGCTTGGCCAATCAGATATTCATTCTCAGGCATTTCAACTGATCCCAATCCGTTAGCAGCTAGAAAACTGAGGAAATCCACAAAGCCGAGAAATTTGAAGAATTATGCCTGATCATTTTTTCCCTCAACTTTGTATGATTTGAAAGTGGCTATTAAAACAACTTAAATACAGATTACCAACTCATCAGATGTGGAATATAGTAGACATTTAAAAAAAATATCATTTCATCTGAAACAGGCCTAGGATATTGCTCTTGTATTCAGGATTCCCAACACCCCTTACATTTGGTTCACAACAGTCATTGTTCGATCTAAATTGCTTCAACTAATTGGCACAGGATCTTAACTTCATATTCTGAATGCATCATACTTTTTCCATTACTTGTCTAGATGATGCATTGTAGTAGAGCATCATATGTAAAATTGATTAAGCTATGTGCATGTGCAGAGATTAGACGCTGTTTGTACATATTTAAATATCTGACACAAAATAGACCTATATGCACACACACATGCACAAGAAATGAAGACTGTTACAACATTGCTTTTGATGTTATCATGTCTTCAAGTCAGGTTCACATTTTTGGAACAGTACAAGATATATATCCTATGTATGTCACATTCAAATTAATTACGGGTTAGGACACCATTCACACTCAAATGGAATAAACTTTATTAAAGTACACACTTCCTTTCTCTGAAAAGTTTGCCTATTCATCTAAGTATAACAACAAAGGGCTATGTGGAAGCCACGGGATTCCAGACTAGGCTGCCAGATCAGTTTAATCAACTCTGGAAGGAAATGGAGTGACAGTTGTCCAAGCTAGATCACACTTACATTCTCATCAAGTCAGTTAATCCTGCTCAACCAACTGTTATTGTGAGGAGAAGAAAGGATCCTACCTTCTGGCAGCTTGCAGTATGGTTGGGAAAACAAAAACATGTATAAGAAGCATAATGCAATACAAGCTACAATAATAATTAAAATGGAATTACGGACAAATTACAAAGGCAGAACAAGGGAAGGAAAGATTTTTTTTGACCAGCAATACATGCCAAACGCTTGGAAAACATGTGACTTGAGTTTGACTTTAAGGATACGAAGGACTTCATTGTTTTCAACTCTGCAAGCAGATTATGTATTTTAACTCCCCTGACGTGCACTATTCCGGCTTTCACTTAACTTTTAGGTTGGCCTCTGTCCTACTGTCTTCACGTATGTATTCATAGATAATCCAAAATTTGACAGCATATCAGTTTTGCCCCAAATCTCTCCCATGACACAGATCTCTCCTCGTTTGATAGTTTGTAAATTCCACAGAGTTTTAAGATATTTATACTCTGTTTTCTTCATATTTTTCGTGGTTCACTTCAAGGTTTTGGTAGAAAACATTATTTTAATTGCCCAATAAAATGACCCATAAACTAAGCAATTTAGGCATCGCTTTCATTCCCAAAGCTGGTAAGTTCTTTTTTTATTCATATTTACTAGATACCCTTGATGTATGTTCTACACATTTTTGTTATTGTTGTTGTTAGTTCAGTATACTGTTATGAGTCAAGATTTCTGTACTAATCACAAGACAGCATTCCCTCTTGTGGTGCTTATCTGTGGCAGAAAGGAAAAAGAGTAGTTGCAAAGCAAAAATTTTAGATTATTCCAGCCAATATACTATTCTCAATTATTGGATATTTTAGTCACAGAAGTTACAGACCTGAGTTATTCAGATAATTTCCCAAATGGAAGCAATTTAAAGTAAAGCAAAATTTACACTTTAGTATGTGTGGAAATAGTCTGTCAGCCCTTGTCGAATTTATTAGAATCTGAATAATATCACTAATTCTTCCAAGATATAATGATGCCACTTAGTGCATTATTGGTGCAGTACATCAGGGACTGTCATAGAATTATCTTAAACTATATTGAATTGAATTTTAAATTCAGTTATGCTGTAAGTTTTATCATCATAGACAAAATGCTAATTTTCTTTAACTGTGTTTTGCAATCTTGTTATGAAGGGCCTAAAGCATTGTTTTGTCCCCCTTGGGCATCTTATCTTATTATATTTTTATGGTCTTTCTCACCCATCCTATTTTTTATTATTATTAATACCATTTAATATATTCTAAATGGTTACCTAGTGGCTTAATAAATTTTATAAGCCTCCCTGGGCTCCTCATTACTACTAGCGAGGAACTGTTTATAGAAGAATAATATTTATTGATGTGCACTCCAAGTCTAGAAGACCCCCAACAATGTGCAAAACTAAAAACTAAGAACTCAAAATATTGCAAGCACAAAATAAATTCTTGAGCCTAAAAAAAGTTCCTCCCATATTTTTTATCAATAATTTCAGTGTTATTCATGCACATTTTTGAAGTGCATTTCAGTAAACAGCCCACTGACTAACTGCACTGGGTGGAGAGTTAAAGATCTGCTCCTCTGGGGACTATTGGAAATGGCTGTGCGCTAACCTCGACTTGAGCAGATGTGAAATGCTCCTATGATACATAGGATAAATAGAGTTTTGACCATAATCTGACCAGCAGATAGAGCCAATGATGCTCCAAACTACCCTGGCATTAGTCCTCCTATTTCTGAGTAGAGTTGAAGCGAATTTTCTCAGCATCAGCCGATTCCTCATGCAAACTCTCTGAGTGGAGATATTTGTTAAATCTGCCACCAGAAGAAGACTGTAAATCAAAAATAAGTGAAGCACTCAATCTATATTGGAAAGGAGAGTATCAAAAAGAAATAAAGACTAAAATAAAAAAGAAACAAAAAATACAAAAATGACATGATATAAAGTGTGTAACATTACGGCTATATATATAACTTTAAAATAGCATTATATTTATGATACTGAGCTATCACTATATATTTTTGTCAAAAATGTTTGATTGAAACATTTTTATATTAAATGTTTATATATATTAAAAGTGAGAAAAAATAGTAGTTTTCTATTACAGTTATTTTAGAATTTAGAAAAATTCAAAGGGGATATTTGTCTTTCGTTGGAATTGCATATAAAATTATACAATGGGAGACATGATAGGAACCTTAGAGTTCATCTAGACATTTCTGAGGTTTTGAGTGATAAAGACTAGAATTGCATCTCCCAAATCCCAGCCCAATCTTCTTCCCTCACGTCGTAATGCTCTTTTGGGAACAAGTATTAAGATAGGTCAGAGACCAAATTAAATATAGACTTAGAAAGAAAATACATAAACATGTACAGGTATCTGTTCACACATGTACACATTATATGGTTGCATATTATAGTGATTCTATGTAATTAGTGGTTACAAATTTATAATATTAAATTGACATCCTGGATATTCTTTCATTCCCTCAAATGTCATTGAAGCCATTGCGTATGTGTGTCTGTGTAAGTGTTTAGGGGTGTTTATATTGTTTTTTCTTAATCACTGGACCTATCAGGTAATAATCATCGTATATAAAAGACTCAATTGTCATATAATTCTGATTTTTTATTAAATAGAAGTGATAAAACATATATGAGGATATAAATTCAAATACTGAGATCTGTTTCTAAATTGATTATGGTGTTTTGCTTTTCTTTATTTATAGTTGACTTGTTCTCAATCAGTAATCACAGTAAATTTTTAGTACAAAGAACATGAACTTGACAACAGAAGATAATTCTCCAGCAGTGGTTTCTGCTAGTCATGAAATTTCTTTCAACTGTCAAAACACATTCATATGCACCATTACTGTAAACTTCCAAGGAAGGAAACAACTTTTGACTGTTCTGCTGACATGTCTCATCTGATTTAACTGACTGTATCAGAATAACCAAGTCACAAAGTAATATTTATATATTTTGTAGATGTGAAAACTCTTTTATAAAATGGAGAAGTGGCTACACTTATTGAGACTATTCTGGAAATATAAAGGTTGATAATATAAGATTATTATTTTGATCATTGGTGATGATGTGTAAAAAGAATATCTTTCTTGCTGAATTCCCTAAAAATCTAACATGTAACGTAACAACTTTGTTGTTCCTAAAATTTAACTTCTTTCCAGACTGTGGAACCCAAATTATATTGCATATTTGACCCAGTTTCATTTTCTATATTTATCCTTTTCTCTATATTTATCCTTTTCTTCAAAAAAACCCTTGTTTTCAAAAATAAAAAATAATGTAATTGAAATACATTTGTAAATATATCTTCTCTTCATGCATTAAAAATTTCAATAAAGGTTTTCTGATTTTCATTTTTCTTTCTACTTTGTAATTCTTTAGTGAGAAAATATGCTTTTTTCTGTAATAATCTACTGCATGTTTTTTAATGTAGCTTACAAAACTAAATCATACCTTATGTGTTTAGTTTAAACCATTTTGATCAATAAGTAATGATACTTAAAACAATAGAATCCTTCTTGTTGATTCTCTGAAAAGAACCAAAGTTTAAATATGTATAAATCAGAGAAAAGGGATCCTCCCAGACAGGAAAACTCAGGTAGAGATGGGATTCACATTTTCTCAGGTAGAAACTCTGTAAGCTTAGAATGTCCCATACTCTGGAAAGGGAGTAGACACCAGGAATTTCCTCAGGAATTCTAAAACCAACGGAGATGTCAGTCACTACCCAACTCCTCTCCCCCAAGCCTGGGATTGCAAGCCACTGGCAGCAAGATGTTGCTCCTAAGCTAGCATCAAGCTAAGCCCTATTATTAAAAGAGCAACAACCAAAAAACTCTAACCAGTTTACCTGAGGAAAGCCAAGGCACATATCCTGTGGGTTTGGAGAAGTCTTTCTTATTTTGCCTTGGGAATTGAAATATGAAGTGGTGAAGGGAAATCTACTTGCTTGCTTCTTGTGATTTATTCTGATACGAAGCTGATCCTATGCACATAATAGAATTTTCTGTCAGAACTCCCATTCAAGGGAGGGGCATGGGCTGTGGGTTTACAAAATGAAGCAGAGGAAACACGACCCAAGTAGTGACCTCTAGGGAGAAGGACTTGTGGGAAGGAGGGAAGGGTGGGAGATCATGTGACTCTTTTCATTTGTCATAAGTATGTATTATTTTATAATCAGAATAATAACTCACATTGGAAGAAGTACAGAACAGAATCATGTTATAAAAATGGAATGCAAAACCTTACTTGGTATACATTTTATATTCTGAAAAATCTTTGTAAAAGATTTTGTAAAAAAATGTAAAAAAAATTGTAAAATCTTTTGCTCAAAAACAGAATTTCTGACCTAATAGACCCTGAACATAGGTTGCATTTTATAAGTGAGTATTATTTTACTGCCCTGTTACGGTTCTAATATAGAAAATGCTGATATGTATTTAGAGCAAATATTTATAGTACTTTAAAAGTAAGTGCATAATTTTCATATGCAGAATGTGCATAATTATGTGGTAATAACTAGCAGAAAGAACATTTCTTGGCAATTAGGGTCTGATAAAAATAACAGTACTACAGTCAGGTTACCTTTGCCAGCAGGCTATTTTTAGTATCCCAGGAAATGTCTCCTCATCAGTAGTGACTGGTATTAGAAATGTTAGCACAGCAACTTAAACAAACACACTTATGTTTGTAGTAAGGTTGTGTTGAACTAGAAATCCCCTGAAATGAAGTACTTTAAGAAGTTTAGGCTGTCCCACCACAGCAGCTTTCTCAGCCTCCGTAGGACTGACATTTTGGATCAGAGAGTTCTTTGTTGGGAGGAGCTGATCTATGCATTGTTTAACAGTGTCACTGGCCTCTACCCACTAGATGCCAGTAGTTCCCACCAGATTGTGAAAACCAAACATGTGTTCCCACGTTGGATGTTACCAGATGTCCCCTGCGGATAAGTCACCCCAGCTGAGAATCATTGCTCCAGAGCCTTAAAGATATCCTTTTGCTGTCTTTATTACCTTGTGCTCCCTTTGCCTATGCCTGAAGTTCTTCTGGACTATAATTTAGACATTTTAGAAGGTCATTGACATTTTCAGAGCACAAAAAGTCTTCTTAATCTTGGGGCTCTTGTAGGCAGCTTCTGAATTTCCATATAGTTCCAAAAGACGACTGAGAAAGAATTTACTACCATGTTTTAGTTGTGGTTGTCATTGACCTCCAAAGAGTTTAAAAGTTAAGTGCCTATGGAGAGAAAGAAAAATATATCTCTGCCTCTCCCCACTGCCCAAGTTATGTATTCAGACCTGTGTGGACCTCAATAATGACTCCCATCTACACTGTTACAAAGAAAATCAGGATTCAGTTCTTCATGTGTAGGAAAATACTCAAGAGCAGTGCTTTTTTTTTTTTTTTAAGATTTTATTTATTTATTTGACGGACAGAGATCACAAGTAGACAGAGAGAGATGGGGGAGGAAGCAGGCTCCCTGCTGAGCAGAGAGCCTGATGTGAGGCTGGATCCCAGGACCCTGAGATCATGACCTGAGCCAAAGGCAGAGGCTTTAACCCATTGAGCCACTCAGGCTCAATCATCAACCTGATGCCCCAGCATCAGGCATTTTTAAAGGAAGTCATATACAAAGAATCATATCGGTAGTGGTAATCATAGATACAAACACACATGTCTTATAATACATACATATAATTAGCATTCAAATAATGTTTCTTGTTTTATGTACTTTCCATATACAAACTTATTTATCCCTGATAATAAATCTATAAAGTACTAGTATTTTCCTACTTAACAAATGAGAAAATGCAAGCATAAGAGACTAACCATAAGCACCAAGGTTCAAATCTAGACATTTTTGGCTCTAGAATTCAATGTGCAATGCATCCTCCATTTGGCCTTTCACTGTGTTATGCTTTTTCTCAATAGAAAATATTGAAGCCAAGTATTGTGGAAAAATGCTTTACATGTATTATTTTACTTAGTCTTCACAGGAAATACACAAGGTAAGAATTGTTATTTCTAAGTATTTGCAGATGAGGAAATAAAAGCTCAAGGATTTAACTCCTTCACTAGTAAGAAATTTAGTAAATGGAACTCGTATCTGCAATCTAGGTCTTGATGACTTCAAAATCACTTAATATCTCTGCATCTTAACTTTTCTCTAAACTTAGGAAATTTGATTAGATTGCATTTAAGATGTTGTCCAGCTCTAGAGGTCTGCATATTGATATGTTAGCATGTTCTTCTTAAAATTTCAACTTCCATTTCAGGATAAATTTGCACAACTGTATTTCATTTAAAAGTGATTTTTCAGATAAAGCCTAGATATTAGCTTATAAGCTATCATTAATTTTTAAATACTTTCTTACAGCCACTATATTTCAACTTACTAATGGCAGTAGGAAATCTACAATTAGATAGAAAAAAAATTAGGCTAAAAAACAGAAGATATATAAAATACTGATTAACTCCATTTGTATGAAAAATAGAGTGGACTGGGGCACCTGGGTGGCTCAGCCATTAAGCCTCTGCCTTAGGCTCAGTTCATGATCCCAGAGTCCTGGGATCCAGCCCTACATCAGGCTCCCTGCTCAGCAGGAGGCCTGCTTCTCCCTCTCCCATTCCCTCTGCTTGTGTTCCCTCTCTCGCTGTGTCTCTCTCTGTCAAATAAATAAATAAAATCTTTAAAAGAAAAAAAAAAGAAAAATAGAGTGGACATATGGGGCCTAATAAACATTAGAATGGATTTTCTGAATGTTGGTTGCATAGGTATGTGGATTCTTTTTACTTACCTATGATAATTTGTTCATCACAAATATTAAGCGATGGTTTTAGTTCATAAAAAAACTAGCTAGCATTGTTTATATTAGTGAGGGCAGATAATATTGGGAACCATATGGAATTTTGCAAATGTAAGATTCAATGCTTGAGAAACACATTTAATATTTTATAACGTTTGCTCTATAATAGGAAGAGGAGATCACCATCAGCTTAAATTATTACTAATCTGAAAATCCTGTGCTTACTGAAAGGCAGAGGGTGTGTGGGACTCAAATGACGAAGACTTGGGATATTATTATACAATAAATGTTAAAGGAAGAGGGAATGCCTAAGCCAAAGAGAATCTTTACCTGCAAATCTACTTGCCAGCAGAGGTATTCAAAGAAAGGAGTGGGAGCATCAGTATTGGGTGCAAAGAATAACAGGATATGGGGTGCCTGGGTGGCTCAGTGGGTTGGGCCTCTGCCTTCAACTCAGGTCATGGTCTCGGGGTCCTGGGATCGAGCCCTGCATCGGGCTCTCCGCTTAGCCGGGAGCCTGCTTCCCCCACTCTCTCTGCCTGCCTCTCTGCCTACTTGTGATCTCTCTCTCTATCAAATTAATAAATAAAATCTTTAAAAAAAAAAGAATAACAGGATGTGTGGTTGGTAGAACATTTAAAATCAGTAATAACACTGACTAAAAGGTGGTCCTAACTTATCACCACACATTGGCAATCCCAAATATTGTTAATTATAAAATATCTTCCCCGAAGAAATTTTCTTTAAAGATTTTATTTATGTATTTGAGAGAGACAGCACACACACACATGCATGCAAGAGTAGGGTGAGGGACAGAGAGAGAGAGAGAGAGTGAGAGAGAGGAGCAGGCTCCTTGTTGAGTGTGGAGCCAGAGGCCTGGCTCGATCCCAGGACCCTGGGATCATGACCTGAGCCAAAGGCAGATGCTTAACCAACTGAGCCACCCAGGTGCCCCTATCCTAAAGAAATCTTGTTAGTCTAAATTATACTTTCTGACTTTTTATAATATGTGTTTCAAAGTAGCATATTTTTATTACTTATCCTTTAAGAAATATTATATACTACATCAAAGTTAATTTTGAAGATTTTCAATTTTATCATCATCCTGGAATGTACAGACTCAGCTGGATATGCTCCTTTTGAAAATAATTTCTTAAGGGTTCGGAATTGTTGGATATCACCTTCAAAGCAACTTGGTCTCAAATCACTGACAGCACTGATTCTTGCTTTTTAAACAGTAATTTTATTTAATAATAGCACAATAATTTATAATTAAGAAACACAAGTTGAGTTACTTCAAAACAGTTATTCTACATGACAACTTGGAGTTTTGATTTGCCTTTAAGGGTTTCAGACATTTGAAAGCTGCTGTAAGAACCTAAAGAACAAAAGCATAAACTGTATTTTAATTTCTGGGATTTATCACGGAATTGGATTTTCGGAAGTCTATGCCAAATTTATCCTTACATTTAAGACTTTTCCTATTTCTATATCTGAGGATTCATGTAAAAGGAACTGTTCAAATTTGAAATTAATAAAATTACTCTTTTATCCCTGTGACAATAGGTTGACTAATTTGTCTGCACTGTCTACCGAACCTGACTACATGAAGAAAATCAATTTTGACAATTAGTGACAAATGTGTAAATGTTAAGGCTAAAAACAGAGCCTGACTGGTTTAGTCAGAAGGGTATGCGACTCTTGATCTTGGGGTCATGAATTTGAGCCCCATGTTGGGTGTGGAGATTACTTTAAAAAAAAGTCTAAAAACAGAAAAAAAAAAGGTAAAAACAGAAGCTGTATGATTTTCTTTCATTAGTGCAGCTAACCAAAATATAAATATAGGTTTTTCCCCTTTTATCAAAACATAAATTAATATAATTAAAATATATCAATCAAAAACACATCTTCTCCTTTAATGCTGTAATGTTTTAATTTTTATATAATTCCATATATGACCTTCAGCAAAAGACACTTCTCAATGACTGCATATCTTTTCTGGCAATTATTTATTTTTCATCACTTCCTGATTACTACTAAATGTAAGTTTATCATACAAAGGTGAAGGCTTTATTCTGACCCACTCTGGGTGTCAAATACATTAGCTATGTCACTGCTAGAGGGAAAAAAAAAAAATCTGATTTCTAATATTTTTTGGAGACACCTAATTGGAAAAGAAAAATCTGTAGTCCTTAGCAAATATGCAAAAGATATGTTTATGCTGTAGGAAGGGCACTTTCTTTATCTGGAAAAATTTAGGAAGAGCCTGTGATCGCTTTAGTGAGTCAGTATAAAGGAGATTCATACACAGAGACAAAATTTGGATGAGAATGAAAAAAGAAAAAAAAAAGAATTTGCACTAAAATGGTCTTCCAACTCCATATTAATTCCTAAGGTTAAGTATTTCTTTTCTGAGACTTTCTCAAGTAAGAGAAAATACAAGTGTGTGTGTAATATGAAAGGGGCAGCCCTCTTCTCAGGCAGATGTTGCTCTTTTTTCCTCTAGTTTCATTAATATAAAACACCTAGGTATATTTATTTCTCAGAAAAAATATAATGAGACCTATATTTACACAAGGGTATCTTTAAGATAATAACACTGCAGTTGTATTATAATCTAAAGTACGAGCGGGGGGGTAAGCGAACTTTGCTTGATTGTTTGGACCAAACAACAATTCCTGTAACAGAATATTTATTTGCTTTAATTGTGGCTTTCCTATTCTGTGTTGCTGCTATACATGACTCACGGACATTTCTACAAACACCAATTCAATTATATTAACTCATCATGTACTATCTCTAATTTTGGTTTTAGCATTTTTTCCCCAAACAATTGTATTATTAAGAGTGTAATGTAAGGGGGTGCCTGGGTGGCTCAGTGGGTTAAGCCTCTGCCTTCCACTCAGGTCATGATCTCAGGGTTCTGGGATCGAGTCCCACATTGGGCTCTCTGCTCGGCAGGGAGCCTGCTTCCTCCTCTCTCTCTCTCTCTCTCTCTGTTTGCCTCTCTGCCTACTTGTGATCTCTCTCTGTCAAATAAATAAAACCTTTAAATAAAAAAAAAAAAAAGAGTGTAATGTAAGGTCTGAAATTGAAGCCCAATATTGTGTGCTGCCTTGACATTGTACTGCAATGCAGAGGGTGTCGTCTGACTTACCCACAAGCTCTCCTCCTCACTCTGCTCCCTCAGGTAATTTTCCATAACTAAGCACTCCTTCCCCTTATCTGAGAGTAGTAGCAGGTGTCTGTTCCCTGGCAGCCCCTACAATCATGCAAACAAGCCAATCACTTACTCCTGCAGGAGTCAGGGGGAATACACTACCCTCTTGATACTATAAAACTTGCCTCCTATGGTTCCCGATGGTTCACTCTGTTCTTTAGTGCAACCTCCATGTGGCTCTGTGTGTGCCACTGAAGTGTGGTGTCCTCCTCCCCTTGGCTTTGAGTTAATGTGACTCATCAAGTGCTCTCTCATCTGCCAGCTGGTAGGTGTCCTGCGTTTGAGCCATCTCCATAACCCTAGAATGGGAAACCTATCCTCACAATGAAATGAATAGGTAATTAAACAAACAAAAACCTACCATAACATTTATCACTATGCATGTTTCCGTTTGAATGGATGGTGTCATAGACTTTGTAGTCTATTTATAATTTGCTATTCATCATTTTTAAAAAAAATTTACTCAAAATCCTTCAGAACATGCCAGTTATCCTCTTAGGTTTTGAAAAATCTACTCTCTTATTGTGGAAATAGTACATATATCCTCCTCAAAAATGGAAACAAGAAAAAATATACAGTCTTCACAGTTTAGAAAAAAAAAAAGCTGTATTTGGGTAGTGGTAGCTGTTAGGGAAAAAAATAAGAAAAATAATGTGCCTTTAAGTATTAGTGTACATACCTTTTTATATCAACTTATATCTAGTTTATTATATTCATTTATACCCATTTATTATATCCATATATTTTACCCTTTATATCCTTATCCATGTTATATCCATTTATATCTAGTGTGTGTATATATCTATTTCTATCCATTTCCTTCCTGTTTTTACTTCTTTCATTTTCTTGTATCAACTAAATATTATAGAGTCATGTTTCCTTAACATATTTAGATTACTCCTCTCTAGTCTTATTTTATTTTTTATTTTTTTTATTATTTTTTTAATATTTTATTTATTTATTTGACAGACAAATCACAAGGAGGCAGAGAGGCAGGCAGAGAGAGAGAGTGGGGGGAAGCAGGCTCCCTGCTGAGCAGAGAGCCCGATGTGGGGCTCGATCTCAGGACCCTGAGATCATGACCTGAGCCGAAGGCAGAGGCATTAACCCACTGAGCCACCCAGGCACCCCTCTAGTCTTATTTTACCCGTCTCATGCATTATTCCCTTATTCTATTGGAGATAAGTTCATATGTAATTCACAAAGTATCTGCCAGAAGTATTGAGATATTTTTAACTCTATTTTTTAAATAGTAAACACTTTGTTAATAATAAATTGGGATATCATTATATATCTGTAAGTGTGTGTGTGTGTGTGTGTGTGTGTGTGTGTGTGGGCATGCGCCCATATATATGAACATATGTTTGAACTGGTTCTAATTGTTTAAAAATTGTGGTTTTTTGGGGGGAATAATTTTTGATTCTTATTTTTCTACATCAGCAATACATTTCACAGAAAAAGACAACCCTCGGTAGACTTTGTGAGTCAATCTGTGTTCTAGACTGAGTGTTACTGGTTTTATTATGTGTGACATGATCAGAGGCAAAATAATTTGTGGCACCTCAGTCATGTGCAATAACCATCTCACATCAAAAAGCAAATAACCAATCTGACTTTTACTATTACACGGTTCATAAGAAATGTGGTTACTAGACCTGAAGTGGCAAGCAAGCATGAAATGTAATATTGTTTAACACCTGATGTAAAAATTGTTTGTGGGGGAAGGGAGGAAAAAGAAAGAAAAATCTTAAAAGGAAAGGGAGTGGAAAGTTGGTAGAAGGAGAAACCCTGGAGAAATCTCTGAGAAAGTGCATTGCTGCAGCCCTATATTCTACTGGAGATAGCCTCACTTCCTGGGACATGGAACTGACCAGACAGTAATTAGTAAACTAACCATGGAAACTTGACTGGGCATGGGTTTTCTTCAAAACGGAGTGGGGAAGCTTTGATATGAGAAGATCTCTATTGCGGGGAGCCTGGAGAATCTAGAGACACTCTTTGTTGATCACGTTTCTGCAAGGGTCATCAATCTCTTCTGACTTGAAAATTAAAAGGCTTGAAATTGCATAAACTCTTTTAGAAGAGTAAGATTTATGATTACCTTACTCACTGAAGGGAATGCTCAAGACAGAATTAGACTCGGGTATTTTTTAATGAACTTGAAAGTTTGTAAAGGAATGAGAGAAAGCAGTGAAAAGCTTTTCTTTTCTAATGGCTGTTAAGTGCATGAAAATGATTCAAATGTTTTTGCCCCCTAGAAAGACTGGCTGAAAAGGTAAATGGACATCTGTGACATGACAAGAAACATATTTATATAATTTGGTATATTAGTTAATTTTAAAAATGACAACTCAACAATTACAAATGAAGTTAAGACTTGTTTCCAAGGAAAGCTGTCAATTCTGAAGTAAATTATTTTTGTAACTGTAATCATTCCATGACTGATAAATAAACTAGGTTAGTAAGTATAAGTATGAAACTACTCCCAAATTATATATTTTTTTCAATAAATAAGTCATGGACATTTGCTTGAATAAGAGGTAAGCTTAAAATTACATTGTTTTCTATTAAACTGTGAAATGTATATAATTCAGTGAATATTTATTGGACTACTACTGTTCTCAAGATACAGCTATGTTTGTCAGAGAGCTTCAAGTTTAATATTCATAAAAATCATAACATAATTACAATTAAAAACCATACATGTTAATTGTTGTTAGAAAATATGAATTAATTTATGTGGGATTACAAGAGGGAAACAGTAGACATACAATAGAATTTTTACAAACTTTAGGAAGGGTGGTTCATTCAAGCAACAATTTGGACTTAGCTACAACAGATGGTGTAGTTATGAGTGGGGCAGGGGGACAGGATGACCATGAGGAAAGGGAGGTCAAGTTCCTGGGCTTTGGGTCCATTTTTACAGAAGGATGGGCTTCTTATAAGATATGAGAAAAAGTTAAGTGTTGAAGAAGTAACTATAATGGAAGATGATGAGTGCCAGCCTGGATATAATTTTAATCTTTTAAGTGGTAGAAAACTGCTGTAAGCTGGAACCACAGGATCATGTGAAGGACTGATACTCTGAAGAGATTATTTATGACCCATTTTTCCCTGAGTGGGGGATCTCCATCTCGTCTAGAATTTATGTTTGTGTGCACAGCGGTTTGAGGTTGATACCTGAGTTTTCTAAACTAGATTCTCCCACCAGAGACTTCTGATGGAAATCTCAGACTTAAAGCCTGTCTTCTTAATATTCTTTCTGGCGAAGATATTTCTATCACTTAAGATGCCCAGTTCATTCATCAAGCTACTTTTAGACAATTTAGAATATACAGAGGATTTTGTTTAATTTTTACTACTTTTCTTCTTATTATTACTATCATTGTTAATTTGTTACTGACTCTGTCAATCTACTTTATTATCAGATTAGAATATAGTTGGCCCTTGAACCACGGTGGGGGCTAGGAATGCCAAACCCCACTTAGTCAAAAATCCATGCATAACTTTTGACTCCCCCAAAACGTAACTAGTAATAGTCTACTGTTGACCAATAGCCTTACTAACAGTTGGTGAGCACATATTTCATATGTTAGATATATTATGTACTGTATTTTTACAATAAAGAAAGCTAGAGAAAATAAAATGTTACTAAGAAAATCATAAGGAAGAAAATATTTCTAATACTGTACTGTATTTATATTTTTTTTAAAAATCTGCTTATATGCACACCCATTTAACTTAAATCTGTGTTCTTCAAGAGTCAACCGTACTTCATTTTAGATTTTAATAACATTAGAGATTATTTTTGCCCCAAACCATGGAGGATGGATGAAGAATTTTCTCCTGGTTTGCTCTATGAAGGCCCTTTATTTTCTCCAAAATAACCAATTTCTAAGACCTTCCCTCTAGGAATAGCTTTCCATTTCCCACATGAAAGAATTGCTTTGGCAACTCTGAGTTTGGAAGCAAAAATCTTCCTTCTTTTCCTGTTTTCTTTACTCAATGGAGCCAGAAGTTAATAGATAAGAAAGCCAATAGTAGCAGGAGTGTTGATATCTAGATGAGCAAAGTCCAGAAGAAATAGAATGTAAAATTCAGATGAAACTTTTAATTTTCTAGTAGCCATATAAAAAAAGAAGAAATAGGTGAAATTAACTTTAATAATATATATTTTTAATTTGAGTTAATAAAGAAATTCAATTTTTCTCACACAACAACCTCACTTATGCTAACCATAAATCTGTTCTTTGCATATATAAGCTTGTTTTCTGTTTTTATTTGTTTGTCTTGTTTTTTTGTTGCTTTTTTTTTAATTTCACATATAAGAGAAGTAATATAGTTTTTGCCTTTCTCTGTCTGACTTATTTTACTTAACATAATGACCTCAAGGTCCATTGATATTGCAGATGCCAAGATTTCATTATTTATGGCTGAATATTTCCGTGAGTGTGTGTGTGTGTGTGTGTGTGTGTGAATTTATTTAATGATTCATCCACTGATGTACATTTAGGTTGCTAGTGTTGTAAGTGTTTAAGTGTTGGTTGTAAACCAGTATCTTGGCTATTGTCAATAATGCTATGGTGATGTAGGTTAATGTCATGATGAATAAAATTGAGGGGTGCCTGGGTGGCTCAGCCACTTAAGTGGCTGCCTTTGGCTGGCTCAGTCACTTAAGTGGCTGCCTTTGGCTCAGGTCATGATCTCCAGGTCCTGGGATCAAGCCCCATGTCGGGCTTCCAGCTCAGTGGGGAGTCTGCTTCTCTCTCTGCTTTTGCCTCTCCCCCTGCTCATGCCCTCTCTCTCAAATGAATAAATAAAATCTTTAAGAAATAAAAATTTTAAAAAAGATTAATAAAAATTTATTACTAATGGTAATAACATATTTTGTTTAACTTTATATATTTAAAATATTTTCATTCAATATGTAATTGATAATAAAAATTATTACTGAGGTAGCTTACATTATCTTGTTCATGCTATCTTTGAAAGCAGGTCTATATTTAAATTTATTTCATATCTTATTTCAGATTAGTGCTCAATAGCCACATGTGGCTCATGACCATTGTATTGGACAGGGGAGCTCTAGGTCATTGTTCCTATTTCCTAGCAGAATAAGAAATGGTTGAACTATAAGTGAATTTTCATTGTATAAGTTGTAGTCTATAATTTCTATAGATTCAATTCCAATAAAAATCCAGCCAATTGTGGCCTTTTGAAAAGACTCTAGAAGGACATATCATTAAGATACTAAATATCCTTTTCTTTTTTTTCTTGTCTTTTTGTAGAAAAAAACCCCAAGATGGCCCAAACTATTCACCTATCATAAAGGAAGGCTGGTGTTTTGCTTTACAGTTTTAGCTAAAGAGGAGCTGCTGTGTTAGGGAGAGTTCATACAGGAGGAGAGTTGAAGAAATTCATACATGAAACCATGTCCACCTTTTCTCAATTGGATTTCATACAGGATTAGGTTCTTTCTAATCCACTCCTATCATGGGTCCATGCATAGATAATTTCATTTTATTTAGTTACCCAATCAGTTATTTTCAATAATATAATAATGATCCATGAATCTATCAACACTCAAGAAATCTAAAGTCTTGACAATAACTTACATGTAAACCATATGGTTCCACCTTTCATCTTCCCAAAGGAAGCATGTGATCTTTGCTCTAGCATGATATTGACTCCTATGTTCATAATTCCCTCATTTTATATTTTTATGTAGTTTTATTGAACCCACCAAAATTTCTAAAAATACGTATTTTAGTTATGTCAATATCATGAATAAATTATGCTGTGTGCAATGTTATATATTTCACTTTTAACCCTTCACAACTTTATTTATTCACTCCCACTGATGCATGCTTTCTTTGCAGACTGTCACTGTTGTGCACAGAGCTTCTGCCAATATTTTTGTATCTCTCTTGATGTGTATAATATCAATTATTCCTTTTTGTTCACTAATTCAACACACTTGAATAATGTCCCACCATGTGTCACGTACATTTGCCTGCAATGTTATCTTTTTTTAGCAAAACATATGATTCACAATGCTCTCTTTGACAATGAGGGTCTGCTTAAATTCAGGGCTTCTCAAAAATATGTGATTTATATGGTTTCACTTACTTGTGGAGCATAAAGAATAACATGGAGGGCATTGGGGGAAGAAGAGAAGGGAGTTGGGGGAAATCAGAGTGGGAGATGAACCATGAGACACTATGGACTCTGAGAAACAAACTGAAGGTTTTGGAGAGGATGTGGGTGGGGGGTTGGGTGAACCTGGTGGTGGGTATTATGTAGGGCACGTATTGCATGGAGCACTGCGTGTGGTGCATAAACAATGAATCTTGGAACACTGAAAAAAAATAAAGTTTTAAAAAAATGTGATTTATGATTGTTGACTTTAATAACATTCAGAGTCCCACAAATTTGTTAATACTGACAGTGACAAGTGGTTTTTGAACTGTTTTGATAACTTCTTAAGAACAAACTAAAATTTTAGCAAGGAGGAGTAAGACTTTTAAAGGTAGTAAATATTATATGTGTCTGAGAGTCTTAGTAATGGTTCTTCTAACTTAATCCTTCTCTTTTTCTTTTTTGAAGATTTTATTTATTTATTTGACAGAGAAATCACAAGCAGGCAAAGCAGCAGGCAGAGAGAGAGGGAAAGCAAGCTCCCCGCCGAGCGATGCAGGGCTTGATCCTAGGACCCTGAGATCATGACCTGAGCCAAAGGCAGAGGCTTAACCCACTGAGCTACCCTCAATTAAATCTCTCTCGTTTATCTGTTAAGTACTTCCCTAACTTTGGCTTTATTCAGTATTACACTCTGAGAAACTGAAACTACAACTCGTCTTATCTCTCCATTAGATTTTCTTCCAAATCTTCATTCAGCAAATACATTAGTCTCTCAGACTAGTTTTTGCCAAAGTTTGGCTTCCAGATTCTTATTCATAGGCAGGATGGAGTAATCCGAACATCACAAAATTTGGAATGAAAAGACCAGATCTGTGTGATGGTTCTGGGAATATAACCAAATTTCACACAACATCCATTCCTCCAATCCCAGGCAGAGAATGACCCAGTTAGGGATTTTAGCAATTGTGGTTGGTCAGGGAGTAGTTTTCTCTGGGTCTGCAATTGAGATATGCATTCTTTCTCAGGGCAATCAGGATGCTGAGATCTAGAGAGAGAGCCACTTCAAAGTCAGTTGAGGAAAATCAAGTAAGGTAAAAATGAAGTTAAGGTGAAAGTAAATTGGGTATAAAGGAAGAAAACTGAAGGATTACAAATGCAGTGGTGGGTGTGACCCTTTTAGGCATGGATGCAAGTGTTATAGACCCCTGGTCTAAGCAAGGACCAACAGAAACAGGTCTTAACAAAAAGAATATATTCTTACCATCAACTAATTAAAAACACATTCAGAAGCTAGAGGATAGACTAAAATATTTCTTTATTTCCCCTCTGAAACTGACTTTAGCGGGATCATTCTGCAATGGCTTTACAAGCTTCTTCCTTGCTTGGACTCTTCTTCCACCTTCCTATTCTCCCAAAGTATGACTCTCTATCACCCCCAAGGACCCAGCTCCACCCTCTGGCCACACAGCTAATTCAAGTCTAGGATGACAGACTCCTTCTTTTGGTCCATCCTAGAAAAGAGACTGTAGTTTGTAGACATTAGTGTAGATGGACTTCCAGAATGAGATATCAAAATACAAATATATCTTTTCCTGTAATATCAAAAAGAATTCCTTTTCCCATTTAAATAATAAGTTTTAGTGACAAAACAGATGAACGTGACAAAGAATCTCCTTCTGCCATATGTGTATTAGTTTGTCTTTAAGGACCTCAAACAAGACAGATATAATTTTTATTCAAATTATACAGCCTCTTGAACCCTACATCTGGCTCCCTGCTCAGCAGGTAGTCTGCTTCACCCTTTCCCTCTGCCTCCCCCTACTCCTGCTTTCTCACTTGCTCACTTTCTCTCAAATAAATAAATAAAATCTTTTAAAAATTTTAAGAAATTATACAGCTTCTTTAAATCTTAGTATTACAATTCAAAAATGCACTGAATTGTATTTACTTATAAATATGAAGTTAAATATCATGTTATGTAGATATTAGAAGTAAATGTTAAAAATAACAATGAAAAGAATTGAAAGTAATTATTACTAAAAAAAGGGAATATTTGGAAAGAAGTCATGGAGCAAAAGTGCTGTTTTCTTTTTCTTTTTCTGTTTGTTTTTTTTTTTAAGATTTTATATATTTATTTGACAGACAGAGATCACAGGTAGGCAGAGAGAGAGGAAGGGAAACAGGCTCCCTGCTGAGCAGAGAGCCGGATGCGGGGCTTGATCCCAGGACCCTGGGATCATGACCTGAGCCAAAAGCAGAGGCTTTAACCCACTGAGCCACCCAGGCACCCCTAACAGTGCTGTTTTCATGATTTATAGGTTTTTTTTTAATTACACATTACCAAAAATGAAATTTAAATAAAAATAAGGCAATCAGTATTTTTGGTAAAATGTGTATGAATGAAACACTGTCAGATCTTTACTGTAATATTTACAAAGGAAAAACTGACTTAATAAAACCAATTTGGAATAATTTTACATAGGATATTGTGAAGATTGAGTATTTTTCCAGTATCTTACATAAAGATGTGATCATGGATAGACTCAATATTTTTTCTGAAAAATTATTTTTAATAGAAATTTACCAAAATTGGTATAATTCTGAAGAAAATAATTATATATTTAAAGACACAATGAAAACATTTATTGAGTCAAACGAGACACATAAACAGAAGGAAAAATATCTTCTACTCATTTCATGATTGTTTAATGGAGGTGGTATGATTTGAAATGGCTCTTAAGCTGACCTAGAGAAAAACTTCAATATTTTAATATTTATTTATTTATTTATTTTGAGAGCGAGAAAGACCTGAGGTGGGGCGGGGGGCAAAGGGAGAGGGAGAGAGAATCTCAAGTAGACTCTCCACTGAGCATGGAGTCTGATGTGGGTCTCTGCCTCATGACCCTGATATCGTGATCTCAGCCAAAACTAAGAGTGATGTTTAACTTACTCAGCCACCCAGGTGCCCTGAAAAGTTCAACATTTTAAACAGAAAGCAAACAAACAAACAAAACCAGCACTGGCAAATGCAGAAGCTGGAAAATACAGAATTCAAGATGGGAGTTAGATTAGAGGTTTTTTTGGGAGTACAGAATTTGTGTCATGGATTGTTGCATGATAAGAGCACAACAGTGGTTAATAGCTGAAATAATATTGTGTGGTTTCTTGAAAATGGGTAATAGTGAGTTCTCATATTATTGTATCACTGCAAAAATCCTGTTATATACTCAGCATAGGTAATGTTGTCACCTCATTTTAAGAACTTACTTAAGAGGAAAACACTGAAGGTTTCCCTTTGTTATTTCAATAAAGAAGGTTCAGATAAATTATAATAAACATGTTATTCTACAGGCTACTGGTGAAGGAAAGTCTGGCCTTAAGTCTACTGGAGTCTACCCAATCTTCTCCAAAGCCACAGAGTTTATGTTATTCAGAATCAGTTGTGTTAATAAATATACAAAAAGAATGTCATTGATTTTTGACTTCTAATTTAATGGATCCCAGTTTTGAGTAGAATGTAGTATAATAAGTATAAAAAGTATCAGAACTCAAACAATAAATGTTGGGTGTCCATATGAATTAGGTATCGTTAGAGATTGAATAAAAATAGCTGAAAGGGGATTGCCTTAGGTGGTTCAGACAGCTAAGCACCTGCCTCGGCCCAGGTCATGATCCCAGGGTCCTGGGATCAAGTCCTATATCTGGCTCCTTGCACAGCAAGGAGCCTGTTTCTCTCTGCCTGCCACTCCCCCTGCTTGTGCTCTCTTTCTCTCTGACAAATAAATAAAAAAAATCTTAAAAAAAAAAATAGCCGAAAGGGTTATCTTAACAAGCTGCTTAATTTGGAGATTTTTTTTCCAGAACAAATTCAACACTCATTAGAAAACAATTATTTTTTTTTTTTTCTTACAGGAAAAGAACATGATATCAAGTGAAGAGCACAATATTCTCTATTTGTCTTGATCTGGGCAGAAAAAATTAAGTTGTTTTAAAGGAGATACATAATGATTAGCTCATCCAGCCAGAAAAAAATAATAACTTTTTTTATTTTTGATGAGTTCATATTTCAAGTACTGTCAGTTGATATTGTGGAAGACCAATACACTGGACATTTAAAGAGAGAATTTTTTTCAAGCTAATACAATAGGAAGAAAATTCATTAATGAGGAACATCTCAAAGGAAAGGAAAAGGTCCAGGTTATATAAAGTCAGATACACAAAAGCTTTGTGTATTAGCTTTCATTATGGGATCTTGGAAATTATGTTATGACTGATATAAAACATAATGGTTGTTGCAGTAAGATTTGTCATTAATTTAAACAATTTAATTGTTTTAAACACAAATTTACATTTTTAATAATCTTAAACATTTAATTGAATTAATGGTAGCTTATGCAATTAGTAAACCTGTTTAAGTTTAGGGAGAACATAAAACATAAGTTTAGGGAGAATAAAAATGTGACCTTGTATTATATTTAATATCCAATATTATTATGTTGGAGCAAATATAGCTATTTTCTACTAAACCAGAAATACTAAACTAATTTTGTTTTTCAAAGATGTACGTAAATTATGTGAATGTGAAGTCTTAAAATCTTTCCGAGTTAGGTTCTGTAAGTATATATTTACTAACATATTGAAAATTTAGAAGTTCAATTTTCTTATTTCCAGGTTTTTAAAGAATATTCATTTTATAAAAGCAGTTCTGTATCTCTAAGCCAATCAGAAAAGATCTTCTTTAAGAAATTATAACTTCGCTTTAGTAATACCATTCTGAGGTAAGAAAATACTACACACTCATACCATGAAAGGTGAAGATCTTCCTGAATTACAAACCTTGAGACAGACACAGATAGAAAGACATTTTATAGCTTTGATTCTAAAATTTCAGCCTAAGTCAAACATAAGAAATACAAACCATACCAGTTCAGATATTCAATTCTCAGTGGACATGAAATTCTTAACTGAGTTCAGCCAAAATAGATATGTAGACAAATAGAAAATGCTAACAACGCAGATCCCCTGTTATTCTTCACCCAACAGAGACAAGAGCTACATAAACCATTAATCCATTTACAGACATCACAAAATACTCACAATACAACAACACATGAATGAAACTGACACTTGAAATCAAGTGAATGCTCAAAAATAATCAAAATCAAATTCTTACCATTCTACCAACAGACGAGTGTCTAGAACACAAGGTCAGGAGCTGAACTCACTATTGGATCCCTGGACTGCTATTCAAGAATGGATAGAACACAGAGGGTGTTACTGGGGTGGAGTAAACAGGGACTCAAAGGTGAGGTCCAATACCATCCAAATCATGGCACAAAACTGTGAAAGAAAATGGACTGGGTATTTAGAGAGACAATTTTATTCAGGCTATTGCAACAGGAAGAAGTGTCCATTAATGAAGACCACATCAAAGAAAAGCAGAGGGACCTAGGGTTTTATGGAAGGTAAGCAATGGCATAATCAGCCGATCTTATGGCAGTTACCAGGGAGACAGAGATGTGTCTTACCTGATCATTGGAATGGTGTAGAGATGGGTTCTATTTCAGAGATTGGGCCTATTTTAGAAAGCTTAGTTGTTTTGTGTAGTCAGCATTTCTAGGAACATAAAAGGATGGGGATTTCTCTACCATTGCTGCTTTCTAGGAACATAGGCTTCAGATAAAAGTCAACATTGTTGCTATCTTCTGATAATTGTGAATGGATGCCCCTAAAAAAAACCCAATGTCTATCACAAAGGATACAGTAGTGATTTAGAAATCATAGACTAATTTTAACAAAAGATGAACTGGAAAAAAAATGGAAAGATTTTTGGATAGCTTTGACAATTAGTTTTTTAGATGTGTTTATTTCTTTTTTGGTGATTAGGTAACTACAAAAGCATAAAATAAAAAAATAATAAAATAAAATCACACGTGTTTCTACCATTCAGTAGTATTGAATAGCAACATTTTCTAGTCATTTTCTATAAAAGCTATAGAACTGTTTCTCTATTACTAACCTTTATTTTACCATTATTAATTACTGTCCTATGAAAAAACAATAAATAGGGGAGCCTGGGTGGCTCATTCAGGTCACGTTCTCAGGTCACGTTCCCTGGGTCCCCTGGGTAGCCCACTGGGGTTCCCCATTTAGCACTAGTCTGCTTGTGCCTCCACCCCTTCCCCTCCCCCTTTCTCTTCTGCATGCACACTATCTCTTACTTTCTTCTCTAAAATAAATAAATTAATTAAATCTTTAAGAAAGTAATAAGCACCACTGTGAAAAAAGCTAAAACCTTTTGTGTCAATTCCCAAAATTAGAGTTTGAAATGGATTCTACCAAAGGAAATGAACCTTAAAATAATAATAATATATATTTTCTACTTTTCATTGTATAAATTTGATAGTATGTAATATAATAAATGTTTTTATTTAATAAAAAAACTCACCTGCAATCCCATAATTCTGTCACCAGCTGATAACCTCAGAGAGGCCCCTCCATCTAACATAGGTCCCTTTCCCTGTGTTCTCTATCACAGCTCCTTATTTATTTCTTTCTTGGCACCTACCAAACTCACTGCCAACATTCGTGTATATTTCTTTCTGCAGTTGTTTTTCTACTCAAGACATAATTTCTTCTCAAGGAGAGCCTGATAATTAATATTTATAGTGAAAAAATTTCTTTTCTTTGGATTGTCAAATTAACCAGTGCATATGATATATCTAATTTTAACATATCCCCTGAATAGCAATTTTTATTAAATTTGTGTGATAGCTGATTATTTTGATTTCTTTCAAAAAATTTTTTTGGGGGGTAAGATGGTTTTCTTAAATTGTTGATTTAGCTTTGGATATAATTATTCTTTATCTTTCCGAAAAAAATTAAAATTCAATTTTCTTTATATTTCATCATTTTATACAAATTATAGTTTTCCTTCTGTTCTATCATTTTCTACAATTTTATACAATGAACAAATTATACAATGAACTGTGGAAAATACATATTACTATTTTATATTTCATTTCCTTTGGCAGAATATCATTCCAAGCTCTAATTTTGGGAACTGACACAAAAAGTTTTAACTTTTTTTCACAGTGGTGTTTATTATTTTTCTTAAAATTTTATTTATTTCTTTATTTCTTTATTTATTTTAGAAGAGAGAGGGAGAGAGGGCAGGTGAGAGGGACAAGCAGAATACACAGAGTGTGGAGCCCTATGGGGGCTCCCCAGGGACCCAGAGATCATGATCTGAGCCAAAATCAAGTCAGTCGCTTAACTGACTGAGCCACCCAGATGCCCCTATTTATTATTTTTTATAGAAAAGTAGTAATGGTAACATAAAGGTGAATAATAGAGAAAGAGTTCTATAAATTTTATAGAATTTTATAAAATGAGGCTATTCTATCTTCCTTATCTATCATTGTATATTTCATAATTTAAATATTAATTCTGATTCTTAAAGCTTTCAACTTTTTTTTTTTAATAGTTTACTAACAACCCTTCCTAATTTCACCTCTGTTCCTTTTTAGTCATTCTGTTCAATAAACATTGGGAATGCTTCCCTCAGATACCACCTCTTTACTTATCTATTTATTTTTTAAGTCACCGTGACTTAAAATGCTTTAGAGGTTCCACTATTTTCTTTGGTTGTGCAAAGCGGATTATTTCAGACTCTTTCTTCCTTTGATTATTCAAAATGTTATTCCATGCTTATTAGTCTCCAATATTTCTTCATATATTTGATTCTTATTTTTCTCTTACTCATCACTGAGCAAAGATATACATTTAGATTCAGTGTTTATTTGTTAAATAATATGCCATTGAGGGTTTGTTTGCTTTTTTAATTTTATTTTGGTTTGTTTTGTTTTGTCCTTACCTATTCCTGTGGTTTAATTCAAATCCTCTTCTTTAGTACACCATTGGGCAGAAATAACGCCTAATCAGACTTCCAGTGCTAGAATCCATTACTGCTGGAAAAATTAGGTATCTCCTCCATTCTCCAGTCCCAAGCACCTGAAGCACAATAGCTCAAGTTTCTGGAGAAATATAGACAACATATATACATTGTTATCCCCAAAGTCTTTGAGTACCTGTGCTTGCTTTATTTAGAGAAGATTTAGAGCTTCATATTGTCCTCCACTAACAGACTCATTTTTAACTTCCATTTCTCCCAAGTTTGTTTAGAAATGGCAGTTTGTCTATGAATAAAGACAAAGGCACTTTCAGGACTTAAACATACAATAATTAGGCAGTTACATAATTTTCAGTTTATTGTGGAGCTTGTATCTCTAATTCAGAGAGGAGACAGTTGGAGAAAGATACGCATTCTCCTTACATATTTCTGTATAGACTTGCGCTCCTTCTTTTAGCATAGCATAATGTAACTAGTCAATTGGAATTAATTGAAATTATTTTTATTCAGTTTTGTCAGCCTTTCTATTAGACTAATTTTTTTCTAGATTATAAAAATTGATCATGGGTCCTAATTTCCTGTGTGTGTGTGCGTGTCTTCTTTCTTTTATTCTGTCTTGGTGGTCACTTTGGCAAGAATTTGGAAAAGAGAACCAGTGAATGCTGGCCAGATGTCATTTTAAACTTGTATTTCCAGGCACTAGGTTTTAAAGCCCAAACCATCTATTGCCAGGTTGTTTTGCCAGGTTTCCCGCTACCATATAACCCAACCAGCACTATGTGAAAGACTCATGTCATTGTTAGTTTTTGCTAATTTCATCTGTGAAATGGTAATTTATTTATTTTTTTTAAAGATTTTATTTATTTATTTGACAGAGAGATCACAAGTAGACAGAGAGGCAGGCAGAGAGAAAGAGAGTGAGAGAGAGGGAAGCAGGCTCCCTGCTGAGCAGAGAGCCCGATGCGGGACTCGATCCCAGGACCCTGAGATCATGACCTGAGCCAAAGGCAGCGGCTTAACCCACTGAGCCACCCAGGCGCCCTGAAATGGTAATTTAGCTTAAAATTTTTCATATGTATGTGTAAGTAGACTAGTACAATTAGACATTATAACAATATTAAAATAGATATTATTTGTGCTTATTACATGTAAAAGATAGTCACTGATAATGTTAAAGGACACATTTCTTGAGAATTTCTTAGGGGCTTATGCTCAGACACTTATTCTCAAAGTTGTTTATAATGTATTATATGAATCCCATAAATAAAATGCAAGGAGAGAATAGAGAAGATAGAGAAATACTTCAATCTGTAGCAAAGACTTCATAACATGGTATCAGAATGAGCATTGGAAAAGTGATAGGAAATTAGATGGGTTATCAGGGGCATCCCAAGGAGAAAGGTGGTAGGAGTAACTTTCCAGAGTTGAAATAGTGTAATACATTCTTATGTCTTTAGAATACTGTTTGTATTAAAGAAATAAAAAGATATTTGGAAATTTGAAAAGAAAAATAAAATATGAACCGATAGTGTTTTGGGACCAGATAATTTGTATCAAGGAAATAGTTGGAGATAAATTTGGAAATATACTGGGTAGATTCTGCAAGATATTTAACAAAATTTGTACTTTTTTGTAGACAATATGTCATGTAAAGTGTTCGACTAAGCTATATAAACAGAACTTTAAAAATATGACTCTGAAATGATTGTTAAGGGTTTGTTTACCTGAGATCAAATGGAAGGAAAGAGGCAACTTAAAGGATATCCTATAACCAAGACATGATGTTAAAAAAAAAAAGCACCTGATTAAATAAACATTGGAGTGAAAAGAAAAAAGTAGGTGCAAGAGTCATTTTTAAGTTGGGGCACCTGGGTGGCTCAGTGGGTTAAGCCTCTGCCTTCAGCTCAGGTCATGATCCCAAAGTCCTGGGATTGAGTCCCGCATGGGGCTCTCTGCTCAGCGGGGAGCCTGCTTCCTTCTCTCTCTCTCTCTCTCTCTCTCTCTGTCTACTTGTGATCTCTCTCTGTCAAATAAATAAATAAAATCTTTAAAAATAAAAAAAGAGTCATTTTTAAGTAAAAAGCAGCAAGATATGGAACATAACTGCATGTGGAAAATAGTAGAGGGAGCTATTGATTATAATTTTAAGTCTTGAGGCTAGATATCTAAAAGTGCAGTAGTACCATTTGCAAAATAAGGATTTTTTAAAAGATTTTTATGTATTTTTTTGAGAGAGAGAGAGTGAGCAAGAGTGAGAGTGAGAGAGAGAAAGAGAGAAAGAACAAGGGAAAGTGGGGGAAAGGGCAGAGAGGGAGAGGGAGAAGAAGACTCCCTGCTGACAAGAAACCTGAAGCAACAGGGAACCTTAAGGGGAGCCCAACACGGGGCTCCATGAGGGACTCAATCCTAAAATGCCAGGATCATGACCAGAGCTGAAGACAGATACTTAACTGACTGAGCCATCCAAGACCCCCAGCAAAATAAATTTTAAAAGATAAGGTTATATGAGAAACTGATTTGTGTTTTGTGACTAATCAATTTATTATTGTAATTAAAAATAAATCAGTTTTGCTAAATTAAGAAAGCTTCAATGGAAGTGTCTCATTTTTGATGAGTAAATGTGAACTTTGTTTTAAATGTTTCCTTTACCCATGCTTGGAAAGAAACATCATGATGATGGTGTAACATTTAATGCCATCATTTGTTAGTCATCATAAGCTACCCCTTAAATATCAATATTCTCAATTATACTTCAATTAAGCTGAAAATTAAAATAAAATAAGGCTGCCATTTGTTAAATGACTGAATTGTGGGCATACATATTTGTTTATTAGTCTATGAAACAGATATATTTATATATATATCTGCTGTGTTGTCATTCAAAAATATGTAAAGTGAAATGAAATTTGATTCAAGATAGAAAGAATAATTTCTTATTCTCAGATCCCAGGAAATGCTAGGAGCTATACTCCATGTTAATTATTTCAGTGAGAAAAGTAAAATTAAACAGGCCACTCTTTTAACACCATGTTTTATTATAGTAAATAGAATTATCTGCAACATTTCCCAGTTTCTTTTTTCTTCTCTGACTTTTCCATCTGTTATTTTTTATGTTTCGCACCTGCTGAGTCTGTGGAAACTAGAGAAATTAACTTTTTTTCTGCAAATATGCATATTTATGCATTGCTTTGTTCAGAAACTGATAAAAATTTAATCATGTTGTTGAAGATTTTATATTGTCACTAATTTGTGGATAAGAGAAACTATCTCAATAATATAAAATATAAATTAAATAAATAAATAAATAAAACAAGTTACTCATCTAGACTAGAAGAAAATAACAGTTGGTACTGCCTTTAGTATGTGTATATTAGTTGATTCATTTTATAAATTTTTGTTATAGGTAATATGGGCAAAATACGCCTTTAAATTACATTTATAAAGATACACTTTTATAAATTACATTTGTGCTTATATAAGAAAATTGTGTTAAACTTTCTACTTTTTTTTCTACTTTTCAACCATGGATAATTAAAACATATATATATATATATATATATATACCTATATCTTCAGAACAATGGTAAAGAGGATTGTTATTACCTGAAAAACTCCTGTAATATAATATTAAGGGAGTGAGTATATCCAACAAGCAATTCTAAGGCATTACCATGTACTACAAGTCAGAAAAGATGAAGATTAATAAGAGCCGTACCTGGTTTTGGAGGGCTTGGGGGAAAGTGTAGGCAAGTGTTTAATGAGGAAATTAATAAACTCTATGCCATTGAGGTACAAGCTGAAAGATGTAACAATATAGATATATAAAATTTATAAATCCAGAGAAGTTTCACCAAATGAGAGTAGTCTTGAGGTTGAGTAAACGTGGAAGAAGTAGTGCCACGTGGTCCTCAAACCATCTTGGCGCCTATCACACACACACAGGAAGGAGTACATTTCCAGATTCCTTGCACCCAGATGAGCCTATGTGACTAAATCTGGTAATGACATGTGAGCTGCAGTCCTTGAGGCCACTTTCAGACATGGCCTTCAAAGTCCCCTCGGATCTACATCCGTGTTCCTTCTTTTCCCTGATAGGTGGATGTGAAGTCTTCTAGTAGGGTTGGTCACACAGTGTAAGGAGCCTGGATCCTTGTTCTAAACCAGAACAAGGAGGATTGCTTGTTAGTAGAACCACTCTATGAATAGGGCCAAAAAGGAAGCAAGTAATACATTTGTGATGTATTAAGACACTGAGTTTTGGTTAGAGGAATTATCATTTTGTATCCTAACGACAATATTGCAATTTATAATAAGAAATATGTATATTTGGTTTCTGGCACCGAGCTCCTAAAATTTTTAAAATTCCCTGAGTGTTAAGAGTGACAAAGTTATATTTTCTTATGTTAACAGGATAACTTTTGGATCATATCTAAGAATGGGGGCAGATTGCCAGAAGAACCAACCATGTAATTAGAAGGTTAGAACTTGCAGTCCCATTCCCCTGACCTTCAGGGAGAGAAGGGGGGCTGGAGATTGAGTCTGATCACCAGTGGTCAATGATTTAATTAATCATGCCTATGTACTGAAGCCTTCATAAAAATTCAAAATGATGGGGTTCAGAGCACTTCTAGGTTGATGGAGTTACTGGCATACCTGGAAAGCCCGTTTGCCCTTTCCACCAGGAGAGGACGCAGTGAGAGAGCACTGCTATGCACCGGGGAGATGGCCTTTTCCAGAAAAGGCTGTCATGCTGGCACCTTGATCTTGGACTTCCAGCCTCCAGACTGTGAGAAATAAACTTCTGTTGTTTATAAGCTACCCAATCTGTGGCATTTTGTTATAGCAACACAAATGGACTAAAAAATTATGAAAGTATATTGGAGACATCTGATTTTTAAGTGGAGGATGGGGCACATTGTCAAATTGATTTTTTTTTCTCTTTTTCTTTTGTTTGTCCCCTTTCCCATACTCCCACCCCTTTTAAAGAATTTAACAATGATTTTGAGCCCAGAGTGGGCAAGAATAAAAAAAAAAAAAAAAAAAAAACAGTGGTGATACTAGACGAAAGAAAATGTATTTTAAAGATGTCTCTGAGGTAGAATTAGCAAGACTATGAGACTGATTAGAAATAAAGGTGAGAAAAAGGCAAGAGTCAAACATAAGTGCAAATATCCTAGTTTAGGAGAGCTAAAACTAGGACTTTTTTTTTTTTTTTTTTAAGGGGCAGGAGCCAGTGGAGATGGGGAGATTTGATGATGATAATGGTGGAATATTTCATCTCTGAAGAGATTATAGAGAAAGCTTCAAACCTTGGAGGTTCATAAGTCTTCTGATATACCAATTAAATTTATGGACTATCTTCCTTGAAAAATAAATGCCATAATCATAGTATTCATAGACTTTCTGAAATCTTTTAACATGGGACTTAAGTTTAAAAAAACAAACTGAAAAAATGGAGAAAAACAATAGGAAATCACATACGAATAATTTCTAAGAAGACAAGAAAATAGAATACAGGATTGCCAACAGTGTCGAATGCTGAGAAAACCACATAGAAAGATGCTTTAGGAAGAGGCTTTCCTTATTCTTCTTTCTCAATTTACAATACTGCTTCCGAGAACATATTTTACATTCCGTTTGAATACTGGCATCGGGAGCTACAGTAAGATGAGTGGGGAATGGGAATTTAGTGACAGTTAGAGCAGACCATCTTCTCAGAAGTACCTTTGATGAGAGAAAAGAGACAAACAGGTTAAAGAATATAATCCAGTGTCGGTTACTAAGAATTGAAAGGAGTGACATCAAGAGGTCAAGGACCTGGAGGACTTTGGCGAGAATGCGCTCAAGACCACAGGGAGAGGGTACACCCTGCAGAAGGGCTCAAGATAGTTGTTGCTACAGGGACAGAAAAATCTACATGAGAGAGGAAAAGCCCGGTCACCACCATCTGATGACCTCAGTTTCCTCTTTAAAGGAGAGGTTCATCATTCTGATTTTGTACACAGATCAAATCCAATACAATTTTTCTAGTCAGCATTTCACTCCCAATATAAACTTACTCGGTTTTAACATCACGAGTGGCAATTGTGAGAAGACATGTAAGTACCATCTGTGCTTCCAAATCCTTAAATTTCTTCAATGTCACCAAAGATATATTCCAGATTTATTCTGGCAGTATACATCATCAAGAAACTTGGTAGGTGACGAGATTGATAAATTTTGCAGTTTCCCTTGTCTGAGTTGGTTTGGCCTGCTGTAACGAAGTACCGTACATACAGCCGGTGGCTTCTAAACAAAGGAAATTTGTTTCTCCCCGTTCAGGGGCCTGGAAGTCCAAGACAAGGATGCCAGCACAGTCAGCTCCTGCTGGGATGTTTCTTCTGGGTTCAGATGGACAACTTCTTGTTACATCTTTGTGTGGCAGAAAGAGAATGAGCTAGCTCTCTGGCCTCTTATAAGGACAGCAATCCTAATCACGAGGACTCCATCTTCTTAACCTAATTACCTCCCAAAGGCCCCACGTGCAAATATTATCACATTGGGGACTAAATTTCATCACATCGTCCTTTTGGGGGGACACAAGCATTCTGTCCCCAATGCCTTGTCACAGGTAGTTGTACTGGGAGAATACCAAAGATCCTAATTCTTCACAGAAGGTCTCAATGTGATGTCAAAGGTAAACAAAACCAGACACTGGTTAAAGAGATAAGGACAGACTATGATCAGTAATATAATATTGCCACAGGAAAAAGGGTCCAGTGTGATCTCAACTCCATTTCAGTTAGCACAGTGGTGACTGGGAGTTTTAAAAGGAAGATGAGAGAATGGGGAGGGGGTGAGCAGGGACTCCACGGAGTCGGGGAATTGAAAGGTTACAAAAAGCAAGAAAGGAGCAAATGGTGAATGTAACACCCATCTGGTTTTGTTTTGTGAACTAGGTACTTATCAAAGTTAGGCTCCTCCCCTCCCATAGAGACTGGGAGACTAGAACCTTTATCTTCCAGTGTTAGTGTTGGCTGGATCAAATAACAAATTCTTTTTTTTTTTTTAATCTATTTATTTAACACAGAGAGAGATCACAAGCAGGCAGAGAGAGAGGAGGAAGCAGGCTCCCTGCTGAGCAGAGAGCCCAATGCGGGGCTCGATCCCAGGACCTGAGATCATGACCTGAGCCGAAGGCAGAGGCTTTAACCCACTGAGCCACCCAGGCACCCCCAAATAATGAATTCTTTTGGCAGCCTCCAGTTTCCTCAGGTAGGAACTTTAAGGGGAGCTGGGGTCATCCTAGGGATGTGGCCTTGAGCTGTCAGCAGCTATGTTAGTGTTTTGTTCAAGTATTTATAGGTCAAAGATGAGGCCTAGTCAAGAAAGGGCTGAGAGAAGCCTAACCAGAGTTTGGTCCAGGAGAAAATCTTTGTCGACGGTTATTCCTGGTTTTATCAGTGAAAAACAGCCACTAGTAGTATCAATGTTTTTTTTTTCAGTGCCAATAACAAAACATCCATATAGGCTGCCAAATGATTCAGGGTTCCTGTTTCTTTTAAAAATTCTGTAGTGGGGCGCCTGGGTGGCTTAATGGGTTAAAGCCTCTGCCTTCAGCTCAGGTCATGATCCCAGGGTCCTGGGATCAAGCCCCGCATTGGGCTCTCTGCTCAGCAGGGAGCCTGCTTCCTCCTTTCTCTCTCTCTGCCTGCCTCTCTGCCTACTTGTGATCTCTGTCAAATAAATAAATAAAATCTTAAAAAAAATAAATAAAAATAAAAATAAAAATTCTGTAGTGTCTTTCTTCTTGTCTTTAGCCAAGAATTAAATCCTTAATATGTGATTGGACCCCTTCTTGTTATTTGACAGACTTTTGCCTTAAATTTCTTTGACCATATAATTAATCCTCTTATTCATTTTAGTAAGTTAAAAGTTACAGTTATGAGACGCCTGGGTGGCTGAGTGGGGTAAAGCCTCTGCCTTCAGCTCAGGTCATGATCCCAGGACCCTGGGATCAAGCCCCACATCAGGCTGTCCGCTCAGCAGGGAGCCTGCTTCCCCTCCCAACCCCCCCGCCCCCGCCTGCCTCTCTGCCTACTTGTGATCTCTATCTGTCAAATAAATTAAAAAAAAAAAAGTTACAGTTATAGCAGAAGAATTGGAACGGATCATAGATGGGGCAAAATAAATAGTCAGAAGAGGTCAGTAGGGAAAGAAGGAAAAGTAACATTCCCTGAGCACCAACCATGTGCTAGGTGCTATGAATGCTATTTTGTAAATCATTTTCTGTGTTTCTAACAATAACTTAATATTACAAAAAAAAAAAACCCTAACATTTAGAAAGATAATTAATCTGTCAAAAATTAGTTTAATTTATAAATAGTGATCTTTTTTTTTTTTATAAATAGTGGTCTGGTTTTTTTTTTTTTTGTGGGTTTGATTTATTTTACTGCTTCCCAAAAATATTCAATAACCTGCCTTTGTTTCCAGTTTCCTATGTCCACAGGGAATCAAAATATATGACATTTGCCAGGTGAATTGAGAGAGGCATGTGTTATAGGAAGTGAAGGGCTTGGGCTGTTTCTTTATTGTCAAGTTCAGATCCCTCCTCTGAAAAGGGAAGAATAGGTAGACAGGACACTCCTCTCAATCTTTTTCTAATAGTACATGTATAGCGATACTTAACATTATGTTCTATTATGTAATACATTTCTGTATAACTTTGATTTAATTATACATTTATGCTATTTTTCCCCAACATCATAACATTGAGATAAAAAAGAAAATAACAAATATAACAGAATTTATTTATTTATTTTTTTTAAAAGATTTTATTTATTTATTTGACAGACAGAAATCACAAGTAGGTGGAGAGGCAAGCAGAGAGAGAGGAGAAAGCAAGCTCCCCGCTGAGCAGAGAGCCCGATGCGGGGCTCAATCCCAGGACCCTGGGATCATGACCTGAGCCCAAGGCAGAGACTTTAACCCACTGAGCCACCCAGGCGCCCCATAACAGAATTTAAATTGAGAACTTGTTCCATATTCTATACTTAGAATAGGTAACTACTTCCAAATTATCAGTGTTTCAGCTTGTTAAAGGTTAAATTGCTCATATGATTCTCATTTGTATAGGAAAAATTTAAAGTACTCCCTTATATTATCCTTGGGAATAAGCCTAAGTAGTTCTTAAACTGAATAATAAGTGCAGAACTATTTGTTTTGGAATTGAGCTTAATTCAATAAATATTTATTGAATACCTATATTGGGAAGGCAGCATGATTAACATTTAGAAGGTGGTAGTTCATTGTGAAATATCATTTGAAATTCCTCAATTTCTAGTTTCATCATCAATCTTGAAGCTTAGATATGAGCAGCTTGGTATACAAACAGAATCAGCTTTTATCCCCATCAAGACTTTAAGAGAAAAAGCCCTCAGATTGTATTTGGGGATTACAGAACAACATCCATCATGAGCACTGGTCCACTAAAGATGCAGTGAGTGCTTGATACATTGTTTTCTAACCTAAGCATCCCCTGGGCAGGGAGTGCCACAGATGTGAAGGATACACTGGCATCCAACCCTCCCCAGTGGTTGGGTCTGTTCTTACCCTACTTACACATTTTCCATGTAGCTTAGCTGCCAAGTCTCACACCTAAAGGGTCAATCTTTCACTCTATGTAGTTTAAGTAAAATTCCACATCTACTTCCAAACTGATGCCTAAACTAACGGATATTCAGCCATTTGGAGGAAAAAAAAAAAAAAAAGAAAAAAAAGCCAGGGAGTAGACATATCATTTGGTCCTGTCTCACTTACAAATTACTCATGCAGACTTGCAGAGACTTCCTTCACTTACTAATGACCAGTGCAGATCTCCTCAACTGGTTGTCACAAGCTTTTCATTCATTATATGATCCATGTTAATGACTTTAGTATTTGTGAAAGGGAACACAAGTCTCTAAAACCAGAATTTTTTTTTTTTCCCCCAGCATTGCTAGATGTCTCTGTGAGGACAATTTCCTGCTGTCACTGTAGTGAATTGTTAGGAAAACAGTCCCAAGTTAAAATAGCTTGGATAGTTAGTGCAAATCCACAGAACCACCTGGCACTGACCTTGCCTCGGTCCCCTGAAAGAAATTAGAGAGGAGATGTAAATCTGGTACCAACATAATATTAAGCAAAGCAAGCTACAAAGGAAAAGACGCTCTTTCCACTTTATTGTTGTTATGCTTTCAGAGAGCTTGTGAAAAGACATGGATCTTGCCTCTCTACCTTGGGATTCAGTCACATTTTGGCCTGTTTGGTGATTTGTGTGTAGCAGGGACCCATTTTAGCTGCAAATGCTTTTGTTTATTAAATAAATAAATAAATAAATAAATAAATAAATCACATACTGTGCCCCATGGAATAAGAGAAAACCTTATGGGAGGTCTATTTACAAAACAAACAAAACAAAACAAAACAAAACAAAACACTAACCAGATATTCCACTCACATTATCTTTAACACTTCTTCAGGGGTTGATGAATTTTAGACCAAATCTCTGAGACATAGTCAAGTTACTGAATACAAAAAGAGTAACAACAACAAAAAGTGAAAAAGAAAAGATTATTGGTGACTGAGTTATAAAATCCAGGCATTGGGTTGTGCCTTTGACAGACATTATCTCATATAGTCATAGGTCCTGGAACTGGCTGATATATATGTAGCATGTGGGTGGCTGGGAAAACTAACAATTAAAATTTGTTTTACTTGGTATAGCAGCTAGAGAGAGGCGCAGGAAGCCCAAAGGAATGAAATACAATGCAGGCTAAATGACTCATTTCCTTCCTTATTTATTTTTTTCCAGAAAGATAAAGAGAACATAGAGAATGAAGAAAAAGAAATCATTTTGCCATACATTTTTTAAAATACTTTGCTGATCCACCTATATTATCTAGGGGAGGAGCTAAGGATTTACTCCCACTTACTTCTTAGTTTTGCTCAATTGTGTGTTAAATGGAAAAAGTTCCATATTTTTTTTTAAAGATTTTGTTTATTTATTTGACAGAGAGAGAGAGAGATCACAAGTAGGCAGAGAGAGAGGAAGGGAAGCAGGCTCCCTGCCTAGCAGAGAGCCCGATCATGACCTGAGCCGAAGGCAGAGGCTTTAACCCACTGAGCCACCCAGGTACCCGAAAAAGTTCCATATTTTACTCCATTTCTATATGTTCTTGAACACAATGATGACACCTGGTCAGCCTAAACTCTGTTCTTCTTGTCTTGTTTTATTTTTGTTTTGGGTTGTTTGTTTTGTCTTATTTTTAACAGTTGATGTCTCAAGATTTAGACAGTTGTCTCAAGATTTAGACAGTTGAGGGTTGAATCATTTTAATAGAGCCGAAAATATGTATTAATGGTAGAACTTAGCTGTGAAGACTCTGAAGTAGTACTCATGTTACTTTAATCCACCAAATGATCTCTTCTGCTATCAATATTTCATTTTTTATGAGTATAATAATCCTATTTTAAGTACATTTTTCAGGGAATTATTTCAGGGAATATTATAATAATTATTTATTATTATAAAAGATAATAAAAATTATCTTTTATTAAAGATTCTCCCTTTTTCAGATGATTTCAGAGAAGAATACCTGCAGCCTAAATAGGAATAAAAGGTAAAGTTGTCTCTGGTCATAACCATGAAATAATTCTCCCGCGTATGATGATTTTTGCTTCTAGCGGAATTAATTTGTCTCCATAAACAGTGTCTAGAGAAGAAAGAGGAAGAGATGTAGCAAGGGAAAAAAAAAGTACCACAATATCCAAGGTGATGTGTGAGGTTAATGTTCCCATGTTAGAAAATGAAGACGAGCAATGCAGGAGCGGTGGTCGCCGTGTGAGGACTTCAAACGCGTTCCTCAGATCGGAACCTCTGAGAACAGAATGTCATGACTCCGTCTCTAAGAATAACTGACATCTGCAGAGTAACTCTTCTTCCCAAAATTCCCAGTTAAGTGCTCCAAAATAAACCAATACCTAGACTTAAATTGGTATTTTGTTGGGAGACAATCAGACCAAATCTTATCACTTTACATGACAAATATACCTTAAATGTTGTTGTTGATTTTGTTGAGACATGCTTTATATGAAATGGGAATGCATGTACAATTCCTTAAAATGGTGTAGAAATACTGATTGTGCTACTGTCGGTTTAAAAGAAAAAATTAGTGACTTTGAAGGCCCAGATATAACTCCATGATTAATTCCTTTCTTTTCTTCCCCTAGAGTTACTAGCATTTTAGGCATTTAACTAACCATTCTCATATATATCCCTGAACTTATTAGGACTTAATTTTCTCTCTTTGGTGTGAAATATAAAGACAAATACCTTGTTTTTGTTCTGCAATTTTGTTGTTTCACATGGTATTTATTGAATATTATTAATTTTGGATGTATGCAGTTGGGTTGTGTAGAATTTTATTACAACTACACAGGCACTTACCCATTATTTTGTCGACAGACATTTGAGCTGTTAACTATTTTTTGCTAATAAAAAGATGATGTAATGTTATGTACGTTATTATAAATATCTTCTGGACCTATATGAGGAGGGCTTTTTTGAGTGTATATCTACGAGTGGAATTTCCGGAACATAATGTAATTACATGGTAAACTGCATTAAGTTACGCCAAACTGTTTCGTGAAGTGGTTGTACCAATTTATACCCTAGTCAGTAATTTGGTGATTCCTGTTTTCTCTTTTTAAAATGTCTGCTTCTTCTTTAGTTCGTTTTTCATTTGATTAATTCTCTTGTTTATAATTATGGATTATGTATCTAGATATTAATTCTTAATTGGTTATATGTGATGCAGGTTTATTGTCCAAAATTACGTGGCTTGTCTTTATATTCTTTTTATGGTGTCTTATGATGCATAGACATCCTTAATGTAGTCAAATTAGTCATTTTTTATGATTTGTGCTATCAAATCTCTATTTAAGAAATCATTCTCTACCCTGATGATCTTACTAACTAAATGCTCAAAAGTTTTACCTTACACACGTGAATCTTCAATTTACCTTAGTGTTTGTGTATGTGCACACAATAGGTATCCATTTTTATTTTTTTATTTTTATTTTTTATACATATATATGTAATTTTTTAGCACGCTGTATATTAAATAACCAACTCACTCTCCAATAACTTGTCACATACTTTCTATCATAAATTATATATAAATAGAAATGTCTATTTCTAAGTTTTCATGTGTCCCTGTGTTGAATGCTACATTGTTGTATTTACTGTGGCTTAAGTGTAAGTCTTAATATCTGACAGGGCAAGTTATCCTATTTTTTTTCTTCAGCAAGTCCTTTGACTATTTTTAGGCCCTTTTCGGTACAGGTTTTACATGAATATGTCAGGTGCCTCCCCTGAAAAAACCTTTGAGTTTTTTAATTCAATTGAATGAATTTAGACAAAACTAACATCTTTAAAATCTTTAGTAAAATATGTAGGGGCATTTCGGTGGCTGAGTCGGTTAAGTTTCTGATTCTTGATTTAGGTTCAGGACATAATCCAAAGGTCAATTCGAGCTCTGCATCCAAGTCCATGCTGGACGTGGAACATGGTTAACAATCTTTAGTAAAATGTGTAAAAGAGCATTGTATAGCTTTTGATTTAGTTAGCTATTTTTAATGACTGAATACAATTTTATAATTTTCTTTATAAAGGAGGTATGCTTTTATTAGATATAGTTTTGCATACATTATATATGATTTAACTGGCATTCCAATTCACAAGTATATACAAACAGTTAGTTGAATGTGTGTAAAATGGCATTGATTTGCAGATATCAATGCTTTATCCAGTTACTGATGAACTGTATATGTAGATTATTTAATTAATTAATTTATTTTTTAGAGACAGGAGATAAAGAGTTGGGGGAGGGGTAGAGGGAGAGAAAATCTTATTTAAGTAGGCTGGTGCCCTGAACTTAGCCCAAAAAGGCAGGGAGGGGAGATCTCGGTCTCATGACAGTGAGATCTTGACCTGAGCTCAATCAAAAGGCTTGATGCTTAACCAACTGAGCCACCCAGGTTCCCATGTATGTGTAGATTATTTTTAATGAAGACATATTATTTGCAAATAATGATGCTTTGTTTCTTCCATTTAGCTCTTACATCTTTTACTTCTTTTGTATTGTTGTATCATTTTGAACTTCTAGTATAATGCTTTAAAGGAATGATAATAACTAGAACTTTAAATTGTTACTGATTTTAAAGAAAACATTTTCAGCAGTTTATTTTGAAATACGGTGTTTGTTATGCTTTCTTGTACACACCTTTAGCAAATTAAGAAAATTCCTTTCCTTTTATGTGCATTCTTACTTATTTGACAATTTGAACATTTTTGTTACATTCTTCAACTCTTAGCATTATTATTTTATTCTATTTGAACATGGTTGACTTGGTCTGAAGAAACTGCAAATGAGGTTAAATAGGTGACAACTCCCTGGAGGCTTGAAAAATAACCCTAAGGGGGGGGGGTCATCTCAATTCCAGTTAATTTCTGAGTCTTTGAGACACAGGATTAGGATTTCTGTATCACAAATGTGTCATGAGGGATCTATTGCTCCTGGGTGTAAGGGACTTCTTCAGTGAGGAAGAAAGACTGCAATCTCTGCGTGGTGTTACAGATAGTTAACTGCGAGGCAAAATAGATTCATTACTTAGTTAAAAATAATTAGTTTATAAATTAACTAAAAGGTACCTGATGCTTTAAACTTGTGATTTGTAATTTCCATTGGGTGCTGTAATATTTTCTCCATTTGGCATATTAGCAGAAAACAAATGCTTAGTTATGTAACTCTACTTATGTCACATAGCCTAGTGACAGAACCAGAGTGTAACCAAACTCAAGGGGTTCATTTCTTGGGGTATATCCATTTGAACACAACCCAAAGAAATGTTGAAAACAAAGAAACTTATTACTTCTTATAAGTAAGGAGACAGAAAGAAAGCTCTCAGATTGAGAAAGGGAAATGGAAGGATTCCATTTTTTTGAAAGGCTTCATCTTTGCTGTTTTTCTGCTAGGCCCTTTACTCATATTCTAAATTTCATCTTGCACCTGAATAAACCAAAGAGGCTAGGTTGCCTCTTTGCCAAGGCAACAAGGGGGAAACAAGAAAGTAACCATTCTATGAGTCTTCCTACGTCCCCAAACACCTGATAATCTCCAAGAAGTACTGGATCCCAAAGATGTTGCAGGACATGAGCTTTGAACAAACCTTGACCAGTGTTGGCATCAGTACCCCCTACCTTCAATGATTTATGTAATAACACCTACTGTTTCACCTTTCACCCACCTTTTTGATGGGACCCTACCCTGGATTCCTGAAGCAACACATAACCTGAACCACTTTCCAATTTAAACTCCTAATCCCAAGCGATGGACAGACTTACCCTCCTTTCCTTTCCTGGTCCCCAGTCAGTCAGTCTGCTATATTCTGTCACTTGTGTTATTCAATAAACTCTGCTTTTACTTCCCCCTGGCTCCTGTTTGATTTCTACCTTGCACAAAGCCAAGGACCCTTTTGTCTCATCCTATGGGACCTCCTCTGAATTCTCATACCAGCCTGCTTATGTCAAAAGTACTATCTCCCCGAGGAATTGTACAGGAAGCTTTTATTCTGTATTTTGGAGATGGAGGCAAGGAGTATGCATAGGAACTTGAGTTCAATTGAGCATGTCTAGCATGTCAACATGTTAATGCATACATCCTATGTTCAAAAAATGGTGCAAATCTCTGCCCATAGGAAGAGATCTTGGTACTATGATGAACTAAAGGTGACATTAGGATAACTCAGGCGGACTTTTGCACAGTTCCTCAGCTCCAACCCCAGTTCAAAATGGCCCACTTAGGGTCTATCAGGCTAGAAACACACGGCAGGGTGTTATGAAGTGAAACACCTAGCTGAGCATATCCTTGGTTGGAACAGATGTTTCTGAAAAACAAACCATATTCCTTCCTTGCTTTTCTCTCTTCCCCTCACTCCTGCCGATGGGTTGCATCCTAACTAATAAGAGGAGGACATCAATCTTACTATCTTCAATTCCTTTGTTCTTTCTCCACTGGTACACAGTCACCTTTTGCATGTGTTTGATTCTAAATTCAAGACTTCTCACATGCCCAACCGAATTTTCCTGTAAAATTTAGCACCTAAATTGATTACTTGATTAATGTGATTAAAGTGTTTCTATAATATTTAATGGAATCCTTTTAATTCTATAAGTTCCTATATCCTTTGCCATATATTATCCAAGGCATTTGTTTTAAATCGAAGTTTCTTTCACAGGTTTCTCTGATGTCAATTCTACCAAAATCTGTCCCTTCATTAAGCTAAATTGTTCTCTTTATCTCTGCAAGTCAGAGCTGAGAAGCAGCTTGTCATTGGAGTGGGACACAGGGGCAGAAGAAAATCATTACAATTCCTTACCTACTGACAAGCCCTTGAAACAGACAGAGTGGCTCTCCCCTGGGGACTCAACTGCCCTCACCTTGAGGTTTTGCTAAGGACAATCCTAGCCTGATGGACTCCCTACTCCAACAGGTCCAACCACGATCCTGTAAGTCTACTTTAGGAAACTTTATCTCTAAACCACCAAGATAGTGTCAACAATCATTCCCAAGCATATGGCCCACTGATACACATCTAAAGGGTCTCAAGAGAAGGTTTTATTACTGGTAATGAATAACCTTTTTCCCAGACAATAGCTAGCCCCTCAAGGTCCTGGAGACCTTGCTTCCAAAATTTCTTAGAGACTTACATCATCCCTAATCCCCTTTGTCCACACCCAGCGCCGAGCCCACCCCTACTCTGCCTCTAAAAAAACTGACTGTAATCTGGTTCGGCATCTAAGTCCCTACTCCGCTGTGCCAGGTATACTTGGGCCCAAGCTTAAGCTTGTCAAATAAACCCTCATGTGATTGCATCAGTGCTTGGCTCCTTGGTGGTCTCTCGGACGCAAAAACTCAGGCATAACAGTCATCTTCAGCTGCAGAAACAGAGCTTTCTGCACGATCCCTGACTAAACATTTCTGGCAAGTGCCCAATCAGTTTGACTCTTCCTTTAATTCTGCTGTTATCAGAGGCTGGGACCTGTCCAGTCAGATCATGCGCTGCACACTGTCAGCCGGTGATCCTCATCTCAAGGCCATTTAAATATTTTCAGTTTACTGGAGATTCAGTAAAGCATTAATGACATAGCCCATTTTTAATTATTCTTCTCACTTATTTTATTTACCTGTCCACTCAATTCTAGAGATAGTGAAACCAAAATTAAGTATTTTAATGTTCTTTGTAAACATTAAAATCATATATCAAAATAATAGTATATTATAATTACATTTTATATTTACATTAACTTATTATGTAATATATACTCTTATGTGTTGTTATTTTTTAATATGCTATTACTACTAATATTAATATTGTTGTTATACTTCTTCAAGTGTGATCACATCTTCCAGAGCCAGGGATTGACCATAAATAGGTTGGTTCTATTTCAATTGTTTAAAATTTTAAATGAGTGTTTTATTTGAATATTGCTCTCAAATCATCAGTTTTATTTTGACCCCATACTATTTTTTCAAATAGTTTATAACTTCATTTTTTGAACACTTTTTCATAAAGTTTTCCCCACAGACTGATACTGGTAAATCAGACTAGAGTGAATACGTTGGTTGTCATTCCCAGAACCCTACCAAGATGCAGTTTAGAATGAGCGCCTGCTCCGGAATGAAAAGGAGCTTAGGCATAGAATCCCTCCACAGTGGTTCAGAAACACCAGCCTGGTATCTAGAAATCGGTGCTTATATGACATGTATGTTCACTGAAATACATTTGAGAGGACTTTCTTATTTTGCCTATTTAAGTCGTAGCTTTATCTTTGGGTGCTTATTTTTGGCCTGAAAACGTCATTAACAGATATGTTGTCTGGAATTTGGGGCCTATCTTCTGTACCAAGCAATTTTAGAGATGCTTTTAAGTATCGGGTTTTCGTGTCAGTTAAAATATCTTTACTTTTAAAGAATAATTTTGTCAGGTGCTTGGGTGGCTCAGTCAGGTAAGCATCCGACTCTTGATTTCAGCTCAGGTCATGATCCCAGGTCCTGATCTCAGGGTCATGATCTCAGGATTGTGACACTGAGCCCCACAACCCACTCCATGCTGGGCATGGAGCTTGCTCAAGATTCTCTCTCTCTTCTTCTCCCTCTGTCCTTCCCCTTGCTCTCTCTCTCTCTCTCTCTCTAAAAAATACAAATAAAAATAAAATAAGATAAAATACTCATTTTGTGTTAAATGAAGACTTAGAATACTTATTTTTCAGTTCTTCATTCCTATTTCTCCATTATTAAGCAGATGCAAATGGATATTAATTCTTTATTTACCATGGCAACAAATAGAGATTGATTAAATTACACACACAAAAAAACTGAACAGGCTTGTAATTTGAATGTAATTGCTTACAGAAGAAACATTTCTTAGAATAACCTTCTAAATGGTTTACTTGGAGATCTGTGATATGTATTTTTAAAGCTGAATATTTTAGCCAAGAGCATACACACACAAAAAATATGTTCTCTCCTTGAAATGCATCCGCCAGAACGCAGCAGGCATCAGGAACAGGACTCCTGGTGATTTTGCTCAAAGGACTGAATTGCCCTAAGGTGCAGACAACCAAATCCAGCTCAGAAGTTTGGGGCTCAATCCCAGAGTTTATTAAAAAAGCAAAGGGGATAAAAGTTCCCTAAAGATCACACACTAGCTCTGCCTTAAAACTGTGATTTTAATTCCGTGGTGCTGAAACTGTGTCAAACAGCCTATAGCAAAATATGTTCTATGTGCTACAAAATGATGCAAGATAAACACTTACTGTGTTTTGAGAACTAACTCATTAGTAGGGAAAATGCCATACTATACACACCCTAAGGATATTTAAGTGTTCACATAGGCACATAAATGTGGATGAGAAGTGTCATTCATAGATGATGGTAGCTGTATGCTTTTTTAACTATTGAATTTCTATTAAGTTGACTAAGGGCTTTATGAGATCTATTGGTTCAGGAGAGCACCTAGATAAAACTAATTATAAAAATGGTCATGATTTAATTTTGAATAATACTTTTTCATTCAAAATATTTGCACTTTCTCATTTGAGACACAAACCTCTATAAAATAAGCAATAACATTATTAGTCTAATTTTACAGGGAGGAAAATTAAGGTTAGCACAGGCTCAGTTTTCCAGGAGTCTGACATGAAGATTTGTGTGAACAGCATTTATTAGGAAGCACACCTGTGATCAATATCTGTGGAAAGGAGAAAAAAAGCAAGATAGGCAGAGGGAGAAGTTGAGTGGCATGTAATCCTAGTGAAGACCTCAGTAGACATCATAGAGTGTTGTGGATCTGGCATGACCCTTCAGAGGTCAGATCTGGCCAAGGGCATGAGGCTTCATCTCCTCAGCATGAAGACTCCCAAAGAGGGTGGAAACAGAGGACAGTTGTGTGATAGCATTCTTAGCAACTAGAGAATAAGTTCTTTATTCTTGAAGGACTATCTGGGTGGCACAATATCACCAATACAACCTATTGATAAGACCAAGATGACTTCATTGCTTACTGTGGTAAGAGAGAACATAATTTCAACAGTACTTTGGCAGTGCCTTAGAGGGAGAAAGGAAAGGTTGTGTTTGGTTTTAGGTGTGTTTTCCAAATGCAGAGACTTGATTTGGATTGGGTAAGTATTATAATATGGTAGTTTAAGATTGGTGAAAAGAGAAAAGTGCAGATTTTGAGGCAAGGGGTTCAAATAATCTGTCAGTGAATATTATCTATTGAAGAGCTCCCAGAATTTTGGGGAAGTTCCTAAGATAAACAACTGAGTTGTTTGCTTGGGCAAGAGTCTCCTGGAATTAGAATAAAGTCACATTAATGTAGACAGAAACCTGTGTTTGGGGGAAGATGATTTCTTTCTCTCAACCGGAGAGCTATCACCTGGGGACCTTTCTTTCAGTAGGAATTGTCATTTGACCAAGATCTAGAGAATGAGGAGGATTCTTCTAGGTTACATATGTTGAGGGTCCAGAGGTGGGTGCTCCAAACACAGGACCTGCTGTTGTGGGAAAACAGATGATGGCCTGAAAGAAGGCCGGCATGCCAGTGTTGCAGAGAGCTGGGGAGAGAATTGAATGAAATCAAGCAGTGCAAATTGGAGTAATCAGATTATGGAGAATCTTGAAGTCTAACTGAAATCTGGAATCCACGTTAAGGATTTTGACTTTATTGTAAAAGTCACTAGAGGATTTTAAGTGGGGTTGGGGAAAGAGAATGGGGAAGAAGAACTTATATGGTATCTAATTGAGGTTTAGAGTTAAGTTTAAATAACTAAACGTCTGTATGAAAATACTCACCAGTGTCCAAAGACAGAACAGTTATTCACTGTAACAGAACTTATAAACTTTAATCTACTTTGTCAATCATAAATACAAATAAAGGGCAAAGAGAAACAAGTAAGCAAAAGAAAGTTGCTACACTTTCTCTACTGAGTATTCAGTTTATTTTCAGCTACTTTTAAAGGGCCGATTAATAACTATTGATAAAGAACTCTACCTGACTTTATTTTTCTAGAATTTAGAAGAGCCCTCCTTAAGAAAAGCTGTTATAGAAGAGTAGGAGGAGATAGCAATTTTCAGTTGTTTATAAGGCTGTCATTTGAAAAAGTCAATGGACTTATTTGGTTTATTTCTAGAATATGGATGTAAGGTTTATAAGTGAAATTTACAGACTGGCAAAGTAAATTCAGAATGACGCATGGTTTTTAAGCAATTAGACCTATTTAACTGTGAAGTTTCCAGTCTTTAGAAATAGTCTAGCAGAAGGTACAATTTCATCTCAATTTTCAAAAGGAATTTCAAGTCAAGATTCTGATCTTTTTCTTTAAGCAAAACTCCATTTATGTTGCTGCTTGGTCCAAAGCAAGTCTTCCCCCTACCCCCATCATCTTTCTCTAGGGACTCTTACCTCTGAATTCTGAGTATCACTTTCAACTGGAAGCCTGTGATAATGTAACATTTTTTACTCCTTTGCAACTAATGTCTCAAAGTGAATATCCAACCACCTTTCTTTTGGAAGAAGTAAAATGAATTACTGTGAAAATTAAACTTGAAAAAAAAATCATCAAATTAAGTTAAGGTGTGTTGGAAAATTGAAAATTAACTGAGTTTTTGACATATGGTGGTTGAGTTTGAGACAAACAAGAATATTGTTACTACCCCCCCTTTTTAATGCAATCCAGTTGCTTACATTATATTAATTTTGTTGTCCTTCTCTCTCACCCATGTATGGGACTTGACATAGTCAAAGTAGGCTAAATATCAGAGATTAGATACATATACTCAGGAAGTCTAACGGTAAACTTGACTGATTTAGTTATAGATTTAAATAAGTTCAAACTGTAATGTTTGTGAACTCTCAGTTCAGTCCCTGGTTCTAGACAATGTCTAAGGTAGACAATGTCTAAGGTAAACGAGCATATTATTTGACCTTTATAAGTTTCAGTCTTTTGATTAGTAAAACTGAGCATAATAACATTACTCAATGCATGGAGATTTTGTGAGATTAAATAAGATAATTCATATATCAGCATAGCACTTGATAAATAAGAAAACCCAACACATTTTCTGTATCAATATTACTATAAAATAAAATATCCTGTTTTACTGCTCCAATTTAGCCAGCAATTAAAATAATTTCCTTGCTTAGAATATCATTTTACTAGGGGTTGCCTGGGTGGCTCAGTAGGTTAAGCATTGAGCTTAACCTGAGATTGAGTCCCACTTCGGGCTCTGAGGTTTGTGGAGCCTGCTTAAGATTCTCTCTCTCTCATTCTCCCTCTTCCCCCTACCCCCAGAAAATCATAATCAAATGAGTTTGAAAGATGTGTGTTTAAGGTTTTCCTACTATTTTGGCAACACTTTAATACCCTTTAACCTGCTTATTTGCAATGTCATCATTTGTAAGTGGCATAATATACTACTATTAATAATGTTAATTATGTGTATTTAATTTCAAATTTTTGAATATTTAGTGACCATTAGTATTAAGGAAGCACTCTTTGGGGAAAGCTGTAAAAAATTATGATGTAAAAAATGAAAAAAAAAAGATAATTATATGTTACATTATAATTTCTCAAATCTATACAGAATAAAATTATATCCCTAAATTTCATGTAGGAGTTTCACAAGATAACTCTCAAATGAACACCTACATATGAACTTCTATATCAACACTTATGTGGCAATTAAAAATTAAACATGATAACAATTCTCTATGCAACCTTTCTTAAAGCATGGGGATCTGCTTATGTATGCAGACAGGTATTCTAATATTGATTTGATTTTTTAGAGGATTACTAATTAACATAAAAAGGCATAAGGATTGTCTTTGCAAACCACTACAAGATACAATTTAAATTTTTTTAAAGATTATATTTATTTATTTGACAGACAGAGATCACAAGTAGGCAGAGAGAGAGAGGAAGGGAAGCAGGCTCCCTGCCAAGCAGAGAGCCCGATGTGGGACTCGATCCCAGGATGCTGGGATCATGACCTGAGCAGAAGGCAGAGGCTTTAACCCACTGAGCCACCCAGGCGCCCCCAAGATACAATTTAAATTAGCAATTTAATGTAATTGGTTTTATAGAATTATATAATTATAGAATTACTTGACAGAAAAACATCTGCTAAAATAAGTGTCATTTTTATTTAAATCTTCTAGGTATAATAAAAAAACCAGATGGAATAGTCCCTGTTCTTTAACAATGTCAATATTAGCATTAGAGCCAGTGGGTTAATAATATCTCTAAAATAGGTTTCATTACTTGTCCCTTCTCGAATTAATGGAAGAATCTTGATGCTACTAAAGTAATTTTACATTCATACAACCTCTTCAACACCCACTCCCAAAACTGGCTTCTTTTGTGTCATTTAATCCAGATTTTGTTCATCTTACTATGTAAAGGGGAAAATTAATAATTTCATCTGATCTTTGATTTTTATGTATATCTCTAGTGACACAGCAGGAGCAGAAATGGCTCAGAATCATTTGTCAACCAAAAAAAACTACCCATATGACCTCCAAAACTTAGCTTTATAGCAAAGATGAGACACTGAAAAATGAAACTCATATGGAAGCATTGAGAAATCAGTAGGGGGTAAAGCACAGGTGGCATTATTTATTTAAATTTAGAGCAACACTTACAAATAGAGGTAATAATTCAGAAAAGAAACAAAACATTATTCTGGGAACTGGGAAGACAATAACAGCTAGTTTGTTATTATTTATTTACAGAAGTGTAAAGAAGATTTGTTGATATTTGTCAATAATCTATAGTTATCATAAGATTAATTTTTGAATCTCGACCATTCTGTTTTGAGATGACTGTGGATTTTTCCCCCTTCATCAGGGATCATTTAAAAGGCATGTTTTACAAACATTTGTGTTCTGAGACTAAATCAGTACCTGTGTAGGCAACTTACAACCTTGAATCTTTATATAGCTTTCCTTCAAAATATGTGTGTGTGTGTGTGTGTGTGTGTGTGTGTGTGTATGTATTTACCACAGTGCTGCCAAAGTCATTTGTATATATCTGTATTAGATATAGTTTTTCTCTTTGCTACAAAATAAAATAATTAATGCAAAAAAGACAATTTCTTAAATTAAACATCAATTTGACATAGCCATAGACTCCCATGCTGTTGTAAAAAATAAAACAGACAATAATACACATGCACTTTCTTCCCAGCTTTCTCCAGAGGTAACATCTTATGAAATAGCACAGTATCACCACCAGTATATTCATGTTGTTACAGAATAGTTCCATTACTAAAAGTGTCTCTCTCTCTTTTTTTTTAAAGATTTTATTTATTTATTTGACAGAGAGATCATAAGCAGGCAGAGAGGCAGGCAGAGAGAGAGAGGGGAAAGCAGGCTCCCTGCTGAGCAGAGAGCCCCATGCGGGGCTAGATCCCAGGACCCTGGGATCATGACCTGAGCTGAAGGCAGAGGCTTTAACCCACCGAGCCACCCAGGCACCCCTAAAAGTGTCTCTTTTATAGTCGCACCTGTTTCCTTCCTCTCTCTTTAATTCTCTAACCATTCCCAACCACTGACCTGTTTTCTATTTTTAAATTTTATTATTCATTTCAAGAATGTTATATAAATGGACTCATACAACATACAACCTTTGGGAATTGACTGTTCACTCAGCATAATACCCTGGAAATTCATCCAAGCTGTTGCAGGTATCAATAGTTCATTCCTTGTTATTGCTGAGTACTATCCCATGGTATGGATCTGCCATGGTTTGTTAGCCCTTCACCTGTTGTAGGACAACCAGGTTATTTCCAGTTTGCTGTTGTTAAGAAACAAGCTGTTGTAATCATTCATCTGTAAAAATAAGCTTTCTTTCTTCCTCAAAAAGATGTCTAAGAATGCAAGCAATTTGCGTGGTAGTTGCCTGTTTAGTTTTATAAGAAATCAAAATCTTTTCCAGAGTGACTGTACTATTTTATATTTCCATAAGCAATATGACTGATTCACTTTCTCTGCAACATCTCTGGCATTTGGTATTATCATTATTTTTTATTTTACTCATTCTGATAAATGTGTAGTCAAGTTTCATTATAGTTGTAATTTGCATTTCCATGATAGCTAATGATGTTAAACATTTTTTCATGTGCTTATTTACTATCATTATATCCTCTTCAGTGAAATGTTTATTCATGCTGTTCTCCATTTTGTATTTTTTTTAGTTAGTGTTTACAGTTCTTTTTTTTTTTTTTAAAGATTTTATTTATTTATTTGCCAGAGAGAGAGAGAGAGCACAAACAGAGGAAATGACAGGCAGAGGGAGAGAAAGAAGCAGGCTCCCGTTGAGCAGTGAGCCCGATGTGGGACTCGATCCCAGGACCCTGGGACCATGACCTGAGCTGAAGGCAGAGGCTTAACCCTCTGCGCCACCCAGGTGCCCCTGTTTACAGTTCTTATATGTTCTAAATATGGTCTTTTGTTGAATTCACAGTTTAAAAATAATTTCTTCCAGTTTGTAATTTGTCTTTTCATCCTTTTCATTTGGGCTTTCCTGAGAAAAGTTCTTAATTTTGATGATGTCAAATTTATCAGTTTTGCTTTGATGAATCATGAATTTTGGAATCAAATCTAAGAACATTTTGCCTAGCTTAAGATTCTGAGAAATTTCTTCTATGTGTTTTTGTAAAATTTTTTTAGTTTTGTATTTTATGGTTAAACCTATGATCCTTTGGGGGGGGTCATTATTATTTATATGTATATACAACCTTTGAAGAACCACTTGCTCCAGCACCATACACAATGTCAAAAAGGCTATACCTCATTCATTAATTGTTTTTGCCCTTTTGTCAATTAGTTGGAAAAATTCATGTGGGTCTGTTTACAGGTCCTTTTTTCCTGTTCAATTGATCTGTGTTCCTATTTCTTTGCCAATACCACAGTGCCTTGATTATTGTAGCTACCAATTAGACTTTAAGATCATTTAGAATGTTTTGTCCCAGTTTATTCTCCACCCACCACCCCCAGCCGCCGACCCTGCCAAGATTTTCAAATCTACTCTAGGACTTATGTCTTTCCATTCAATTTTGGAGTAAGTCTATCTATGTCTACCAAAAATCTAGCTGGGATTTGATAGGGAATGCTTTTAATTTTGAGATTAAGGAGAATTGATATGTTTACTATATTATATCTTCAAATCCATGATCATGGTATGTTTCTCCATTTATTAATGGCTTTCAGCCTATAGGTCTTATGCAGTCCTTGTAAAATTTATATTTAAGTATTTCATATCCTTTATAGTGATGTTAAATGATTTTGTGCCTTTAACTTTTGTCTCCATGTATTTATGTTTAGTCTATAGAAATACACTTAATCTTCATGTGTTAATTTTATATCCTGTAAATTGCTGAACTGACCTCTTAGTCCTAGAAATTTTGTTGTTGTGTTTTAGATTCATTCTTATTTTTATGTTGCCAATCATATCATCTTCAAACAGAGGCAGTTTTATTCTTTCCTTCTAATTTATGTGCCATTTATTTACTTATTGCTTTATTTCCTGGCTAGAACTCCCAGTACTATATTGAATAAGTGGTGAGTCTGAACAACCTTCTTTCTGATCACAGTATTTCATCTTTAAGAATCCTCTAGGTTTGGGGGCACCTGTGTGGCTCAGTTAGTTAAGAATCTGAATCAGTCTCAGTTCAGGTCTTGATCTCAGGGTCTTGAGTTCAAGCCCCATGTTGGGCTCCACACTGGGCATGGAGCCTACTTAAAGAAAAAAAAAAATCCTGCAGGTTTTTTGTAGATGACCTTTGCCAAGTTGAGATAGTTCCACTCTATTCCTTAGTTGTTGAGATATTTCTTTTTTAATCATGAGTGGGAATTGAATTTTGTCAAATGCTTTTTTTCTGCATCAATTGAAGTGAACATATGATTTTTCATTTTCAGTTTATTAATATGGTGAATTATAATGATGGTTTTCAAGTGTTAAATCAGTGCTGTATACTTGAAATAAATTCCGCTTGGTCATGACTTAGAGTTTTTTGAGTCTAAGTTCACAAGAGATAGGTCTATAGTTTTCATTTTTTTATATTGCCTTTGTCTAGTTTTGCTATCATGCTACTGCTGCCTTAATAAAATGAGCTGCAAAGTGCTTCCTCCTCTTCTCTTTTCTGGAAAAGATTGTGAAAAACTGTGTTAAGATAAATAAATTTTTATGTAATAGGGAGCAAATAATGGGGACAGAATCAGAACTTCAAATAAAATGCAACTTTGGGCAACTTCTCTTTAAAACTCTGTTATAAAATATACCATATCCCCAAATCTAGGGCCATTTATGCTCACCTGAAACATTTTTCTTATTATATCATTAAATTGTGATATGTATAACTGAATTATGTTGTTTATTACTTTCTAGTTGAAGACCTTGCAAAATTGCCTGTTATAAAAATATATGTCACCCAGAAGGTTTTGCATAAATATTCCTTGATCTATCCCATTCAAATACCTTTAAGTTCTACCCTCATGGTGTCTGCTTTTGGTGGAAATTCAGAAATACTTTTTCTTCTCTCCTCAATCTTTCCTCCTTAATTATTTCCAGGAAACTCTTTTCTTATTTTAATACCCTCTCTTCCTTGTATACCAGTCCTGTTTCTATCCTGTACAATAGACATTCTCGAAGTTCAATATGCTCTAAATACAATTTTGGTTTTATTTTAGGAGGATGCTATAAGTCTTTCAGATTCTTCAGAGTAGGAGAGATAGAACCAAACATCCTGTGTCTTGCAAATATTGACCATCAGCCATAATGTACATTTCATTATGAAAAGTACTCCTAATGTCTACTCATTAAACTTCTCAGTTTGTAATGAAGTGGGGGGACAAGGGCATGGAGAAGGATTATGAAGCTGCTTGAGATGAGCAAAAAAATATTATACAGCAAAATAAGTGAAAGAAAGAAATTGGAGGTAGATGCTAGAAATTAAAAAGAGAGGCAAGACTGAAATCTGGGCTAACAGGGTCATTGTCTATTGATACAGTTTCAGTGGCTGAGATGTTGCAGATGATCAATAAACATTAATAACATAAAGTGAGGGCACCTGGGTGGCTCAGTTGGTTAAGCCACTGCCTTCACCTCAGGTCATGATCCCATAGTCCCGGGATAGAGTCCTGCATTAGGCTCCCAGCTCCGAGGGAAGTCTGCTTCTCCCTCTGACTTTCTCCCTCTCATGCTCTCTCTCTCTCAAATAAATAAATAAAATCTTTAAAAAAAAATAACATAAAGCGACATGGATTAGCAGAGCATAGTGTTAAGAAAATGACAGGTATATGAAGCATTGCAAAGTAAAACTGTAGCAAGTCTGGGGACTCATAGTGTATGGGGGGAGTAAAAGATAAACCTTTTCAAAGATCATAATGAGGTGTTGAGTCTTGAGATTATAGTGGTACTAAACTCAAAAACTGCAAAAGAGGATGAAGAAATAATTTAATCTTTGCTATGCAAACTGTAGTCTATAGACAGTCTGCAACAGCGGAGCTGGGAGCTGGGGATTCATTTAAGACATAGAAACTCAGCACCCTCTCATACCCCAAGACCTACTGAATCAAAATCTACATCTAAATAAGATCTTCATGTGATTCCTTAAAAGTTAAGAAGAACACTGATAGTGGATTTATATAAGAAAAGACGATACAATGGTATCAGATTTAAAAATTATTTGGCAATGGAATAATGTTTATCATAAATTACTCAATAACATGTTCTATAGTCCTGATGTCCAGGTGTTAACATAATTTTTTTAATTAAAAAATAAACATTTCTGGAATAAATAAGTGAACAAACAAAAAGCAGGTTGGTATTAGAGAAACAACAAAAATCAAAGTAAGAAGCAGTAACATTCTTGGTGCCCAGCCCATTTGCACACACCTGACCCAAATCACCATGGTCAGACTATCTGCTCCATTTCTCGTGTAACATAAATTGCAAAGTCCTTCTCCTTTCTCTAATCAAGACCTATCTGTGCATCTGAGTCTTGATACTTCGGCAACAGAAAGCCCTATTTTAGCCTTCCCCTGCTAGGATTTAGTAGAGAAGGTTGTGCATTCTTTTTTTTTTTTTTTTTAAAGATTTTATTTATTTATTTGACAGAGAGAGATCACAAGTAGACAGAGAGGCAAGCAGAGAGAGGGAGGGAAGCAGGCTCCCCGCCAAGCAGAGAGCCCGATGTGGGACTCGATCCCAGGACCCTGAGATCATGACCTGAGCCGAAGGCAGCGGCTTAACCCACTGAGCCACCCAGGCGCCCCAAGGTTGTGCATTCTTGTTGCTCCCTTGATCATTCCTAATTGAAAGTGAAACTTTGCATATGTTGAGAATGACTTCAGATGGAATTGGGAGAACTATCTCGACAGCAGGGATCTGGAGGCCATGCTGCTCTAGGTAATTTCCTCCCCATGATTATGCAGAACTAGCCCATGTTACAGCTTTCTGTCACCTTGCAAGTTGTTATCTGTTAAACAGGGGTGGGGGTGGGAACATCCCTTGATAAGCCACACTCATTTTGTCACAGATTATTTCAAATTTCTCAGCTCATATGTAGAAGTTATATAATTTTTGACACAAGGGAAAATGGAGCAATACCCTCTGGAGCAGATGTCATAGTGAATGTCACAACCGCCAAGAGCCCTCAAGCATTGCAGAATTTGTAATGGAAACGGGGTGTTTCTGTGTTAAATAATGTGGCGGTTTGAAATAAGTCAAGTTTTCTGAACTATATAATTCTTTGACTTTTTCTACGGTGCACTAGTGCTGAAAGTCTATGGTAACGGTAAAGGAATTTATGGTACTGGTTGTAGGTCAGTCAAGGTAGTCAATTGCATCAACCAAGGTCTTTAATCAAGGTGATCAATGAAATATCAGCCCTACAGGTCTTCTGGCCAGTGACATGGGTGACCAAGATGGCTCACCAAAAAGCAAAGATTGTAAAGCCATATTGCACAATTTATCTCAATAACTTGCAAATTCTTCGACATATCTTCTTTGACTATGCCAAAATTATTTTTAACAACAACTGACACATTAAATTTTCTTGTTTATAGGATGATAGACTCTGGACAAAGTGAAGACAATGAGGGCAATGACAACCCATTTAAACTCCTATCACCGATTACTATATTACAAAACTTCACGTAGCTTAATATGTTAAAATCCCAATTAAATTTTGGGAAATAAAAAATATATATACTTGGAGTTTTTCAGACCAATGAACAGTCCTTTTTAAAAGTGTTGACGTAATTGTGCACTTCATTCTGACAGTAAACGCAAATCACAAAAATCATACTCTTTCATGCTCTTTTTTTAACAATCTGATCTTGGGAATAGCAATAATAGAGAAGTATGAAAAAGCAAAAACAAGTTCAGTGCTCAGAAAGCAAATACTTTTTCTAATTTTAATGTATCAAGTTGCAAACATTTGTCAGAAAAGCCAATCTTTGCTCTAAACAGATAAAACGGAGTTTTACAACACTTATAATCAAAACCAGCTAATGTTTACCAAAAACATATACACATGTACAGTATCTATTTTAGCAAAATAGTGCCTGGATGAAAATGATTCTGAAAGTATTCACTTACTACACACTGTTAAGCCTACATAAAAAAATTAAGTCATCTTCAATGGCATTCCGTGTTCAGATTACATCTGGAAACTGCATCTGAAAGATAAATAGGTCAATCTAATTGTTTTTCTCTTAAATTAAGGGTAAGGCAGTTTTTTTTTTTTTTTCCAAAGGGCTCTCCTTTTATCAGTTCCCATTCCTTTATTAATGCTATTACAGTCACATTACACGGGGGCAGCCTGACCTGCGTGCACATTATTATCTGGCTCTGTGGTCACTGATAAAACTAGAAGGGGTTCATAGTTCATAGTTGGTACAAAACCATTTTTTAAACGTATTGCCTCTGTATCTAACATTAAGTCATTAGGATATGAAGAATCATTCCATTTAGGGTCGATATTAATAGCCACATAAGAAATAACTCTGCATTTGAAGAGCTCATACAGTTTCCACTAAAGTAATAGTACCTCTTTTACCTGCATGCGGTCAATCCGGGTGGAGTTCAAATAGGGTCCTGAAGGTTTATCTTCTCGATAGGGGAGAAAAGAAGTTACATAACTAACCTAAACGTAATCAATATAGGAAGATACAAGCTTATTTGACAAGATGCAGAGCATTCTTCTTTTGGAGAGGCTGCCAAAGATCAGCGTGGAAAGAAAAATGGCAGCCTAGAGACCATGAAATCGAGTCAGCCCAACAGGCCCGATTTTAAGCAACTAATTGCAATGACTTGGTGCTTCCAATTCAATCTACACACACACTGAAACGCGAAGTTTTAACTGCCAAAAAATAAAATACCCTTAAACAGGGAAACAGTTTGAGGCAAGTTTCTTTCTATAAATTCATACTTTATACATGTGCACAAGTGTGAATATTATTCCATAAAAATGATGTTCTTCAATGTAGTTCAAGAGACTTTTATCAAAATAAAAACTGATTCAACTATAAACACTAGAAGTCTTTTCTATTCTAGGAGAAACAAATAGGCATATATTTGTGTAGTGTCACTTTTATCAACAAAAACACAGCTATTAACACTTGGCTAAATAATGGGCTTTACTGGTCAGAGATGTAATCAGAATATAGTTTACAAAATAAAGAAAAACATACTACTGGGTTTTATATTCACAGGAAAAAAAGTTGATCAGTATGAATTCAAGATTCCAGAGGAGGAAAAAAGTATCAGAACTTTATAAATCTCCAGAGGTACCATTTTCTATACCAATTTTAGGAAATTAGGCTCAGGATGAACAATGCTACCATGGATTCTCCTAACCCATCAATTCATATATTTGTTATTTTTCTTGTTTTCTTTCCAGTTGGAGGTTTCTTCAACTGCGGGAATCCCCCTCCTGTTCCCAAACCTACAGAGACAGGATCGGGCATCCTGTATGTCCTATCCTGTTTGTCATCAACCACGGTGATGCCAGAATTGTTGAAGTTAAATGCAGTGAAGCCAAAGCTTGCACTAAGATTTCTGAAGGTTTATTTATTTTTCTAAACCCAAATGTGGCCTCCACAGTGTTGTTTCTAAAACAAGAGCTCATTCCAAAACCTTCCGTTTGAAGACCCTAAGCCACTTGCTGGCAAGTCAGTGTGAATGCTTGCTGTGAATGCCTGCTAAACCATGCTAAGCCCAGAAATGGTGGAGGACCTGTCACCATCCTTGCTCTGTTAAGTGTTGCTTGAGGTGGTGATGGCTGCCTCATTTGCATGTCGCTGTGTAGCCTAGATCTGGTAATAACTCTGGGTGCATTCTGCCATTTCTTAGCTCCTGCTGGCCTGATTTAAACTCATCTATACCATTTTCCAACATGTTTCTGTACAGGGGGTATGGCTCTGAGCACTTTTACACTTTTAATAAGATACTGAAGTTGTATAGCCAAAGCTATAAACAGTAAGTTTTTTTGCAGAGCCCTTGATAAATCTTGAATGGTTATATGGGAATTTCTGCTTGAATGACAAGACAGTTTTCTACTTCTTCAATCTGCTGTCTGTACTGCTGAAATTGATGTGGGGAACAAAGGCGGAAGAATATGTAGATAAAATTAAACTTCCTTATAACCTGCAGCCTGTTGACAAACACTTGAGGCAGACAGGGTAGAACTTTCCTCCAGGAAACTCCCTACTGTTTTAATGCTCTACTAAAGGGGAAACAAAACAAAACAAAACAAAACAAAACAAAACAAAACAAAACCACCTTAGCTTGACAGTAGCTAGACCTCCAGGATCCTGTGAGTTATCTTTAGTGTGTGAAAGTCCTTAAGGAAAGTTCCCTTTATCTTTACCTCCCCCAACTCCCAAATATATAATCAGCCATTCCTCAGGACCCCCAGAGCAGCTCTTTCTGCCCATGGGTCCTGTCCCCATGTTTTAATAAAACCACTTTTTTGGACCAAATAATTCTTTCTTGGCCATCAGCTCTGAACCCCACCACTTCACACCACATGAAAACCACGCCTGAAACTGCTGAGCTGTGGTTATGATGTAGTCGGCAGAAGCCATGTTTTTATTTGGAAGTCTGGGTAGTAGCTCCTGCATTCTGAAAGCTCTACATGCATCCATTGGCAGCCAATGGGAGAAACTGCTTTAAAGCCTTAATATCTTCTTAAACCTTAGTCATTGATTGCACAATGCTTTTTTTCCCCTTTGTATTCTTTTTTGTTCCTTCACAAATTTATTAGTTTTCCATATCCTGGCAAATGACTCGAAGATTTTCATCCTTCTGTGCTTTATTATTTTCTGCTCATGTTCCTCTTTTCTCACTCTTTTTATATTATGAGCTACTAAAATCTATACCAGGAAGGTCTTCATTAGCCACATCTGAAATAGCTATAGTAGATGCCAATGTCATGGCCATATCCTCCTTTTTAAGTTTTTATTTAATTTAATTAATTAATTAATTTAGAGAGCAGCATATGAGCGGGAGATGGGGAGAGGCAGGGGGAGATCGAGAGAGAGAGAATCTTAAGCAGGCTCCACACCCAGGACGGGGCTTGATCTCAGAACCCTGAGATCCAAAAGCTTCAAGAACCAGAAGCTTCATGGACTGAGCCATCCACCGCCCCCATCCTGTTTAAGTCTTGAATGTTGTTTGCACTTTGAAAAATCAAACCTACCAAAGCAGCTATGTATAAGTGTTAAGTGGACATGTGAGTCTAAGTCTGGGTCTAGGTCTAAGTCTAGCCAATCCTAGAGAGACAGTTGCTGATGCAGTTGCAGTTTTTGCTGTTGGTCCACACGAATTATTTGGAGTAAATCCCATGGAAGCTTCTGGAATATCTGAGTAGACAAAACAGTGCCACCACCAGCTGAACAGAAGTGACAGGTAGAGTAAATGTTGCTGCATTTGCTATGGGATTTCTGAGTTCTAAACCGGAGCCTGCTAACAGCTGCAGCTGTTGCTGGCATTCACAGAGTTCAGTAACGGCAGTGACTGTCATTGCCGTTACTGTTTCTCCTTCGAGAGTGAACTCAGTGGCAGGCTTATAGCCAAAGAGTCCAGTTCCAAAATCTCTGAAGGAGCAAATGTGGGTGAAGTTGCAGAGGTAGGGTTCCAAAACTGAGCCCTTCAGTAGGGACCTAAACAGAACCTGGCACTTAGGAGTCTGTTCAATGGGTATTTACTCCTTGAATGATTATGAAATGGGTATTTACACCACCCATGCTTGGGTGGTGGCACTAGATTCTTCCTGGCTGGTTGTGGCCATATCACTGTTGGCCTTGGTGCTGGAGCCTACTGTCTGGTTCCTGACCAGATTCTCACTGCCAGGGATTTGAGACACTCACCTTGCTTGAAGCTCAATGCATCACTCCTTTTCAGACCCAGTCTGGCAGGAACTTCTACCCCTGGAACAGAAAACCACAGCCGAAACACATGCTGATTTTATTTTGTATGGTACTTTACTAGTAACCGCATAACAAGAGCTGTCACCTAAGCTTCAGTATTCCTGCCTCTAAAATAGTAAGTCACTGCTAGACATTAGGGGAGACACTGTTGAATCTATGTCTAATTTTCTTTTTTAGTTCATGGCATATTTTCTTTTATCACATCCTCTTTTGAGGAAAGTTTCTTGAAGTTGAGTAATTATATTCCTCTGTTTCCTCCATATTTCAGGTTTGGTAGGAAGACATTTTCTTTGATGTTTCAGTCTTTCAGAAGTATGTAAATAGGCTTACAGTTCACCTCTTAGTCACTGTTAACTATAAATATCACTGCCTTTCTGTCCTGCCCCTTTCCTTTGATATAATTTATTTTAACAAGTGGCTCTACACTTGCTAATGTAGTTTCATATGCAAGTATCATTCGCTATTATTAGTCTCCTTGTTCATATAATTACATACATTTTTAAGTAATTAGAGCAGTGCTAACATTATTCATCTGTAAAGCATCAGTGAGCTGGTTTTTTCAATGAACAATTAAAATTGTGCTTGACAGATTGATAAACCATAAAGGATTTTAATATTTTCCAAACAGGGCTTTGCAGACAATACTTTAACAATGTTGGTGTGCATACCAATAGCCTTACATATTTATTGGAAAAAGCAATTTTTTAAAAATGAGTTTTGATGCTTGAAGCTTTAGATTTGGATGCCAGTTATGAATTGTGGGCCCTTGGGAATTTTCTTTTCTTTCTGAACCTTGCTCTTTTTTCTTATGTAAAATAATAACTACTATTCACCAGAAAGGCGTTTGAAAATATTAAATAAGATATTTATAAAGCACTCAGGAAAGAGCTTGATGACTTAAGGTAAGTTCCATAAATACATAATCCTTCAGCTCCCACCTTTTATGTAACTGAATCCCTCTTCAGTTATGATGAGGAAGAAAGAGATTCTTGTCTCACAGAGTTAAAGAATGAATCTCACCAGCAAAGGAGAGTGAGTAAAGAGAAGTTTCTTAAGTGAAGATACGGAAAAAGCTCTCAAGAGTGAAAGGGGTCCAGAGAGGCTTGCCAAGGAGGGCCTTTAGGATTGGTTTTTCATAGAAAGCTAACCAGGGAACTTAAATCCTCTTAACATTTCTATTGATATCACCATTAAGCAAGGACTAGTGATAACACCCTCAATGGCTTACTTTCTTTTTAAGGTCTGGTTATTCTTTTTTGGTCAAGGGTGATTATCATAAAAGACCCCCCCCACCCCCCCGCCCGCCACTCCACGCCTAGGGCAGAGTGGTGGTCTGCTTTTATTCCCTTATTTCTGGTTTCCCCACACCTCCACATTTTTTAGATTTCTGTGAGCCTGATCAGTAGACCCTATCTATCTCTCCCTACCTAGGTCCACCTGCACCTTACTCAGTTACACCACTGTTACATTTCGCTGTGAAATATAAAACCGTACTGTCCTACAGTACTCCTTGAGTAAAGTGGTGGGTTTTTTTTTTTTTTTTTTTTTTTTTTTGGTAAAAACCACCACATTTTTACAATGGGGTGTGTTTCATTTTCGGCTATTTTTCTTTTCATTTTTGGCTATTTTGGCTATTTTTCTTTTCCCAAGACAAAAGATTCCTGTAAATTATTTCAATTTTTCTTAGCTGTATAATATACTTATTTCAATGGAAAATATTAAATACAGAGTTCACTTCAAAGCACAATTACATAACTTACAGTATTTTTCCATCTGGACATACTACAGTGTCTTTTCTCAATTTTAGTAAAGACTAATTAGATTGTCTTTATCTAATGAAAGTGCTTTCACTAACAAAGGATGATGTGGGAAACAGAGGCAGAAGAAAATCATTAAAATTCCTTACCTACTGACAAGCCCTTGAAACAGATAGAGTGGCGCTCCCCTGGGGACTCAACTACCCTCACCTTGAGGTTTTGCTAAGGACAATCCTAGCTTGACCGATGCCCTACCTCGACAGGTCCAACCAGGATCCTGTAAGTCTACTTTAACAATTCCTTTAGGAAACTTTATCTCTAAACCTCCAAGATAGTGTTGAGAATCATTCCCAAGCATATGGCCCACTGATATACATCTAAAGGGTCTCACGAGAAGATTTTTACTACTGGTAATAAATAACCTTTCTCCCAACAATAGCTAGCCCCTCAAGGTCCTGGAGACCTTGCTTCCAAAATTCCTTAGAGACTTACATCATCCCTGATCCCCTTTGTCCTCACCCACCGCGGAGTCCACGCCTACTCTGCCTTAAAAAACTCCAGAATGTAATCTGGTTCGGCCTATTCCGCTGTGTCGGGTGTACTTGGGCCCAAGCTTAAGCTTGTCAAATAAACCCTCCTGTGATTACATCGGTGTTGGCTCCTCGGTGGTCTCTCAGATGCGAAAACTCAGGTACAACAAGGAAAGTAACAGAAATAAGAACAACTCTACTTACCTTGAAGAATGATCTGATTTACTTTTGTGTGTGTGTGTGTGTGTGTGTGTGTGTGTGTGCTTACATTTTAAAAAAAAATTTTTTTTTTTATAAGATCTGATTTACTTTTAAAGCGTATCTTAGGCATTGCTTTCTCTGCTCCAGGCTTTAGAGACATCAAAGAAAACAGTCATCCTGTTCTCAGGAAACTTACAGGCTAGTGGTGGTAAGGGACTAGAAAATCAACAAATAAACAAAGACTTGAGTGGCCACAAAAACTTTGAAGAAATATAAAGCTGGATGATGCAAATATTATCTGGTACTAGTAAGGACAGGGTGTGATTTTAAAGGGAAGCCAGTTCCTCTCTAGTAAGGAAAACAAATGAATTGAGGGAAAAAGACATAGCAATATTTTCTGAAACCAGGTGTCAGGAACAGGAAGCAGCAAGTGCAAAGGCCCTAAAGATAAGGGAGCAAGCAGAAGGCTCCCTGAGGACAATCGCAAGCTGACACCCCACAACTTCTACGCTCCCACCCTCCCACCCCCTTTTTGAGGAATACCCGTGACATTCCTCCCGGTAACTTCCAACTATCTTAATGTTAATGCTTTGCTAGAGGGAAAAACATACTTAATTTGATAATAGCGAGGCCTCCAGTATCCTGAGGGTCTTCTTTAGCATATGGAAATCCTTTTGGACACCTCCCTTTTTCCTAACCTTCCCCAACCCCAAAGTATATAATCAATTGATTCTCACAACCCCAGTGCAGCTCTTTTTGCCTGCAGGTCCTGTCCCCGTGGTTTAATAAAATCACCTTTTGCACCAAAGATGTTTCAAGAATTCTTTCTTGGCTATTGGCTCCAGACTTCACCTTACAAAACCTCACCTACATTTGAAACTCCATCGCTAAGATGAGTATGTGTTTTATGTGTTTGAGAAGGCGGGGTCGTGGGGGGGAGCCACCTGGCAGGCCAAAACAAGGGGAAGTGTAGTAGAGTTAATACTGCAAACAATTCAGGGCCCCTTGCATTGTGGGACCTGGTAGGCCTCTGTCTGGCCTTTGAACTTTATTCCCTACTTGGGGAGCTTTTAGAGAATGCTGAGCAGAGTAGTTAGATCTTGTTTTGTGGTCAGAAGGTCACTACCATCTGTGTGGTTAAGTGACTGTGAAAGACCAGGAATGGAAAAGGGATACTGGTTAGGAACCTGTTGTATTAATTCAGGTGATAGCTGACGCTGATCTGGATCAGGGAGACAAGAGGTAGAGACGTGAGATCTAAATATATTTTGAAGGTAGAACAAAAATAATTTCCTAATATGAGGCTGTATGTGGAATGTGAGAGAAAATAAAAGATTTTCTGAGAGCCTAGAAGGCACATAATGGGATTTATTAGCTCAATTAACATAACAATCCAGAAGCGGGCCAAGCTCCAAGTACCCTTTGATCAGTTTCTTTTGGCTTTGCTGTTTTGTGATCCTCTTGGTGTTATCTTTCTCTATTGGCTGGCCTTTTCCTTCACAGAGCTAAAATAACTGATGAAATTCAAATGTCCCATCTGTACATCATACTGCTCAGAAGGGAGAACTTTTCTTCCAAATACTATCAAATTAAAATCATAAATTTCCCTCTGTTAGATCCAATTAGATTGTATTTCCACATCTTAGCCAATCACAAGGGACAGGAGACTGCCATATGCTGAGAGGGTTTCAGTGCCCTAACTATGTCATCACAGAGGCCTCCATAGCCAAACTGTGTCTTAAAAATTCTTTTTGTTGCATTAGCCATCTATTAAAGAATTTAAGGCCCCCAGATAACCACATGTAATCTACTAATCTACTTGACATCTTGATTTTATTTTATTTTTAAAGATTTTATTTATTTATTTGACATAGAGAGACACAGCGAGAAAGAGAGGGAACACAACAGGGAGTGAGAGAGGAAGAAGCAGGCTTCCCGCTGAGCAGGGAGCTGGATCCAGAGCCTCAGGACCCTGGGATCATGCTCTGAGCCGAAGGGAGATGCTTAATGACTGAGCCACCCAGGTGCCCTGATATCTTGATTTTAAAGTCCATTTGGTTAATTAGAGTTGTGTTATACCTGCCCAGTGAGTATGGCATATTCACCTTCAAATCAAGGCTCTTATTCATGTTTTTCTTCATTTGAAGCATCCCTTCTTCTTAACTTGGACTGTCTATATTATAATCCTCCTCTGTGACAAGGGTAAGCCTTGTCTTCTTCCTAAAGCCTCCCATGAACACCCCAGTACTCACTGCTCTTTACATTCACCAACCATTGCATTACCTATGGCCTCGGCATGGTGTTCTCACACTTGATTATACTCAGTGTAATATGGTTTTTTTTAATCCATTTTAATTCAATAATTGCACGGTATATATCCTCCTCAATTAGATTTTGAGAGCCAAAACTGCAAGAAAGGAACATGACAAATACTAGCTTTGTGTTCATTCATAAGGGAATCCTTTTGGAGAGCATACTTGTTTTTGAATAAGTATTTATAATTGATAGGAGAACAACATATATTTATGCTATTGATAATTCTGCTGAATAAAATATTGATTTTGATTAATTGGTGCATTATTAGAGCATCCTTTGACTTTTACTACAGATAATTTACTACCCAGAAGCTAGCATATAAATGATCTCTAGACCACAAAAGAATACTTCTAACATGTAAGTAAAATATCCATAGAAACAAATGAATAAATTAAAGCCATTGTTGACTTACTAGCTCATCTTAATTATACTTTTCCTATTCTAGTCTATTTACTGCCAGAGAGAAAAGAAGGAAACAGAGAAAGAGAAAACAGAAACTGAGGAAAGAGGAAAGAGAGCAGATAAAGAGAATTGAAAGAGAAAGAGATGTTAAAGATATCGTTCAAAGCATCTAATATTAAAAAACAGATATGTAGCTATTAAAAATATTTTCCTGGTGATGCGGTTTTAGACAAAACACATCCCCAAAATGATCCAAATATATAATCCATGAAAAAGAATAGGTTGTATTGTATGAAAACTAGGATTTTTGCTTTGCAAAAGACACTGTTAAGAGAGTGAAAAGACCAGCCAAAGACTGGGAGAAACCAGGAGCAAAACCCATATCTAATAAAGAACTCATATCCAAAATATACAAAGAACTCTTAAAATTCAACATTAAGAAAATAGTATTTTTTTTAAAGTGGGCAAAAGATCTGAATAGACCTTACCAACACAGATATAGAGGTGGCAAAATAAACATGAAATGATGTTTAGCATTATTATCATCACAGAATTGCAGGTTAAAAGAACAACAAGAAATCACTACCCATGCATTCGAGTGGCAAAAATCCCAAACACTGACAATATCAGTAACTATCAAGAAGCAGAGCAACAAAATCCTCATTCATTTCTGGTGGTATTTGAAAATGACACCCCCCATTGCAGGATAAAATTTGCCAGTTTCTTACAAATTTAAGCATAATTTTACCATATGATACAGCACCACTGCTTTTAGGTTATTTAGGTTATTCGAAAAGTTTGTCCACCCTGAAACGTGCATGCTTTATTCATAATTGTCAAAAACTGGAAGCAAGCAAGCCATCCTTCAGTAGGTGAACACAGAAACAGTGCTACATTTATATAATGGAATATTATTCAGCCATAAAAATAAATCAGCAATTCAACCATGGAAAACAATGGATGGAATCTTAAATGCATATTTGTAAGTGAACAAAGATAGGGTGGGAAGGCTACATAGTTATAATCCTAATTATATGACCTATGGAAAAAGCAAAATTATAAAATTGCATGAAGATCAGTGGCTGTCAGGAGTTTGGTACAAAGGAGAAGGTTGAGTAAGCGAAGTACGGGGGATGTCTTAGGGCAGTGAAAGCATTCTACATAATACACTCATGGTAGATACATGAAATTACGTATCTGTTAAAACCCATGGAAATTTACAACACAAAAAATAAACCTTAATGTATTCAAATTAAAAAAAATATTTAGGAGATTCAGAGATCCCCACCCCCACATACACACACAAATATGAGGTATATGAAAAGGATACAGAAAGCACCTGAAGAGTTCCTAATGGCCAGAACTGAGAGAATTTGAGCAACAAAAGAAGAAAAGTAGAACTGGGTTATAACCCAGTATATAAAATAAGTATGTATGAGTACATACAGATATCAATAAATGAGTGAATGAATGAATGAATGAATACGAGAAGAGACAAATCTCTTGAGCAGAAGAATTCTGAATAATCTGTGTAGATAATGTGCCCTCAAGGAGATAGGGATTCACTCCCTACCCCTCACATGTGGGCTGTACATAGTGACTTCTTTCCAGAAAAGACAGTATGGAAAGTGGTGGGGTGGGAAAGACGACATTTATATTGAAGAAACCTGAAAAGCACTACCTTAGCCAGTAACTTAGATCAACATGAGTGGTGATAAGTCATGTATCTTTGATAAGATATGACAATAGTACTTCAATGCTATGGTCTTCCGTGTCAAACTCCATACCTAGTATAATTTCAAGAAAAAAAAAATCAGACAAATTCCTATCGGAAGGCATTCTTTTTTCTTTTTCTTTTCTTTTCTTTTATTTATTTATTTATTTATTTATTTATTTATTTATTTTCGTTAGACATTCTTAAGAAACTTAGCTAGTAGTCTCAAAAATGTCAAGGTCACCAAAGACAAGAAAAGTCTGAGAAACTATCACAGCCATGAGAAACCTAAGGGTACATGATGACTGGATATAAAGTGAGATCCTAGATGGGATCCTGGAACATAAAAAGAAACTTAAGTAAGAACTATGGAAATCTGAATAAGCTATAGATTTTAGTTACTAATAACATATCACTATTGGTTCAGCAATAATAATAAATGTGGTATACTAATGTAAAGTGTTACTAATAAGGGAAAATGGATATAGAAATATAGAACTATCTGTGTTACCTTCACAATTTTCTATAAATCTAAAATTGTTTGACAATTTAAAAAAGTGTATTTAAAAATAATTTAAATCCTTACTCTTCAATGAAACCAAACCAAACCAAATTATGTGTCTCTTTAAACATGAGTCAGGGGGTCTAAGCCAATTCATTATAGTAACGGGCTCTGCAATGCATAGTAATGTTAAAAGAGACCCCTGTATAAGTAGTTCCCCCCTCTAACCCTAACTAATGTGTTAAGAATCCAGAACAGACTTTGTCTGGATGGCAATGCTGTGACAACCTTGGAATGTGGAAACATATGGATGGTCATTTTCTGTCTTTTTATATTCTATCTCTAAAAATGTCTGCCTGAAGATTTCAAGGGAAAGCAGCATTAAAACATCTGAATAAAAACATATGAAATATACTAAAATGGAAGGGTTCTAATTCTGATCAAAAAAAGCGTTTGTCTTCAATACAGCATTAACCATACTTATTATTGGACCCCAATCTTGAGGGATAAAAACCACCTTGTAACTCAGGCCTGGAGATATTTCTTCCATTAATGAAATCTTTTGAATGCCCTAAATAATTGAGTGTTCAGAAGCCAGCAACTCAAATTGAAGTTAGAAATGTTGTTTGTACAGGTGGTTTGCCTACTGGGAGTCAAAATCCTTACTTCTGTTGTCCATATCAATTATTCTGTGACTTTGTCTGTTTAACGTCTGCCAGTTCTGTAACAACAGAAGACTCTTTCTAAAAATTGCTGACATAACATTTATCAAATTATCCTAAGAGTGACATTCTGTTTTCAAATGAAAGGAATCAAGAGTAGAAGGAAATGCTTGGATGCTTAAATATTAAGTGAGTTGGATAATTCTCTCAGATTTAAACATTTAAAATGTGTCAACTAAAATTATCTGTCGTATGCTTTCTGCAATAATCCTTTCTGAAACACTTCAGTTTCCTTATAAGTGATAGTATTTTAAAACACTTATCTCTGGATTTAGCATTGTTTGATTGTGAAAGTTTGATTGTTTTGAATCTTGAATTCTAACCACCAGAAAAAAATGCAGTGTTTAAAATGTATGTTTATTGCTTAATTTTTAAGTTTTATTGGAAAATTAGTTTATGTACACATATATAAGAATGATAATTACAAAAGCTTCCTGAATACTTCTTATAAAGAGATTCTCTAAATTTTGGCTTTGTGGATAAAATTAACAAAAAAAACAGGAAATTAGCAAAAGTCTGTTATTTGACCATGGCTTTTTCACTGGCTATTGAACTGCCAAACTGCTGAGTGCCCACTGCAATGTCCTTTCTGACAACTCTAAACTGGTTCATGATCAATGATAATTGTGATCATATCTAATTACTATTAGTGATATCAGTATTTTATTATGTTATTTGGGTTTATTATTAATAATTAAATATGCATTTTCAAATACTGAAAGCATTCTTGATGTAACTTAAAGTGAAAATCTCATTATGCATTTTATATGTTGAAATTCAGTCATTTTAAGTATACGTACATTTTTTTCTGAAAGGAAAAATACATTTGATGATGATTGTGATGCTGTGAATTTTGTTTTAAAAATTTAAGAATATTTTAATCATTAATTTAATGACAGTATGTTAGCTTAAAAATTAGGGAGACTATCGCAATCTTTTGGACCATTAAATGTGTTTGTTTTAATATAAATGGTTTAGTACCAAATATGTTTTATCATAATTCTGATATTTTAGAATCATTTGGTATATTGGCCTTACCAAAAATAATGGAAAAATAACCTTTAAAGTATACTTTTAATGCTTTGTCACTTAATACTTTCTAGGTCATGATTATCTCAAGAATAATCTTATTTTGGAATTCTTCCCTTATTGTGAGGGTGAATTTAAAGAAAAATATCAATTTTAATGGCTCCAGAATTTGTGAAGAGGAAAAAGTACAAAATCACAAATAAATATTGATTTTAACATTAACCATTTTTCATTTGATCAAAAATGTGATTTTGGAGCGCATCTGTAAATAGTATTATCCACTTATCTAAGTGTTTTACACTTATTATTTCAATAAATCCTCAAATAGTTCCATATTACAAATGATCTAAATGTAGGTTATAGAAGTATACGGTTGCCCCAGAATAGGTTAAAAGTATTGTCAGTATTGTTAATTGTGAGCTCAAAACCTCAGAATCAACCCAAAACAGATTAATTTCAATATTTAAAAAAATAATTTTTGCAAAGGGTAGTAATGTCTCCAGAAGTACATGAAAGGTTGAAAATATGAACAGTATGAAAGAAACAGCTACTCAATTAGTTGGGGGCTTGGGGAAATATGAGGATTGCTAAACCAGAGAGGCATAAAGATAGGAGAAGTCAGGAGCAAGAGAAGGCAGCGGCCATTACCCACACAAGCCCTGAGTCTGAGAAGTTATCTACTAGTCATTCTACCAGCAAGTCTCTGAGTCACTTACCTAACTCTGGGCTCATGATAGTCAGCATTTACTTTCACAGGTACCAGCTTCCACCTCAGTTACATATCTCTTTCCCTACTAATGATACAAAAGAAAAAAAAGATTAACTCCAAAAGTAAATATTCAGAATGACCACTTCAAGGAAGAGAAGGAAAGGTAAATACAATGGTCTCTGAGTGTTCCAGCCAGGCATATGTACTCTCTGCTAGAGGTGAGGGTGATCACCAGGTCAAAAGTTTATACTGCAGGTGAGCCCACAAAGGACTTATAAATCCATTTTTAAATTGAGATCCCAAAATGCTGTATTTTTCATTTCCTGGAAGCTGAAGGTTTCAGAGTGCTTTCCCATTGGATTGGCAGCTGAGTTGTTCTGGAAAGAATAGTCAAAGTGCAGAGTTGCCTTGGTACAAAAAAAGTAGTGAACCAATGTCACACAGTATAGGAGATTCCTCTCACCTAATTCTTACTCTGAAACCAAGCTCACTGACCAAGCTAATGAATACAGCGTAGCTTCCCAAAGGAGTATCAGCAGGGAGAGAATGTTCTGGCCAGAAGACTCAAGTGCCTGGTCCCCTCATTGTAAATTAATAAATCAGGGCTTTGATTTTTAAAATCAGTCTCTTGAGCTTATTTAATATCATGAGGCCCCTTAGCAATAGACAACTAGATTTCAGAGTCTGGAAAGGCTGAGGGCCAGACTCAGAGCCAGGCAAATCTACCAAGGTAATGAGACTCTAAGAGGTCTGTTGGAAGGCAGCCTGCTGGCATTTTTTAGCAACACTCCTTCTTCTTCATGGTTTGAGCCAAGTCTGATCATTTTTCCAAGGTGAACTCTGCAATGGGTACTTTGTAGAAACAGAAAATTAAAATAATACTGTTCATTTGTGCAGCTTGCTGTGGTTTATGACATATTTTCATTGAATTGATCTCATTTATAGAGCAGCTTTTCAGCATATTTATTATTCCACTCACTTTACAGATGAAGAAAACTCAAGTGGATATCAGGTGCCCCCCATATTTGCTCCCACAATAGCATTGTCTTCCTCCAGAAATACTAACCTTTGGAAGGAAGCATGAGCAGGAGGTGTTCCTGATTCTCTTTTGTTTATGGATCTGAAGGTTGGCTACACAGGTGTGGTCAGTTTGGGAAATTCATCAAGCTAGACATGTATGAAATTTTCATTTTTGTATTGACAATTGCGCTTCAAAAAAAGTAACTGTTTAAGTAGCAATGGTTAAAAAAATTTCTTTTTCTTTTTCTTTTTTTTAAATAGATCTTTAAGTTTATTTAAATTGTTAGATTTAGTAGTCAATAAGCTTACCAGCACATTTTCAGCTAAAAATTGATCTAAGTCAGTAATCCTTCCTTTGAAGTAAGTTTTAAAACTCTATATAATGGTGCCACCAAATTACAGGTTCTTGGCTAAAGATTAATAATGAAAAGTAGGAAAAATGAATATGGTATTGGACCTATTAGTACATATTTGAGGAACCTGATAAACCTTATGAATAAACAAGGATCATAAATCACATTAAAATTTTTAGGATTCCATTGGGTTGGACAAATTGTACCTAGAAGTGATAAATGAATTATCCACAGAAATATTTTCAAGAGTTAGATGACCTTGCCGATTAAGGCTTGTATGTAGGGATGAGTAAGGAGATGGGGAGAGTGAGATAGAGAAGTTAATTGAATACATATGTGACTGAATTAGACTCAAAGGGAAGTACCTAAGGGTTTAATGGGAAGATCAGTTCACATGCCCACTTCCTATGTTTGAGGTATCTCACAAAGGAGAATTATAAATCCTCTCACTGTTTCCATTTCATTTGTAAAGACTAGTCTGGAAACACCCTTCATGGAGAGGTGATTTGGCCTCAGATATTGGAAACTATAAATGTGTCTGCTGGGTCTTTTTAAAGTAACCAATGAATACCAGGCTCTGGGTGGGGGAGAAAGTAAGACTCCATCAGGAAGTTGGGGGCCATTCCACACAAACACACAAAGGATCATTAAATCTGCTCTAAAAATTAAACGAAGTCTTAAAAAATAAGTAAGTAAACAAACTGCATTTTTAAAGAAATCAGGGAGTGGGAAGGATTCTCTGAGGAAGTAACATTTTGGATAATACAAAATAAGTAGGACTTAGCAGTTGAATAAAGGGTGAGACCCTATTTCACCCTTGTAAGTAGATGTGGAGCTGCCCCAAAGCAACTCCTTTTTTAAAGAGATAAACCCTTGGTTACAAAGAAGCAAGTTATGGATAAGGCTTTCTGTGAAAAACAACCCCTTGTAAAAATGCTTAATTCTTTGGATACTTTTCCCCTTGATGGCTGTCAGATACACCAAATTTTAAAAACTTTGGTTTTTCTCTCATTTTATATTTAGAGAAAAAGATTCTCTCTCAGTCACAGATGCCTTTGAAGCCATCCTACAAACCCAAGAGCTCCCTGTAAGAGTCTCCAGGAAATAAAAGTGATTTTTTCCAGCTTGGTGACAACATTATGCTTGATGAAAACAATACTGGCAGAAGCTAATGGAATGAAGTCTGTGGCCCTTCAAGAAACCTGGTTAGGAAAGCCCACTGAACCTACGTAGGTATTTGTCCCAAGGTCCCTGATTTTCTGATATTTTTCTCACAATCCTAGTAGGAAGTTTGTTTGACCGTGGCTTGGCAAGGCTGACATAAAATGTATTTTTTGTTTGTTTGTTTATTTGCTTGTTTTTGACTCCTCTTCATCTATTCAATAACCCCAAGTAATTAAAATCAAGTCACATCCCTTCTCCTCTTATTTTTTAATAGTATGAATGCAGTGAAAATGCATAAGCAAGAGACCCATGAAAGCTTGCACTCGGTATTCTTACCCTTTTGTTCAGACTCTCAGCCCTACTCTGAGTCATTACACCAATCGGTGAATACCAATCCTCTTATGTTAGTACTTGGACAAAAAATTGGGGAGATTAAAGAGACTGAAGAGACTGAAGAGACAGGACAGTTAAATTATATAACCTAATACATCATTATCTGACACCCACCAAAAGAAAATATTGAAAGAAAATCCTGAAAAAGGGGAGTATAGCAAAGACATGCACACTAGCAACAGGATAAGGAATCCCCAAATAGAGAAGAATAGTTTTGAAGTGGGTCACTTAAGAAGGATTTAAAAACAAAAAATACTCCTTCTTCCCAAATGTGCACTTGAAAAGGTTGACCTTTGAATTACCTGGATTTAAATTTCTTCAGTTATCTTACATGTCCTTTCCCCAATTCTGTATCTGAAATATGATCTTGATCAACACTAATAACTTGTTGGAAGTGTTTCATTATTCACTTGTCATTGTTACAATGTTAGGGCTGGAAAAGATAGAATAATTATTTTGTGTAGAGTATATTCCGAATTGAAGACTATTAGCAAATACAAATTAGCTTATATGCTTTGTATGCCAGGATACTCTGTATATCAAAAGCTTCTTAAAATGATATTATATGTTTTATGATTATCTCATCAAGAGGCAGAATTTTTTCCTCACTCACTAAATCTGGGCTGGGTTTTTCTTGTTAACACACAGCGGAGGGAATTATGGAGTGCTAGTTCTTAGTCCATGCCTCAGGAAATCTTGCATGTTTCCACTCAAAGTTTTGGATCCCCACCACCATCACACTGACAAGCCCAAGGTCATCTGCTTGAGGATGAGAGGCCCAAAGCCCAGTCATTCCTGCTGCCCCAGCCAACAGCCAGCTAAATAAAGGATATGCCCCAAAGGTCATTCTACACCAGCCAGACTACAAGTTAATTTTAAATACATGGACAAGCCTAGGCAAGATCATCACTATTACCCAGCTGACCCACAAACTCAGGAGAAATAATAAAGCCTGTTGTTTTAAACAACAGAGTTCTGTGTTTATTTCTTCTACTGAAAGAGAGAGCTAATATATAAATTAGTATAGAGAGATGGAATGCTTTTGACATAAACTGAGAGACTCTGGTTTGAAAGCAAAGCAATGAGCAGATAATGCAAACATGGTGAGCAAGTATTTAGTAGAGGCTAGAAAATGGTGAGAGATTGCTACTGGATGCTGGAAAAACAGAGACCCATTATAAAATAACAAAACAATTGGCAAGACTATACCGATATGTTACTAATAAATCATTGGACTTTCATAAAATGCTTTCCAGACAAAATGTTGGAAGTGTCAGTTGGCTTCTTTTAGCTGTATAAGACAGAGTACTTAAAGGACAGAGTATGAATTAGAACAGAGGTCTCCCAACTTTTTCTGTAAAGGGTCAGATAGCATTTTTGGCTATGTAATGATGGAGTGCTATCTCAAATTTTCAGCTCTGCTATTATTGTGCAAAGAACAGCCAGAGCCAAATTGTAAATGAATGAATAAGGCTATGTTTCAAAAAAACTTATTTATGGACATTGAAATGTGAATATAATATGATTTGCATGTATCACAAAATATTTTCCTTCTTTTGATTTTTTTGTAATATAAAAAAATGCAAACATAGTCTTAGTTCCCAGTCCATATAAAAATAGGAGGCGAGCTGGATTTGGCCTATGGTCTTAGTTTGCCAACCTCTGAAGTAGAGAAATAACTGGCCGGTTTTCAAGAAATTGGAGGAATATAAAAAAAACAAAAAAAAACAAAAAACAGAACTGTTTCTCATCTTCTGTCTTCCTAACCAGTAAGAGCCCCAACATGAAACAAATTCTAGGGATAAGATCAAATCGAGTGTATTATTATAAGACCCTTCATCGAGCCCTAGATTCCCTTCCAGCTAGATAAAAGAGTTTTTAAGAAGCCTAAGAGTCTTATCCAGTAACCTTCTGACATGCCTAAAGCAGCTGTGAGTCTACAGAGAGATGAGTGTCTCCTGAATAATTGCGTATTTGCCATGAGAATGGACTTGTGTCAGATTCAGAGGAAGCCTACAAGTTTTGTTGTACTTTCAAAAGAGCTTCCTTCTCTTGAATCCTGCTCTGCTAGCAGATGAATAAACCTAACCTAGCAGGGAAGAGGAACAAGGCACCCCAAACAACATCCCACAAAGTACTAGAAGCAGAACTGCCAAGATGTTTCCCAAAAAATCACAGATGAGGAGGAAACAAGGCCTAGACTCAACAACCTGCTCATGGTAGACTCAAGAGCGTTAATACCTACTTACCTCTTAGACCAGACCACATTATGGGATGATTTGTGTACAGTAATGGGTAACTGATGCAGAATGTCCCATTATTCATTTGCATATGTCAACATTTTGGTTATGGGGGGAGCTTAAGTTGGAAAAGCAAGCCATAACAAAATATTTCTTCTGGCATAATATATTTAGAATTGAAGAATAATAGTGAATTCTAATAAAATTTGTAGATGCTCTGTATAATAATTAGTTTTAGCTTCTTAAAATGAAGGAATAGCTTTGTTTTTACTAACTATATGTAAGCAGTATGCTTGACAAGATTCTTTTAAGGGCTAGTGGAGTGAAGTCAGTAAGACTCATCAGGGAAACTAGACCAAGTGTATAGTGTCAAGTTCTCCAGCTCATGAAATTTGCATTCTTATATGAAAAAAAGAATATATACTTATTTTCATTATTGAGCTATAACCCTCCAAGTGTCTTTGGATGTTAATGCCAATATGTTTTTGCTTAATTATATATTCACTATAAAATATAGAGGCCAGATTTAAAAGGAAGAAAGAAACCGAACATAACCATTTTGACGTTTTAAGAGTAGATAAGCCTCCCATTGAAAGAAAAGTCCTTTCTCTGAGGAGGGTAAATGTAATGTTCAGTCTGATTTTAGCAGTTCTGGAGGGATATGGCTCATTCAGTCTTCACACACATTGTAAAAAGCAACATTTTCAGACACTATAAATTTTGTAGTTTAATGTGTGAAAAGAAAATCAGGATTGACTCAACAGCAGGTCAATTAAACAATCCCTAATTGAACTTGAGTCCTTTTTTAGGCTTATTTTCATTGCTGATGGGAGAGAAAGAGGGAAACTTTTATTCCATTTGCTCATAAAATACCCAATGCGAGAATATCATTGTCTATACTTCTGGGTCATTTAAAATCAGTCAACATCAAGAAGAGGGAGTGCAACTTTCTTAGATATTTGGTTAGCCTGTGAGTTCCTGTAATATTTAAACTGTTTCTCTAAAATAAGCTGAACCAAAGAAAAGGAAAGTGATTTTTTTTTTAAGTGATCAAACTGGAAAAAGTGACCAGAAAACCCCTCTGGTCATTTTCTTTTTTTTTTCTATGTTCTTCTAACCATCCTTTATAGGCCACTTGAGAGACGAAAGAAAGGATGTTAAGGCCCTGGAGATATTGTAGCTGCATTAGCAAAATACCAGAATACATGTAAAAGGCTTGTAAAGCATTTGGCCCTACAAATCTGACATATAAACTGTGCTACAATTGTCTTCATTTCCTCTTGTCTATGACTCACTCTTGGTTTCTTATTCTGATGATAGAAATGATGACCTGAAGGAAAATTAGAGAACATTTTAACGTGGAAAATTTTTGGACTTCCAAATAATTGTACTGGGTGATATTTAAAAATGAGAACATAGCATGCTGTATCTTCCCTGACATTACTAAATACAATGTTTTATGATGACTTCTAAATCACCTCATACCTTGATTATGATTTTCTATATTACTGTGTAATCCTTTCTGCAATATGGAGAATACCATGCAATAGAGATTAAAAGATCTTAGGTCAAGGAATATTCTGCTCTGTAATTTTAAGGAATGTGGAAGTGTTGGCTATGATTACCGAGTGTTTATGCCTACTAGAAAGTTTATTGCATTATGTTCTAAGTGAATGGTATTAAGTTGATTATTATGAATGTCGAGTATATCCTGGTACACCCAGTGCTTCTTACCATTAGACTGTATTAAAAAAATATATATATACATCATGTGAAATTATAAGGGACAATGCATTAAAAAGGAAAAGAAAAACTATAATATATTCCAAAACATTCTGAGGAATTACAAATGGAATGTAAGAAACTGAGAAAATAATCAGGAAAAAAAAAGAAAATATGAATTTTGTTTTTGCAAAATTAATAAAAAATCATACCCACATAGACCATTATATCATGGGTGATTATGCTATTATACTCAAAAGTACTCTATGGTCTAGTGTCTCCCTGTGCTACTTATGGAAGTATTTGAATATCAATCAAGTTCATTCTAGAATATTGAGATCAGTTTCTATAAATTTATAGTTTACTATTTTTATTCAACTGTGTGAAAACTGAGAAATAGTCATTTGTTGGAGAAAATTTTACAACTAGTGGAGGATTATACTGTAAACAAAGGGATTGCCAAACGTAATATATCTTAAACATCACAAAATAAACTGAGTTGTATTTTTCCACCTTTATTCTTAGGAAATTACTTTTTAATGTCTTTTCAAATCTTTCAAATTCCTAGTGCTTTCATATTTACTTTTTTGTAAATAAAAAAGTATCCCTCAGGGAAGACAAACCAGCCTAAAGTGGCTCATACTGTTGCTAGTTTCTAGAAATTTCTAGATATTTATATTTATACAATATACCTATATTTGTGTAAATCTCTATTATAAATATATAGAGATATTCACATATTTAGAAATATATTTAGATATTTATAGAGATCATTTGAAATAGTCATAAAATAATAAAATAAATTTAATACAGATGTAGTAATTACTACGTATTAAATATTGCAAACAAGTCTTTTACCAGTCATTTTATTTTAAAAAACTTTTAAAATTAATTTATCTCAGAGAAAGAAAGCCTGCATGCAGTGTGGGGGAGGGGAAGTGGAAGAGACAGAGTGAGAGAATCTTAAGCAGGTTCCATACCCAGCCCAGAGCCTGATGGCAGGGCTTGATCCCAGGACCCTGAAATCATGACCTGAGTCAAAATCAAGAGTCAGACACTTAACCAACTGAGCCACCCATGTGTCAGTTTTACTAGTCATTTTAAAAGCAATGTAGTTAACAGGTGGTAGAGTTCACAATTATAAGTGGTTATTGGTGATATGGGATAAAATTTGCAATTATGACATGCACATGTTTAAAAATTGTCATATCCCAAACATTTAAGAAGTAAATGAAGACAAGGCACACTGAAATGAAGCTCTAAAGATGACAATGGCCTATGCCAAAGATAAAGGTCAAAATATGAATAGGTTAATTCACACAGTGCAACAGTAGGAAAAAATGTCACTTTGTAATTCAATGAATTATTTTATATAACACATAACATAAAAATTTGTAAAATAAGTGAACATTTTAAAAATTTTATTCTTAGTTTTTCTTTTTGGAGAAATGAATAATGGTTGTAACTTGATTTTGGAGTAAAGAGTATTGTTAAAATGCTTTAGTGATTATGGTCATGATATTATAAAGTAGAATGTGGTGGGAATTAAATTTAGAGAATAGTGTTGAAATGAAAAATGACTTTGATATTCTAGGAAGTAGACAGACATTATGGAAAATGCAACTTTTTTAGTTAAGAAAATCTAATTCCAGGGCGCCTGGGTGGCTCAGTGGGTTAAGCCACTGCCTTCGGCTCAGGTCATGATCCCAGGGTCCTGGGATCGATTCCCGCATCGGGCTCTCTGCTCAGCAGGGAGCCTGCTTCCTCCTCTCTCTCTGCCTGCCTCTGTCTGCTGTGATCTCTCTCTGTCAAATAAATAAATAAAATCTTTAAAAAAAAAAATCTTTAAAAAAAAAAAGAAAATCTAATTCCAGAAATAAAGATGAGGGAAAGTTGGACTCATTTGAGGATAGTGTAAAATTGATCTCAGGGACAAAAGGTTAGCTAAACCAATATGAGTCATTGTGATTTTTTTTTTTTAATCACAAAAATAGAATTTAAAGCCTTGGCATTTAGCTTTGCATCATCCTCCTAAGTAGATGATACTTTTTATTTTTTGGTCATCACTTTGAAAGTCTGGTAAGAGTTAAGATTCTCTTCCCCAAAATGTTTACATAAGCACATTGTTTAGCTAACACATTTGAGGAGGTTATAGGCCAAAGATAAGAGTCCCTGCTTGTTGTTGCCTTCAGGTAATTAATCTACTGGAGTGCCAGGTGCCTGGCCCCCCAACCGGGCACATTAGTTCTGTCCTGGCACTGAAAACTGAAAAGCAAGGATGCCAATACAGACTTTTCTAAACAGACAAGCAAAACATTCCCTTTAACTAAAGAATTATGGGAATACTAATTATATTCTTGAATAGATTTTTGGAAAATACAAAATTTAAGGCAGATTCTAAAACTTAAATACTGGAATAAACTCAATGTCAAGATTACCAATTCTTTTTAAAAAATATTTTAAATATAAATACGTATATTATATATATTTTTAAACATTAATTTCTGGTACCCTTCTATCCCTTTTACTATCTTAATGTCTTCTTTCTGGCCAAACTGGCCAAACTGGCAGGAACAGTGTATTAACTATTATATCCTCATCAACCAAAGCAACTAAACAAAGATGTCCAAAAAGTGTTTATTACCTTCAGATACACACATGGTTGGAAACAAGTGCAAGGACCACAGCATCTCTGGTCGCAGCACCTCTGACACCATGTGGAGACTTGTTGCCTTGGCCTTCAAAGCCTTCACTTGGCATGCACTAAGAGTCTAAAAATGCAAAGGAGAGCTGTCTTCCTCCATATTGCTGCTTATTCTGGAGATTGGCTCCCATTGGTTAGTTGCAGAAAGACAACAGTATGCATTCTTCCTGGTCCTGTAAAGAATCACCTTCCCGGATTCCACCTTAAAAATCTCTCCCTGTGGTTTCCCTGAGCCCCTTATCATTCACAGAGCAAGCTGAAATCAGTGTCAAGTACACAGTTGATTAATTGCCTTTGATAAGCTGCCCCTCTGCTAATAGAACTACTAGAGCAAACAGTTCTCTCACTTCATACATTATTAAAATATATTTAAAATAATGTATCTATGTAGAATAAACTCCGCATAGTAAGAACATAGTAATGTGATCTAAAAAGAGTATAACCATGTGCCAGGCAGCATGCTCAGCATTTTAGACCACTGTCTCATTTAATCCACTTAATAACTCTTTTAAATAACGTACATTAAGTAACTTCCTTAAAAATCATACATGGAACTAATGGAAGAGAGGCTCCCTGAGCCATGTCTATTTTACCAGAAAGTCCCTAATTTCAGTTGCTTTGATATATGCCCTTAGGATAAAAAAGAGTATCAGGGAGAATCAGGAAGAAAACTTTTACTCTGTTTAGTAAGAATTCCATTCAAATAAGGCCCCGCTTCAAATTCTAAAATTTGCACAAGATGAAAATACTTTTGAGAAAGCCACAATGAGAGTATCAAAGAGTATTAAAGAGAGGCATCTGGGTGGCTTAGTTGGTTAAGCCTCTGCCTTTGGCTCAGGTCATGATCCCAGTGTCTTGGAATTCTGCCCAGCATCAGGCTCCCTGCTCCCAGGGAGTCTGCTTCTCATTCTTTGCCCTGCCACTTCCTCTGCTTGTGCTCTCTCTCTCTGTCAAATAAATAAATAAAATCTTTAAAAAAAAAAAATAGAAAAAATTAAAGAAAAATTAAAAAAAAAAGTGTACTAAAGCATTTGGAAACATTCTTGAGAGGGCAGATATATAAAAGGCTAATGTAGAAAAAAAAAAAAGAGCCAGTCTGAAATAATACCCTTAAGTGGGTGTTTTGCTTAATGTCTCAAACATTCTCACATTTTCTCACTTCTACCCCTGTGTGCCACTTTCCTCCATTACATTTACCAGCCAATATTCCCCAACAATCTCTTAGACGTCTCAACCCCACCACCTCCACCATCAAACACAAGTTCACTTAGGCATTTGATGTGAATGCTTCATACTTCCTTATAAAACTTATCCTGAAAAAGAAAAAAAAAAAAGTAGACATGACAGAAAGTAGCCTAAATTCTTACCCTCAGGAGTTTTTTTCAATTTAACTTGGGTCAAAGCAATAATTAAAAAAAATATGTTCTATAATTTCACTGCCCCAAACCTTCCCCTGACAGTAGAGGTATTTGAGAGACAGAAGTGTATCATATTACACACTACTACTTCTTGTTTCCTATTTTGTCCTTAAAAATGACCCTCATTCTTCAACTTTTGAGTGTTTTATTTGCATCTTATATTGAACAGAATGATCATTGGCATAGGACAGCTCAAATAATTATGACTAGGTATGGACTCTATGAAAAGTGAGTATCTCTCTGATTATGAGGCAAGAAGAAATTACTTAAATAATATTACACAGCATTTAAACTACTCTATAGAGGGCTTAAGAGGCACCAGCTGCTGCTTGGGGAGGAGGCCGAGGCCCCCTGGAACTTTTCACTTAAAAAAAAAAAAAATTAAAAGTCCTCTATCTATGCAAACAAGTACTACCAATTTGATAGATTTAAGAAATTTTTGTTTGTTTGTTTGTTTGTTTTTCAGTTTAGATATTATGAGAAATTTATTTTTGTCTAGAGTGGATCCTTTACAGCTTGGAATGATTTTTAAGAAAAATATTAGTCTAGTTAAACTAATTAGTCACCAAACTTGAGATTTGATTAAATTTAATATTTTAGAAAGTGTTATTTCACCTTTCAGATTTCAAAGGGGTATTTAGTTTCACATCTTTGTTAAATTTAACTTTCCAGTAATTTTTGAATGTTTAAGTTATAGCTTTGTTATGGGTTGAATTGTATCCCCTCAGAATTTGTATGTGAAAGTCCTAACCCCCAATACCTTGGAATGTGACCGTATTTGGAGATAGGCTCTTTAAAGAGGAAAGCAAGTTAAAAGGGGGGTCATTTTGGTGAGGCCCTAGTCCAATATGATTAGTGTCCTTATAAGAAGAGGATATTAGAACATATACAACAAAGATGGAGGGAAGACTATGTGAGGACACAGACAGAAGGTGGCCATTAGCAAGTCAAAGAGATAAGCTTCCTTCTTTTTTGGAAGAAATCAAACCTGCCAAAACCTTTAATTACATCTTGGATTTCTAGCCTCCAGAATTGTTGAGAAAATAATTTGTTTTTTAAGCCACCTGGTCGTGATACTTGGTTATGGCAGCTCTAGGAGACAAATGCAAACTTTTAGTCTGAAAGTAATTTAAAATTTACGCTCTTATTATGCTCTTCACTTAAAAGCATAAAGTACTCAGTCTTTAATTCCTAGAGATCTAAATAATTTCAGATTGGTTAATTATACCAGCTTCAGATCAAATAACATAATGACCAACATGGAAACCATCTAAAATATAAAGAATAACTTATAAAAGGAATTTACTTATGACTTTGGTCAGAGATTCAAATTCTAGATGTTTGAGACCATTGCAATTTCTCATCCAGGTTTCCTAAAAAGTCACTAAATATGTGTACTTGGTAGCATTGAATGTGAATTTCAGAAGTAGAATAGCTGTAGAAAGAAGAGAGAAGTGATAGCCAGGGAAAGATCACGCAGTCAAGGTAAAACCACTCAGGGAAGCAGAAATATCTATTTACATGTACACATGATTGTCATTTATCTTCCTGTAAAAACTACTGAATGAGTACTTGCTCTCTCTTGTCTTATTTTACTCATTTTCCCTAATGCTTTCCATGTACTGGGCTTCATATATGGTTTAGTATGAAGGAAAGGATAAGGTAATTGATGACTGCTGTTAGTTCTTTTTTCTTTCTTCTTCTGCTTCTTTTTTTTTTTTTTTTTTTTTTTGAAGACTAGGTTACTAATGAGTAAGAAGAATAAAGAATTGTGTAAGGAAATGTAGTGTTTGGCAAAACCTATATTGACAGTTCAGCTACTATACTCCTTACTATGTACCTTAAAATCTGACCTGTGGTATTTATTTACACTAAGCAAAATAATTAAAAAAAAATAGTGGACATATTTTCCCTGGATTTATATGATTTTGTACATACTTATTTTTAGATATTTCTTTGCAACATTAATTTCTGAAGACTTTCATCTGCCTGATTTACTTTCAAGTGATTTATCATTATTATGAAATCTGAATTGACTATCTGAGAAAAAATGAGAATAATATTCTACTTTTTATTAAAAAGAGAATATTGTTATGTTATCAGATTGAATTAGCTTTTCTCTAGATGGCACAAGTCAACTTACAATATTGATTTTAGAATCACCTGATAGAGTGCCACATAAATACATACCCTACACACATGGATGCAACAAACTGCCTTTTTCATCTTCCCAAGAATTAACATTTTGATGTAATAGTGTTGGATCTTGGTGGCTGAATTCAAATACATATAACTCATAAAAATACATATAACTCATATAAAATACTCATATCAGTTTCTCTATCTTTTTTCCTTATTCTAGCTATTTTCATATTATGCATTTTACTTGATGTAATGACCAACTGAGGATTGCAATGTGTTTTTCTCTCTCTTTCTCTCTCTTTTTTTAGGATAGACTAAGTGACATAACAAATATACCTCCAAAATGTATACTGGCTCCAACATAATAGACGTGTACAGCTAGCAACATCTGCTCCATAACATAAAAATAGTTTATTTTTCCATACTCTTCCCCATGGATGAAATAGTCTTCTTCTGTCATGACCCAAAAAGAGAACATGAACTCATTCTAAGGTCTGGAAACCATGCAGTCCTCTCATCTGATAGTCTAATTTAAATCACAGGATTTAATTTACCATATTATACTTCAGCAAAAGTGATAAGCTTTGCCAGGATTGTTCATTGCCTTTTCTCTGGGAATGAAGAACAGAAAACACATTCTTGATACATGGATAAGAGAGTAAATCTTCAAAATAATTTAACCAGAACAAACCAAGTAATAAAATGAATTTCCAGATCTCAAAATGGCATTATCCTCTAGGAGTATGTGCTGAATTCCTATTAGTTTAATTCTTTGGGTGGTTTCTCAGAGTGATAGAGAATCATAATTTCCATCTGTGACATATAATGTGGGAACCAGTAATGAAATATTCACACTTGTGTTCACACTTGTGTGAACAACTTTAAATTCATGAACGTCGATTTCACTCCCAAATTTTGCATCCTGATTCTAAAATACTCAAGGCTTATAGTGAGTAGACTAAATTTAAACATATGATAGTTAATAGAGATTTCAGATTGAAATGAGGCTAAATAACAATAATAGCGGTAATAATAATAACACTATTCTCTCACAGTTCTGGAGACTACTGGCACAAAAATCATGGTGTTGGCAGAGCCATGCTCCCCCTGAAGAGAAGAATCCTTTATTGTCTCTTCCTAGCTGGTGGCTCATAATCCTTGGTATTTTTTGCCGGTGGCAACATAACTCCAATCTCTGCCTCTGTCATCACATGACCTTCTTCCTTGTGTCCCTCTGTAGCCCCAAATCTCTTTCTTTTTTTAAGGACACCAGTATTGGATTTAGGGCTCATCCTAATCCAGTAACCTCATTTTAACTTGATTACATCTTGCAAAGATCCTTTCTGCAAGGTCACATTCACAGGGTATTAGGACTCCAACATATGTTTTGGAGGGATACAGTGTAAGTCATCAAAGCCTAATCATAATCAGCAATTACATTTCCATAATGTTTCTTATGTGCCAGGCACTGTCCTTAGCGCTTTGTGCATGTTAGTTCATTTAACCATCTTGATTCTTTGCAGTAAGTACAATTATTATCTCCACATAACAAAAGAGAAAAGTGAAGCAGAGCAGAAAGATTTTCTTTTTTCTCTTTCTTTCTTTCTTTCTTTTTTTTTTTTTTTTTAAATTCACGGCTGCTAATCCCAGGTTAAAATCCTCACTGAAGAGTTGGTGATTTTAAACACTACAGTCTCCAGCCTCTTAAATAATATGTGACTCATTCATTGAAGCAAGTATTTTTGAGTATCTCTTTTGCAGTGTATAAATACTGTGTATAATGCTAAAGCTAGAGGGATTTTGATAAAAATCTAAGACCTTAAGGTACGCACACACACTTATTTTAATATGAGTTTGGAGATATGGTTTGGATCTGAATTGTCCGCCTTTTCTGTGTGAATTTAGACAAATTATTTGCTTTTCTTTGCCTCAGGCTTGTTATGAAGGCTTGAAAATTTTATTTTTTTAAAAATTTATCTATGTATTCTAGAGAGAGAGTATGCATGCACAGCCTAGTCAGGGGAGAGGCAGAGGGAGAGGGAGAGAGAGAATCTTAAGCAGACTCCATGCTGAGCATGGAACTATATCCCATGACCCTGAAATCATGACCTGAGTCAAAATCAAGAGTCCAGCACTCAAATGACTGAGCCACCTAGGAGTCCCAAAGGTTGAAGATTTTAAAAGTTAAATATGTGTAAATTGCTTAGAACAGTTTCTGACATATATACTAATATGTTATTATTATCATTGTTATTACTACCAACAATAAATTCTGAATTATCTACTTTACATAGGTGAACTATTTAAAGATACATTAAACTTTTAAATAAAAACAAATATTATTTTTTTTATTTTTTTAAAGATTTTATTTATTTATTTGACAGAGAGAGATCACAAGTAGGCAGAGAGGCAGGCAGAGGGAGAGGGAGAAGCAGGCTCCCTGCTGAGCAGAGAGCCCGATGAGAGGCTCGATCCCAGGACCCTGAGATCATGACCTGACCTGAAGGCAGAGGTCTAACCCACTGAGCCACCCAGGTGCCCCAACAAATACTATTTTAATACATATTTCACTTCTTCCACCTAAGCTTTATAAAGAATTGCTTATTGGGGTACCTGGGTGACTCAGTCAGTTAAGCATCTACCTTCAGCTCAGATCATGATCCCAGGGTCCTGGGATGGACCCCAACATTGGGCTCCCTGCTCAACGGTAAAGCCTGCTTCTCCCTCTCCCACTGCCCCTGCTTGTGTTCCCTTTCTCACTGTGTCTCTCTCTGTCAAATAAATAAATAAAACCATAAGAACAACAACAAAAAAATTGCTTATTTCCTTCAACATAGCTGTAAGCACCTAAACTTAGAAAGATATTCTTCCCACCTCTGCTGTTTAATACAGGTTCTCCTGTTCCAAAAGTGGAGCAGAGAAAACCAGAAGGTCAGCTATGGGTACAGTGACAAATGAGTGCCTACACGTTGGTGATGTGACTGTCATCTCTTCATCTCTGCTACATTCCTGAGAGTATTCCATGAGGCATAAAAAGTGGCAAAGCTGCATCAGTCCTTGGATGAGTGTAAACACAAGTTTGTAAACTTTAAGTGTTGAGTTTGCTTGTTGTAATGACTCATCCAGATGAGAGAAAACAGTCTCATCAGGCTCTACACTTCTTTGATTTTCAGAAGTAGATATGTTCCTGATCATACTTATTGATCATAGCATGCTATAGGATCGTATATGCCTCCCCAACCTTTTGTTCTTTCTAGGAAGCAAACATCATACATCTATTTCTATTTGAAATTAAAAAAAAAAACAATAATTGAAGTGCATCTAGAATTATTTTTTTCCTGATATCTCACTTGGTTGCGTGTGTGCGTGTGTGTGTGTACAAACAAACAAAAAAATAACACCTAGCGTCTTTGATTTCTACATTTCAGAAAAATGGGTTATTTGCCCTCAAAATTAACATGATGATGACTTTCAGCTAGTAAAGTGGAAAACTTATAAATAAGATGGATTTGGGGACATGAAGTTAGGTTTAATGAAAAGAAACCTAATTTAGCATCTAGTATCTCTCTGGCACACTAGTGTCAAAGTGGATAAAAGATGAGTGGTTAACTTAGAAAAAGTAAAAACATAAACCTCTGTATGTTATCAGACGCTTACAAAAGCATATTTATAAAATAATACGTAAATCCTGAGATATGTTTGCATTTGTTATTTTCCAGTAGTAACAGAATCAAAGAATGTTGGAAGAGGAAATTTTAAAATAAACTTTTTTAAAAAACCTTTTCATGCAGACCTGCATTCCTTATAGCAGAGAATAGAATTTTGTAAAAATGTGATTATTCATTTCCATATACCTACTAGGGTGAATCTATATGAGTGGTGAAATCCCCTGCCCTTGGAAAATACCAGCTTTCTCTTTGTTCTGCTACTTCAATACTCCACTTCAGTGTAAAGTACAGTAGTTTGGGGGAAAAAAATGAGAGAAAACTTCTGTTTCTGCCTCTAAGTAGGAAAACAGATATCATGCAGTAATTTCTAGTAGTGTTATATTGTTTCCCCAAATATATTGTCTTTTGCCTTTTCTTTTGGTTCAAAAACAGTAGCTTGGGTACAAGAGCAAATCTTAGAGTAAGAAAGGAAAAATTCCCCTGTCTTAATAAATTTACCAGGGGACAGGAAGGAATGAGGCTAGCAGGGGCAGAATGCCACGGATACATGGTAAAGGGATTCCCAAGGATACCACAAAGAATTCCACAAGTATATGCTTCCTAAGGAAGATGACTCCACTACATATTGAAGCATTTAATGCAATTTAATGAAAATAAGCAGATACTATGTACTGAAATGCACATATGTGTTACAGATTTGAGCTTTTCATCAGTAACATAATAACTCCCCTTAGGTTTCATAGCCTTTTCCCAAACATGCAGACAGACACATATGATATGTGTGGAAAAAGATGGCTTTGCTTTTGTGAGATATGTAGTTGGATTAAGCTGATCAAAACAGAGATTGCCCATTTTGTTTCCACTATGGAATTTTTGGTCTCCTGACAAATTTAATTCCTTTCTTTTTTTTTTTTTTTTCACATGGAAGAGTATCTTAAGTATATCACACTCTGAATGTGTGTGAGTCCATTAAGAAAACTGCAAATTTTGTCCATGTACAATGGAAATGATTTTATTATGAACAAATCTATTACATAATGTCTAGGTATTCACCCCACAAAAGTAGATATGTGAATTACGTGTGCACACATTCTCAAAAACAAGTAACTGTCCCTGATAAATAAGTATGCTTGACCCCAAAGGACTGTGTTGTAATTAATACTGGTGGAGAAACCAGAGTCTGGAATTTCTTAGCAGATACACTGTAACACATTTCCAACTTTGGCCTCCTGGGCTCTACGTAGGTGGCACCATACAGGTGCAGCACTCACTGGCTGAATATAGCTCAGCAGCTTTACACTCATCTAGACCAGAGATCAGCAAACTTCTTCTTTTACAGGTCAGATAGTAAATATTTTTGGATTTGTAGGCCATATGCTCTCTGTCACAGCCTCTTAACTCCACTCTTGCAGGCTTAAAGCAGTCACATACAGTATGTAAATGAGTGGATGTAGCTGAGTTCCAGTAAAACTTTGAGAATCAGCTCACCAACACATAAACTAGACATTATAAAGTTTACCCCCAAAATTAAGGAGTTTGATGTACATTTACCCACAAATTGGAGTGTCCTTTCAGATGTATAGTTCAGTTTCTTTTTTAAAAACATTTAAAATTATTGATATAACCATATTTAAGTGTTCTTTGTTATTGCTCAATCTAGAACCTTCCCTCAGAAGTTCCTTTGTTAAATTTCTTTAACAAAGTATAATTTATTTACCCTATTATATTCTAGAAAGTTTTAATGGAGGTTGACAAAGATGTCTGCAAGACAAAATAATGTTAAAATAGGTGAGAAAAATGAGGTGTGGGTTATGGTAGGATAGAAAAATCAAATGCAGCAGGATGAGATGCACAAAGGACATGTCATGAAATTTTGTGCAGGTTCCAGAAGTGAAACATGTATTTATCTTAAAGTCGTTTAAACAGTTACTGGAGAAAGAAACACAATTAGATTGATGGGTCAGTGTTCAAGAGATGAAATCTCACTCATGCCACTGGAAAAGAGCTATGGATACTTTCTAGTTTTGATACATGAGAGAAATGGTTCCTGTGGTCTCCATCATGAGAACTATGCTAATAGACTTGTCACTTGTTCCACCTCAGGCAGTTATTTCCAATAAACATGCTGAGTAGCTTCCTAGGGCACGAGGGCAACCTAATCAAGATCTTTGTTAAAAATATCGATTATATTATTGCTAAAATATGACTTTGAGGAAAAACTTGTTCTTAATAGAAGGGATCTCTAGTGAGGAAGCAATAAAATGTGTCAAATAAAGTAAAACAGAGTGCTAGGGATTACAGCAGTGATTTGGATTGAAGTCCATCTTTAATGTACTGAGCAATGTGGCTCAGAAAACATTAGAGACAGAAGGATCTTTGGAAAAGAAATCAGGAATAGGCCACAGAAAAATGAACATGCTGTTTTCTATGGTATGCCCCTTATTTCACCCAAAACACTGGGCAGAAGAAAATCTCCCTCTCCACTCCCTGGGAATCAGAGAGACCTGAGAGCCAAGTCTGGGACAGGTTTGAGGTTAACATTACACTCAGGGTTTATACCCAAAGAAAGTGGGAATGAAGACAGCCCCAAACCAGAGTTTAGTGCAACACTGAGAAATTGGCAGCAGAGATGAGTCACATTGTTTCTAAAAAAAAAAAAAACAAAAAAAAAACAGAAAAGTTGACAAGTTAGTTTTACAGTATAGTAAGTGAATATGTAAAGCAAAGAGAGACAAAAACAAAAAGAGTAGAATAGAAATAGCAGCAAAGCTCTTTGAAGATTAGAAAAAAATAACTAAAATCTGAAGAAGTTTTAAAAAATAACTTTAGAAAAAAATAACTTTAGGAGTTACATTTTTAGAGTTATTTTTCTCAGAAAAGATGATCAGCTTGGCAGTGACAGGCATGGACTCCACAAAGCAGACAAATAAAAAATGCATACATGCATATATACATATATATGGAATAAAAGAAAATAAAGCAAAATTTCTATCATAAAATATTAAAGTATAATTGAATCTGCAATTTTTTCTATTTGTAGATAACTTGGCTGAAGTTGTACCAGTCACTCTGTGTGGGGCTGAGCTAGCATCAACTAGAGGGGAAAAACAAAAAACAAAAAACAAACAAACAAAAAAGCCCAGATTTCATTTTACATTTACAATTTCAGTTAAAATTTAGAAGTATACTGACTGTGAATCTAAATCCAAGGAATACTGAGCTGCTTAAAGCCTCGCATACATTCAGCCTTGGATCCCCCCATCCCCAGTCCCAGGCTGGCTCCCTGTGGCACACTCCCTGCCTCCACAGCTCCCTTCCTGACCTGACACAGCACTGTGGCAGCAAGTGTGTGGACCAGAGGTAAACTGCTAAGGTTTGAATCCTGACTTAGCCACATTGTCTCTCTGAGACCATGGACATCGTACTTCTCTTCTCTGTACTTCACATTCCACACCTGCAAAATGTCTCAAAGCTCCCCCATTAAATCTCTGTGGATAGAATGACAAGTGCATAGCAAGTACTCAAGAAGAGATAATTATAATTCAAACAAAGCTAAATGGCAGTGTTTTAAACAAGATTTGTTGGCTACACGTAGCATTGTCATAGTTCCTTCTGAAAAAAAAAAAAAAAAAAAGAATCTTTCCATTCCACCAAAAAATAGCTAGAAACAGCATATATTTCTTACCATTAGAATCATGTATTTCAGCATTTTCATTTGCATTCTAAAAACAATGCAGAACTGAGTTTATTTTATTTTTTTTAAAGATTTTATTTATTTATTTGATAGAGATCACAAGTAGGCAGAGAGGCAGGCAGAGAGAGAGAGAGGAGGAAGCAGGCTCCCTGCTGAACAGAGAGCCCGATGCAGGGCTCAATCCCAGGACCCTGGGATCATGTCCTGAACCGAAGGCAGAGGCTTTAACTCACTGAGCCACCCAGGTGCCCCTGAGTTTATTTTCTTAAGGGATGTCTAGTAAAAGCTTCACATACAAATGTTCATTTTTAATTAGCAGCTTTTATTTCTTTCAATAAAGAACATAATACTTTATAATTTACAAAATCCAGTTAAAATCCATATTTGCTTGGTCTCCCATCAATGCCCTCAGGTCTTACTCCACACTGTGGCTCATACAAAGACATGTTAGAAAATCAACAATCCAACTGTAGTATGTTATGGCAAGTAGTATAGACTTGACTAAAGATTTCAGGGAGAGATGCCTACTTAAAGTAAAATTGTATAAAATGTCTTCTGAAATTCTTTTAGTTTTATCCCTTGAAGCTCTCTGGCTTACTTGCAGCCTCATTCCTTTCTTCCCCATAGAGTCTCTCCAAGTCTTTTTTTTTTTAATTTTTTTTTTCCAGAGATTCCCATCTTAGTTTAAATCATCTACTCGGGAAAAACAAAAAAGTGATATTAGCTAATTTCTTAAGGAAGTTTCCTTAGAAAACAACTCAGCCAAATGAACGAGCTGAGTCCCCTGTTCCTCAAACATTCCCAGCCTTTTCCTACCTTGAGAGAGATAACCTACTCTTAAACTGTCGTTGTCAGAAATAATTTGATGTTTATGGGGTACACTTGAAGCTACAGCCATTCCAATCTATTCACGTGTTTTGAGCCCACTGGGCTATTTCCCTTTATCTGAGTGCTCCTCTGAGTAAAGCAGCATCAGAGTGGGTCTGGGAGAACCTGCAAAGTGTCTGTGCAAACTGTGTCCACGCCAACCAGTCAGCAACACAAGCTGAGGCAACAGGATCAGATGGAGTGAGAAGATGCTCATAGCTGATTTCTAATGTATGTATTTTTCTAAAGGAAGTTGGTTTGCTATTTCCATGGACAAAGAATCAATAGTACTATGGTTTACTGTCTTTCTGTTGAAAAGTATGTAGGTGATTTAATGTATATTTATGTTTCATGACTTTTTCTTTGACATGTCATCTGTTTGGACATGCCATATGTGTGTGTGTGTGTGTGTGTGTGTGTGTGTGTGTATGCGTGTACACATACTTAGATATACATACATATGAATATTATTTCTTGCCCGTCTCTGGATGCTATTCTGTGATCTCGGTTCAAGAGATGATATTATGATCTCATTCTCTTAATGCTCTGTTGCCCTCTTGTCAATTTGTTCTTTCCAGAAATATATACTCTTGTCTAAAACTTATTCAATGTACAATCCTTTCTGAGTTTCCTTCGCCTGCTTAAGATGAGTTCATCACTGCCTCTTCAGAATTGCTTGTTTCTCCCTTATATCCATGGTTACTTTAATATAAACTTCCTTCTCCTCAACCATTATGAAATTTTATATTCCTGTTGCCTAAAAAATATCTGCCACATAGAACATGATTTATGTTCATTGAATATATTGAAGCTACTGAGAGCGATTACTGGTTTGGTTTTTCAGATATTAAATTTTTTTTCAGATGTTAATTTTGAGAAGCAGTTGTTTTGCAATTGATCTCCTACTAGAGGAGAAAAAATACATCTAATGCAGATGGGCACAAGGAAACAAAACTCACAGTTGGACTTGCAAAAAAACCCTGTGACAGATATTTTTTTGTAAAGGAAAAAGAAAAAGATGTTTTTCAAAATCAGTACACTGGTAAGAAATGACATTGTTTCCTACTGCTATGAAACTTTGTTGTTTATATTGGGTGGTATAGATAAGCTATTACAAAATTTTGGGGCTAACTTTCTTTTTCCCTCTCTCTGAGAAAGAGAGAGAAAGGGAATGTGTGTGAGTGTGTGTAAGAATATACAGAACAAAATGAACCCTTGCTTCAGTGATCACATTATAGAGGGCACTAAACATTGGCTAGTGGCAATTATGTATGTGCGTGCAAACACATGAACATGCCAAGCATGGGCCTCCCTCAAGTGAAACAAAACGTGTGACTTTACTATGATCAATGGAACTCAAGTCTGAAATGTAGAATTTTACCACTAATCATTATTTCTCTTTTATGGATATACTGACAGAGTATACTAGTCGTCATGGAAATTTTTAAAAAGATTTATTTATTTATTTTAGAGAGAGAAAAAGAAAGAAAGCATGAATGGGAGGGACAGGGAGAAGGACAGAGAATCTCTAGGAGACTCCACGCTGAGCACGGAACCCAACACAGGGCTCCATCTCAGGACCCTGAGAACACAATCTGAGCTGAAACCATGAGTCGGACGCTTAGCAGACTGCACTGCCCAGGTGTCTCACCGTGGAAATTTTTATTAACAGCTCCAAATTGCTGCAAAAATAATTGAGGAATATATCAATTAATCTTTATCCAAAATAATTTCTGTGTTTTCAGTGGTTTAATTCATTTCATTAACAACCATTTTAATAACAGGCTTATGTTTTTGTGAAAAAAAAAAAAAAAAGAACCCTATATAATATCTCCAAATACATAAAAAATTTAATTTACAACTATCAATATTTCTGTAACATTCAAAAGACTTTTGGGCATGTTTGCTTTTGCTCAATTTTCTAGAGCGTTACATGAAATTGAAAATTACTTTGAAGTAACAATATTGACACTGATTCAGTTATTTTTATACTTTCAAATAATTACCTGGAATTAAAATTCAGAATGATCTACTTACCTTTCTCTGAATTTCTTTTTCTGATATACTGAGGTCTTCTATCCTGTTCATTGATGAGATTATCAGTATCTCACTCCTCTATAAGAATACTGGCACAATATTGGCACCGAGATATAGCCTTGTGACAGTTTATTAAGACAGAAGAGCATGGCATAAAAGATTTCTGAACAGCTAATTACAATCAGTAAATAGTAAAAAAGTATTCCAGAAATGTGACAAAATATCTGTATTGATGACAGAAACATTGAGGTGTTACCTGAAGAGATGAAATTGTATTTAGAAGTTGCCCTTTGAATTTATTAACTTTTGCTTCTTGAGGATTCTACCAACATTGCTGATCTTGTTAACGTGGTTTGGTTTTGGTTTTACAAAATCTCCTTTAACTCAGACATCTGCACTGAATATTCTTCCCTCTTAAGATCCAACATCACTGTCCTAACCAGGACTGTAAACAACAGGGCTAAGAAAAAGGAGAGTGCTGTTCCTTTTGTTTACAGCACTTACTTTATAAGAAGCATATCTCTTAACATCGTATTTTGTTTACTAGAAACTAGTGGTTTTAGGATGAAATGAAGAAGCTCATTGCCTCTAAGATACAATTATATGAAAATGTTGAGTCTGTTCTAAATTCAGGCTTTACAATCAAGTTAGAAAAAAGAAGCTCCTTCTGGAGATCAAAATTCTGGCAACACTTTAGGATGGAACTTGTGGCTGTGATACTGCAAAGATACTGAACAAGAAATAACAACACTTGGGGTTTGCAGCTCAGTGCCAGTGTGTGCCAAACTCCTCATCTTCATAAATATTTATGAGTGGTCTCTGCCATCTCATTAGAATTTAATTCAAAGACAACAGGTGCGAGCAATGATTGCTCAAGCTAGGCCAACTAACTTTGTTATTGTGTTCCAAGTTTTACATTTAGAAGAATCTGTAGAGGGCCGTCTCGGTGACTTCTTTGGTTTATTCATTTTATTTTTTAAACTGCTGGTTGGGCACTTCTAACTGTGAGTGACTCACTTCCAGTAAGCTGTAGTCTAGTTTAAACAACCGACACTTGGGGTGCCTGGGTGGCTCAGTGGGTTAAGCTTCTGCCTTCAGCTCAGGTCATGATCTCAGGGTCCTGGAATCGAGCCCCACATTGGGCTCTCTGCTCAGCAGGGAGCCTGCTTCCCCCTCTCTCTCTGCCTGCCCCTCTGCCTACTTGTGATCTCTCTCTCTCTCTCTCTGTCAAATAAATAAATAAATAATCTTTAAACAACCTACACTAAATGGAAGATTATGCAAATAATTATTGAATTACATCTATCAAGAGTATAATGAAAGAGATATAGAATCATCTATAAATAAGTATGGCAGGGAGTTTAAGAAAACTCAGAAAACTCAATGATGATAAAAATAAATTAATTAAAAACTAATTAATACCTGGAAAAGTCTACCTAACTGGTATAATAGAGTTGCTCCCTATGAGAGCCATGAAAATACATTGCTTCCCTCCAAATCAATCGCTTGTTAAATCAAATGTTTCAGGGTCGGGCTGTGCTATACTTTATCAGTAGAAAATTAAACCATGTGAATTAGAATACTAGCTAGAAACAATTCCCTTCGTTGCTTTCAATTATCTACATGCTGAGCTTTCTAAATTTGTGCTTATCCCCCCCACCCCCCAAGAAATTTGCCTCCTTTTGTCTTGTCTTAATTTATTTTACATCTGCAATATCAAAGTTTCCAGGGGTAAGACTTGAAGTTAGTTAGAATGATTTATTGTCTTGTGTACCAGGAAAGAAAGCAGATGTGTTTTTATCAGCTTTGCCATTGTGTGATTTTTAACAACACGTTTGCCTGGGCAGTCCTCCCTCTCCTTCAGAATGAGACTCTGTTAAGCCTCATTCTCCCAGTTCAGCATTCTTAGAAGGCTACTTGTTGTCACGGTGAGGATTCTCATGGATATTTGATTCCTTCTTGTGACATGTGAAAAATATATACCAGATCATAACCATTTTCATTCCTATTTATACAATCCTTCCTAGGTTAGATCTTTAGTATACTCACCATATGTTTTCTTACCCCCCTTATTTTCTTCCAACTAAGAAGACACTGGTTTTACTGTTTTGTCTTGCTTAGTTTTTAAATAACTAAATCTAATGTTCTTTCCACTACTTCTTCCAATAGAATATTTATTCTTTAGACCTTAAGTTTATGGAGTCTTTTTAAGTCATTTTAGATTTTTCTTCCTCTCCATAATATATCTTTGGTTTGTCTGTGTTTCTCAATTTGCTTGTTTGCTACATTCATTATTTTATTAGCTGATATTTATTAGGATGGTTTGCTGAGGATTTTTTTTTTTTTTAAAGAGAGAAACCATTTTTAAACAGGGAAATGAAAGAAGGTACAGTGACTCACCATGAGACACTACTCAAGTTTCTTCTTGGCAGCTAAGAATTTTGAATGGACTTTATAAAATTGAAATACCAGCTTCGAAAACATAGACTTGGGTCTAATAATGGCCCAGTGATTGTTTTTGTTCATTCATTTATCAAATATTTGGGTCTTTGCTACATATTAGGCATCACAACAGATATTTTAGGATATACAGAATGATTCCATGCCTTCCTAGAACCTGCAATAGAATGGGAAATTAGGAATTAAGCAAAACTGTAAATCATACACCCAATTTTTGTGAATTTTAAAACTACCCAGATCAAGAATGTGGTGCTGAATTATGTCACAGGCAATTGGCAGGACTTCTCTAAAGAGATGGTGTTAATGCTGATCCCTGAAGAATATATGCTGATTACCTAGGTGATTGGAGCCTGGGAGAGTATATCAGGCAGATGATTTGGCACATTCGTGCATTATGGTGAAAGTTGAGAGGATACAAAGGATTGTGCCAAGAGATGAGACTGAAGGAGGAAGCAGAATGGGATTGCAGTAGGCATTGTAGGCCATTTGAAGTGTTTTAAATTGTCTTTCCATGGTAAGTGGGAAACAAACAAAGGATTTGTAGAGTGGAATTGATAGACATGATTTGTATTTTATAAAAGAAAGTTCCTGAAAATATTATGCAAAAGGAATTTAAGAAACAGTGTAAATGCTGTTTTGTGTGTGTGTGTTTTTTTTAATTACTTCAGTGATAGTTTTTAGTAATAAGAAGAAAAAGAAGAGAACCTGTTCTGACAATGTAAGGGAAACATAAACAACAGAACTTGGGGTTTGATTGTGTATGGGATTAGGAAGAGAGAGGAGGTAAGAGGAATTAGAACTTTGGATTAAATGCCTGGATGGGTAATGGTGCTTTGGACTGACTAAGAGTACCCTGGAGCAAAATATATTTTGAAGGGAAGGAGATAATTATGGTCTTACTTTGAGACCTGTTAAGTTTGAGATGTTGGTGAGAAATTCTAGTGGAGATAACAAGTGATCAGTTAGGTGATATATGAATCCTGTTTGACTAGTCTGGATTTAAGACAACTAGGAAGCACAGAACATAGGGCAGTGAACACAACCATGGCTCTGTAGACAGTAAGCACACAAAAAGGTCAGGAGAAGAGAGAGTGCTGGGCATTTAACACTCACTGCTGATGAATCAATGGATGCATAAGAAGATGCTCACCTTTTGTCAGGTTTAGTTGAATCTGGCTTCCTGTGTAGGGACTGGATGTAAGTGTGGGCGCATGACTTCACGCTGGGTAATGACCAAATGCAGTCTTAGAAGGGTGCTCCAGGTTGAGGGAAATTGGAAGGGGAGATGAACCATGAGAGACTATGGACTCTGAAAAACAATCTGAGTGTTTTGAAGGGGCAGGGGGTGGGAGATTGGGGGAGCCAGGTGGTGGGTATTATGGAGGGCACGTATTGCATGGAGCATTGGCTGTGGTGCATAAACAATGAATTCTGTTACGCTGAAAAGAAATGAAAAAAAATACAATACCATTTTTTAAATGGTATCACAAATAAACCTTTTCTTTTGGAACAATTATAAATTTACAAAAAAATTGCTAAAAGAGTATAGAAAGTTTCCATATTATTAACATCCTACATTAGTCTAGCACATTTGTTGCAATTTAAAGACTAATGCTTATATATTATTTTAAATAGAATCCACACTTTATCTGGGGATTAAAAAAAAAAAAAAAAAGAAAGAAAGAAAGGTGCTCCAGGCACTTGACCTGTTCAATAACCACATGTGTGCAGTGCAAACCTGGGAGGGCTGGAGGGCCCTGTGATCCATATGACAATACTGCATCCTAGTGACTCGCCTCTGTCAGGCTAAGAGCCAGATGTGGAGAGTTCCTGAAAAAAATAGAAAAGTTGAACTCATTATTGCAAATTTTCTCCCTATGAGAAATCTTGAGAAGTTATTTAGGGGTGGGAATTAGGAATGGGAGGATGAGGAGATGTGGAGGGATAAACCAATTAACAATGGCTGATTTGGGAGAGCCTGTAATTCATCTAAGACTCTACTATAGAACCCTTCTTTGGTGGGGAGGGTAGAAAAATTGCACCACACCACATATTAAACTCTGCCACACTGTGATATAAAGGACAGGGACCAGAGACAATTAAAGAACTACGAGTTCTAGGGGTTGAAATAGGCAAAATATTTCAAGCAGTGTTGCCTCTTCTGCCTTCCCCTTAATGGTAAACCCATACTGAGGGCTTAAAAATCAAGTAGGAATTAATTTCAATAAGATAGTATTTCTTCAATACTTACTTGTTATTTCTACATCCTTTTCTTTTACTTTCTAACATAAAGCATTAAAAAGTACTAAAGGCTGGCAGAAGAATGTTCTAAATGCCAATCAGCTTAGAATCTACTAATATTTAAAACTGATTTCTCAAAGAATAAATGAAAAACACTGCCATGAATGGATCTGCAAATCTGGAAGAGGTGCAGAAGGCCTTTAGCAGCAATGGAAGGAAGATGAGTATTAGTAAAGTTTGTAGAATTAAAAGGGTGTTAGCTCCTTGGTATGCAGATGTAGACAGTTGCATTATCTAATCATAATGATTTAATATTAATTATCAAGGAACACTGAGTGTGCGTGAAGAGAAGAAAAATAGTGATAAATTAATTGTATCCCAGATCCTTTCTCAATGTTCAATACCTTGATGGGTACCTGCACACAAAAGCATTTGCATGTGTGATTTTTATGATTTCCAATATACTGGTGTCATCTTTTATGTAAACTAGACTACAGTGTTTTGTATCATAGAACTATTATTTGAACTATTTGGATGTGTAAGAGAAATAGAACCAAATATACACCATGAGGATTTAATCTTAATCTTAACTCATTCTACCATTCCACATTTGCTTATTGAATGCTTACTATCAGCCATGGTCTGGCCCTCTCCAAGGGTTCAGGATGTCACCATGAACAAAACAGAGTTCTGCTCTCAATGGCCTTACATTCTTATGAGGAGAAATTGGTAATAAATAAACAAGTAAATGTATAGAGTATATCAGTGATGTTAAAGGCTATGAAAGAATATAAAGTAGGGAAGGTGATGGAGACTGCTCATCAGGGTGGGATGTGTGATTTTGTATGGTCTTCAGATCACATTTGAGCAGAGGATTAATTAAGGCAGAGAGGGGGACTTGTCAGAACGGGGGTGGGGAGATAATTTTAGGGAGAAGGAACAGCAGGAGCAAAGGATATAAGGCAGAAACACATTTTATCTTTTCAAGAAGAGCAAGGAAAACTTCCTTTCATATTCAAGGTGTCCTTGGATAATTTTTGCTTTCTTAAAACTGATCTGCTTTTTAAAGCAAACTTTCTTAGGGATCAAAAACCAAATTATTTAAGTAAGGCTATAGATAATTTTAATATAAGTAGACTTGATAGATTGAAGCTATAATGCTAGTTTTTATATAGGTAAGTATGTGAGAGAGTGTTTCTTTTTCAAATTACGGAAATTCTGTTTATGGTAGTCAGTAAAATTAAATATTGAATATTGAATATTGCTTCAACATTCAGTAATCATCATGAAATAAAATGTGTCTCTATTTCTGTGGTTCTCTTTAAAGTGATTTATTTTCAGGGCAATCCTCTGCAAAATGAAACATATTCTTTCGTCCATGCAACTGCAGAACAATGAAGTTCCATGCACCTTCAGTGCAGTTTGTGTCTTTATTTTTCAGTTCTCAGAAGCCTGCAAAATATACTGGGGCTATGGAATGGGGAACTTACTCTGTATCCAAAACTAGGCTTGGAACTGGGGATTTCCCTCACAGCAGTAGCTTGGTACCTGGTAAGGGTTTTAAAATTTCATCAGCCCCAATTCTTAAAGCATAGTTGCCTTCCCCTGGTTGCTCCATCATATGAAAAGAAGTAACAACTTTCTCTTCCTGTTAGTCTAGCTGCTTAAAAATACATTCCAGCAAGGAGGGAGGGAGATTACAAGCAACAGGACATATGAGACTTGCCAAGGGGGCCAGCATTTCCTGGCTCACAATTGCAGGAAAAGCTTTGCTCCATTATCAACGGGACCTGGATGCTTTGATAGGCAATTGTTTTAAAAGCTAAACAACATTTGCAGTCGAAATATTGTGTGTGTTATACAAGGCTTGTGTGGAGGAAATATAGCACCAGATGGATCAGACAATAGTCTTGTCTGATGTTTTGTTCTTTTACTGGTAATAAAATAAAAACTCAAAAAAACCAGCCATATACAACTTTGCTTTTAATAAAGTCTCTGTTGTTTTACAGAAGAATGGTGGAACTGTCATGAACAATACTGATTTCCTTTGCAATAATTGCTGATTTTAAAATGTGCTGAATTAAAATAGACTTTGCCCAGAAACAATAGAATGGCTGTGACATCACAATTGCTTTGAATAAGGACATTCCTTATTATGCACACTGATCCATCATCTCCAGTGGAATTAGGAAAAAAACGACCAACTGTTTAGAAGTATACTCCCCCTATAGTCAGAACAGAAGCATGACTTCTAAATTCATTTTATTTAAGCAACATCTTTACTAATATTGCCTTGCTCTCTATTCTAAACTCCTATGAGAAATAGATAAGTAGATGATGGAGAATTTAGTATATTTATTAAATATATGCTTAATATATATAATACATATTAATAAATATGTATTCTCAGAAAATTCACTAGCTATGATGATTTTCCTAAAGTGTGGTTAGGAAATTTTCTTTTTCTTTCTCAGGAAGAAGAGAAGAATGGATGAAAAATAGTCATTAAATAAGTACCTGTAAAAATATCTCTTCATGATAAATCTTACAATACCATGTCTTATCTTCAAGTGATAGAGAAGCTGACAATTTTTCAAATACTGTGTGGCATTTGGTCATCTTCAGGCAATTGCTGGTCTCCCATGCTCTGGGTCATTGAGATTATAACGTCTGTATGTGAGGCATGTTCTCCATTCCTGTTTCCACCTGAAAACATACACTGATTTTATTATATAGTCAGTTGGATTCTGATGCAGTGCTGGGATAATTATGATTCCAATATGCTCTGATGTTATCTTTAATGGGTCTCTCTCTGTGTCTTCCTGCATGTAAAGAGGTAGAGAAAAATGCAGCCTTACCAAAAAAAGTGAAACTTAGACTAGATAAATATTTCACAAATATGCCAGTTATGCTCATGGTATGTATTTAAAGGGGATGGATTCCTATTATACACTCAGCATCCATCCATCTTCCATCATGTTGAGAATATTCTATGCCTCTTTTGTATGCACAGCTGACATGTGTCCTGCAGAAGGTCTATGATCCTGACAACTTTGACTCTAGCTTAGAAGTGATTTTTTGTTTGTTTCTGTGTTGTTTTTGTTGTTGTTGTTTTGAGATAAAGAGTAAAATAATCATAGCTTGACTAGAAAAATTACTCTGGTTGGGTGGATGAAAGATATCAAAGAGACTCTTAGCAGAGAGATTAAAAGATGTGAGAATACCTTAAGAAATATTTAGGGGGGAAAATCCAATTTTATACTGGATATGCTTGATGAATGAGTGAAAAAGTAATGACAATTTTATAGTATTTTTATTTTGAATCATATTTGGATGGCAATTAAAATGCTTCTTTGCCTATTATAGTAGCCAATATTATCTGGTTTAAAAAATGTCCAGGGGTGCCTGGGTGGCTCAGTGGGTTAAAGCCTCTGCCTTCAGCTCAGGTCATGATCTCAGGGTCCTGGGATGGAGCCCAGCATTGGGCTCTCTGCTCAGCAGGGAGCCTGCTTCCCTTCCTCTCTCTGTCTGCCTCTCTGCCTACTTGTGATCTCTGTCAAATAAATAAATAAAATCTTTAAAAAAAAATGTCCAAATCGGAGTGCCTGGGTGGTTCAGTGGGTTAAGCCTCTGCCTTTGGCTCAGCTCAGATCATGATCTGGAGGTTCCTGGGATTGAGCTCCGCATCAGGCTCTCTGCTCAACAGGGAGCCTGCTTCCCTCTCTCTCTCTCTGCCTGCCTCTCTGCTTATTTGTAATCTCTGTCAAATAAATAAATAAAATCTTTAAAAAAAATGTCCAAATCTATAAAAAAATAAAGTCCAAATCTTAAACTATGATTTTGGAGGTGTGTCCTAAAGCAATTAACAATACAATTTAATTTTATCATCATATGGAAATAACCCTACTTAGAAAGGAGATTTTGAAGATATTACTTAACTTTCCCAAGTGTAGGATTTTAAAATGAAATTGTGTTAACTAACACTGATTTCATATGTGTTAATATGTATGAACTATGTGGCAAATAACAAGTTCTAAATAAGTGTGGGTACGCCTTCCACATTCTTTGCATTGTTGTTGAATATAAGCTGACTTTTGAGAAATTCTATCCAACCTTTCTAGTTTTGAAATCTGATCTGATAGGAGTATAAATCTCCATCCACCCCAATATTTTGGATCATCCCAAATTCTGAGGAACCTAATCAAGTAAAAAACTTCATATAGACCTTTTATAGAATACTTGAGTAAATTTATAGAAAATCACTCTGTGGTTCTACCATAAAACTTCTTTAAGATATTTTAGGGTTCTTGGAGGGTAGAAGTGGTGGCTGGAGTCCTGTCTAGTTGATTTGCTTGATCTACATCCTGTCTAGTAGCCCAAAGAATCTTATTTCCAAGGAGAAACACATGCTATTTGACATACAAAATGACAAGAAAAAATATTTTACAATCAAGTTGAAGAAGTTAAAATTGAAAAGATAAATCAAGCAAAGTATTTTTAAAAATCAACTACAATATTTGTAAAATAGAATTAGGTTCAGACTTAATATTTACTTTTATTTTAATACTGGCTCCTAATGGAACTTAAAAACAGCTGGCTTTGTTGATCTAATGGTTCCATGTAAGACTGACTAGACAGAGTCAGAATCATTAAAGTTCCATTCTCATCAGATTTGTGCTTGAGAAAACTGAGTATACTCCTGCAATAATTTATTATAGACATTTCTTTGTTTGTCTTAGAAATATTATTAAAATGACAGAAGGGGATGAAATGAAATAGTACAGCAATTACACAGTTTAAAACTTTTCAATAATAGAGAAGCATTCAACTACATCTTTCATTACCACCATCTGCGTTGTATATAACATTTTAAGATTAACAACAGGCAGGGTTTTGTTTGTTTCTTTGTTTATAGGGAATTCAGACCAAAAGAGGTTTTTCCCATCTCTGGAGAATATTGTAAAAAGAAAGTTATCTTTCTTGGATGGCAAGGACATTCTCAAGGTCTTTCCAAGACTATCTCCACCCTTCACCTTCCTCCCACAATAAACCTACTCTAGTCCCTCAGCAATGAATATTTTTTATTCAAAATAAAGAGTACATTATCTTTTTATCTCACCTAATGAAAGAAAAAAATGATAATGATATAGTCTCAACTTCTGGAATGCTAAGTACAACAAGGGTTTAAATTTCAACACTAAAATGGAACTCGGGGTTGGAAAAAAGTCATCATTTGTGGTTTCCCAGAAATTAATGTTCTGAATTGCATCGCCTCCTAATGGCTTCATAGAGTTACCACAATTTCCAGTATGGGTAGCTCACTTCTCAATTCAATTCAATTCACTTTTGTTCAATTCAATTTCATCACATCACAATTTCAAGATTGTGAAGATTTCATTGAACACTTTTTGAATGGAGGGAATACTCTGACGCTGCAGATTGCAAAGTACAAGAAACTCCCATCTTTGCCTCAAATGAACTAATTTTATGAACCAATGATTTTAATTACTACTTGTAGTACTTTTATAAAAAAAAAAAAAAGCTCTGTTCTTTTAAATAATAACAAAATAATACTCCATTCCAATACAAATAGTTGGATAACCCTCCTGCCTAAAGATGAGAGTGCAACCAATCCTGAGCTAGTGTTTGGCAGACAGAATCACTGTGATAAGATATTGAAGTCTAAATACAAAGTATTTGGGGTGCCTGAATGTAGTGGGACACACGGTCCAGCAAATAACTTCTAGGAATGTTGGGCTGAAAATGAATTAGCTTTGGATGGATGTCAGAATACTACTTTCTAGTCCTCACTCTGATACCAATTGTGTAATCACAAATGAGTTATCCAAACATCCCGTCAGACTTTTCAGTTATAAAATGAGAGAAGAGATCCAAATAACCCTTTGGTCTCCTTCTTGTACTGGATTTCTACAATTCTAGTTTTTGAACTTCCACAGGTTAAAATCCAACTAGTATTCTGACACATATTGACAGGCTTCAAATAATCTTTGAGTCTCCAACTTATTTGTCAAGTCCACAGTTGAACTCAGACATGTAGTGTATTTTCCATTACAAAAATCTTTCATTAATTTTCAACAATATTTAAAAATGCAAAGTAAAACATACATAAAATAGATTTATAGTTATATATGAAATGCATGTGTAATAGACACAAAATGATATAACTAGTTACTCATATTTTGGATTTTTTTAAATCAGCAATAATTACTTAAAACATCTTTAGTTACTCAGTATAAAAAGAAAGAAAGAAAGAAAGAAAGAAAGAAAGAAAGAAAGAAAGAAAGAAAGAAAAGAAAGAAAAGAAAAGAAAAGGGAGGCAGTCAGGAAGGAGAGATAGAAAGGAAGGAAGAAGGTAGGAAGGAGAATAAGATGGAAGATAAAAGGAAAGCAGATAAATAACTGAAAAAAGTAAAAGCATTTTAATAACTGTTTCAGATAACAGTGGATATTATTCTTAGGTATTACACAAAACTCAACAAGTAATTTCTTAAATTGTTTGTAATGTAAAACCTGAAAATACATTTTTTATCTTTCAGTACTGTCACATTTAAATCCCATTGGTCTATCTTGCACATTGAATGGAACTTTTACCAGTGTATAACACATATTACTTGGAAAATATTGGTTTGCAAAGTTAAGGAGATCTCTTAGATCTTTACATTTTTTACTCTTCAGTAGCTGAATAGCATTTTACATATTTTACTTTCAGTATCATGTTTATTAATATCACTACCAAACTCATATAAGACAAGTCTTGAAATATTGAGACACTGTCAAGCTTATGGTAACAGATGGGAATCTTCTAAAACTATGAGTTTTCACTTAAAAGCTTAAATTTGCTGTGGTTGTCAGTTGCTTTCTTTAACATTATATGCCTACGTCATTCATTTTTGAGAAAATGTCTGCCAAATATGCAAATCTCAATAACCTTGTTTTTTCTGCTTTTTTTACCAAGTAAAAATGGTGTTCCTTTAAAAAAAAAAAGCTAGTTCAGCTCACAACTCAATTGAGCAAAGTGTTTTTCTTCAAGAAAGCCATCCTACTTCAATGTGCAGAAATGCTTATGTGAACTTTCCATTTTATCACAAAAACTTAAATAGATGTGCGAAGTTCAGATGTAAAACTTCAATAAAATGAAATAAATAAATAAATAAATAAATAAAATAGACTCACTAATATTTATTGCTTAATTAAGGGTATAATAAAGTGAAATTGGATTTAAATAAATTAGAGTGGTAATGAAGAATGAAGAATATAGCATATTTCGACTCCACTGTCTTGATTGGTACCAAAATACAAGGCGTTTTACCCACCCTTGCTTTTATATAATTAGCACAAATGTTAACACAGTGAAATAGGTAATTTGTCATAGAATTATTACGAAAATAGTTTTGATCTCATCAAACCCATTGAAGGGCTTTGGGGATTCTCCCCGCTCCAAGATATCAATAATCCATGCATTCAGAATGATTCCTAAGGAGGAAGGGCATACCTCTAAATGGGATCAACCACAAGATTCTATGTTAAATAAATAAATAAGGCATCCCATTGGACTTTCTAATAGTAATTATCAACCACAGAGGTGTGATGCTGGAGGAATTCATCAGAATATGTCATCAGTGGTTGACCTACAAGCTGGACCCCAGCAATCAAAGGCTCCTCACCCCTCCTCTGCCCTTGGAATGTACATTCTGCTTACTGTTCCCATGGTGGGAGCTGTTCCAAGGAGGTAGCCTGGAGAGACGAGGGTGCTGTTGAGACCATCTGGACAGTATATGTGACTAAACTTAGTTAGGCGCTTATATAAATTTTTAAGATTCTGGTGGATCGATGTGGAGATTTACTCATCTTGTGGCCATTTGAGATAAGTCTCTAAGTAAGTTTTCTCACTTATTAATACTGCCACCTATCAGTCTAGAGTGGCCTGACTCTGTCCACACTCTCTCCTTGACCTCTGCGTACGGGCCAGCTTGTGAACCAACAAGAACTGAATCTTTAACTAAAGTTGGTATTGTGGGTAACAGTTGGATTGAAAAATATCTCTAAATGATCCTCAGATTTTGGGAATGTTTGTCCATAAAAAGAGAAAGAAGGAAAAAAAAGCTTGCCTCATGTAGCAGATTTCATAATTTATCATCAAAATATTAACTCTATTCTGCGAGCAGTATTATATATTCCTGCTCTGTTAATGTCAGCCTTAATTATGCTTTGTTTTAATGAAAGAAACATGAGCAGTGCTGGGTGCTACTTCTGAAAAGACAGTTGAAAGGATGTTACCTAGCTTCACTGTTGTGTTCTTCTTTGACTGCAAGGGAGCAGTTTCCCACTGTGAAGAGCTTTTAGATCCAAGCAAAGCCACATGATCATACAATGTGAGTGCAAACAGCATCTATTGTTGAAACCCATTTTATTGTTGCATAACCTAGCTGGAACAGCTACAACCTCTATGAAATATGATGGAGCAGTCATAAAAATGCAGGCTAAGGTTGAGATGCTAGCATAACATAAGAGGATCTCAAAATTAGGTGGCAATAGGGGTGTTTGAGGTAAGGCAAAATGATGGAACGAAAATATAATAGTTGAACTTATCATTGAAAGCAATAAAGGGCAGAATTCATGTTGTAGAAAAAGGAAGCAGTTAGAAAACTAAATGAGTAACTATAGTTTATATTTATGAACTATTTCCTAACTACCATGCTGTGTTAACTCTTAACAGAGATTGTCACAAAATCCTCAAATAGTTTTAGGCTGTTTAACTGCTTTTATCATCATTCAACTCATGAGAAAAGAAGTCTTATAAAAATTAAAGTATTTCTTAGTTTGAACCAGATTTAATTCCAGACGATCTGATTTAGATCAAGAGCCTTATCTCCTTTTCACTCTACCCCTTAAATGGGGCGTTCAATTTTGTGTGTGTGTATGTGTGTGTGTGTGTGTGTGTGTGTGTGTGTGTGTGTGTGACTCAACATCAATTTTCTCTGTACAGCAATTCCAGAAATTTCCTTTGGCATATGCCCCTCTCATTTTCAATCTTTTTTTTTTTTTTTGTATTGAGTGCATCAGATCTGCAGTTGTTTCCACTGTGGGCGTATTTAAATTTGAGCAATGGAGAGTCGATCCATAGACATTTGTGTAGTAGTAAGAGCAAGAAACTCTTTTACCCACTATGATTTATGGACAACTACCTTATAGTTTTGAGGGGTGAGATCAGAACCGACATCTGAGAAGACAGAAACAGAAAGAAACAGAGTGAGAAAAACCAAGGCCAGGTCCCTTTGCTTGAGCCTTGAACCAAATCACACCTAAAGTCTGAATTTGTGAAACTCTAAATTCCTTTTTTTTGGGCTTACCTTAATTTGGTTCAGCTTTTCTGACTTCTCTTTCATCTTAACCACTCCTTTACTAAGTCATTTTCTTATTGTTAATGTGTGTGTCTTTTTCATCTGGATACTCTCTGACGGCAGAGGCCATCTCTACTTTGTTCTTCCCCATAGCCTCCCACAGGTGTTGGCTACAGTAAATTCTCAATAAATGACTGAACAATTTCTCAGATAGCCTAACTATTATGTCTAGCCTGATGTAACAATAATGAACACATATGTCTTTAATTCTACTTTTTGGTCATTTGCAAGACTCACATTTATCTAATTTCTGATGATGGTAAATGGAATGATTCCTAATTTTTTGCTGAAATGGCTCTAAATATTTCAGAGGAATCTGAATCGTGGAAAGCAAAGTTGTGTGCATGTGTATGTGTGTGTGAAAGAAAGAGACAGTTTCAGTTTCCTTTCCATTAAAGTATTGCATGTGAGCATAACTACAGCAAAGAGTAAGACTCAACATTCACCAGTATGCCCGGCTGTTATGCCAAGGGCTGGGCTATAGTTCGTGCCCGGTGCTCATCACCAACTGCTCTCTGCACAGCCAGGGTTGAACTGTCTCTACTGTATGTCTGGATGAAACTGTACATCTGGATGAAATTTCAGTAAATGAGATGGAGAAATTATTTGGCATTTTGTTTCCCATGTTTGTCTGAGAGGATTAAATTAAATTTTGCTGATTCATCATTAAGCAAACTACAGAAGATTTAGAAATCTTCTCCAGTAAAATCCTTTATCTTACATAGTTGCTTTCACTGTTAAATAATTTAGCTCAATTTTTTACTTTTTCCAGACTTTTGGAAGTCCCAGAGTCATCGATGTTTAATGTTGGGCACTACTTTGGTGATAACGTAATTTAACACCTCTGTTTTCTGACCTCGACACAGAAAGGTTAAGTTGTTTACTCAAGGGCTACCCAGTGACTACATCAGAACTTGAACTCAGTTTCCAAAGTCTCAATCCAAAAATTTTTACACTTGATTTTTTACTTACCTTAGAGTTCAAATTAGAGTAGGAACAATATTTTCTTACATATTCTCTTTCACTTGGAATCAGGTCTCTTAACTTTTATAAAAGAACTAAAAAATAAATATACCTGCTGTTGGAAAATAATCTTTTTGAACTAACTGCAGGTTACTTTTCTATTATAGCTATTAGTTTTGTTTTCTAATATTATCTTGTTTATTCCAGTTATGTTACTGAACACTCACTCTTCCAAAAAAATAATAGTTTTTATTATATATTTCAGTTTTGTATTCAGATGACTTACTTCCAAAAGTCCTAACTTTGAGGAATCTCAACATTGTCTTCCATTAACTTTTTATAAGACAAATTTTACATACTCTATAATTTAGTTTGTACCTTACCTTTTAGATTTGAAAGATCAATAATAGTAGCTTAATATATGCACTGAATACAATAAAAATTAATAGGAAATCTACAGGAGAAACTCCTTTAACCAAAACTCTGGGTGAAACTCTGGGTTTGAAACTCTGGGTGTGCATGTGTAATGAATAACTTTGGGATGTGCTCACATGGCCGCTTAAGGAAACCTAGTGATAAAACAGAACTCATTGAATGAAGAGTATATTGATAGCTCTTGTGAGGTCTTAAATATTCTCTTAAGATCAATCATAACAGATCTTTTATCCATCTTAATAGAATTTATTAATAGAAATTATTAGCTCTATTAAGTAGAATCATATTTTTCATATTTTATTTATTTATTTGAAGTAGAGAGAGAGAGAGAGCAAGAGAGGGAGTGGGGGGAGGAGCAGAGGAAGAGAGACAAGCAGATTCCCTGCTGAGAGCAGAGCCCACCCACCACACCAAATCCCACAGACTTGAGATCATGACCTGAGCCAAAATTAAGAGTCAGAGGATCAAGTGACTGAGGCACCTATGTACCCACTGATGTAGAATCTATTAATAGAAATTATTTTCATTTTCATCATGCAGCTAGCATGTTGAAATGATACTATTGAATGGGATGCCTGGGAGGCTCAGTCAGTTGGACATCTGCCTTTGGTTCAGGTCATAATCTCAGGGTCCTGGGATCAAGTCTCACATCAGGTTCCTAGCTTGACGAGGATCCTGCTTTTCCCTCTGCCTGCATTTCTTCCTGCTTGTGCTTTTTGTCTCTTGCTGACAAATAAATAATAAATAAAATCTTAAAAAATAAAATTATACTATTGCAAGTTTGGTGTGCTTATTGTATTATTTCCCTAATACTGTAGGGAACTGAAGCTCTTCAAATAAATTCAGTTCATTTCTCTAACCTCCAATGTAGTTATCTCATAATTTGGGGGTGAGATAAATGTGTTTTTTTTTATAATGTTATAAAAGTTATTTTTATAGTTTTCTAGGTTTAAAAAAATTATAACTCTTGACATGAACAGACATTTCTACAAAGAAGACATCCAGATGGCCAACAGACACATGAAAAACTGTTCCACATCACTGGGCATCAGGTAAATACAAATCAAAACCACAATGAGATATCAGTCAGAATGGCTAAAATTACAAGTCAGGAAGCGACAGATGCTGGCGAGGATACAGAGAAAGGGGAACCCTCCTACACTGTTGGTGGGAATGCAAGCTGGTGCAACCACTCTGGAAAACAGCATGGAGGTTCCTCAAAAATTTGAAAATAGAGCTACCCTATACCCAGCAATTGCACTACTGGGTATTTACCCTAAAGATACAAACGTAGTGATCTGAAAGGGCACATGCACCCAAATGTTTATAGCAGCAATGTCCATAATAGCCAAACTATGGAAAGAACCTAGATGTCCATCAACAGATGAATGGATAAAGAAGAGGTGGTATATATAAACAATGGAATACTATGCAGCCACCAAAAGAAATGAAATCTTGCCATTTGTGACTACATGGATGGAACTAGAGGGTATTATGCTTAGCGAAATAAGTCAATCAGAGAAAGACAATTATCATATGATCTCCCTGATATGAGGAAGTTGAGAGGCAACGTGGGGGGGTTGGGGGGTAGAAAAAGAATAAATGAAACAAGATGGGATCGGGAGGGAGACAAACCATAAGTGACTCTTAATCTCACAAAACAAACTGAAGGTTGCTGGGGGGAGATGGCTAGGAAGAGGATGGTGGGGTTATGGAAGTTGGGGAAGGTATGTGCTATGAAGTGTGTAAACCTGGCGATTCACAGACCTGTATCCCTGGGGCTAATAATACATTATATGTTAATAAAAAAATAAAAAATTTAAAAAATTAAAAAAAAAATTACAGCTGTTCTTCTCTAACAAATTACAATCTCAACCTCTCTTGCCCATACTCATCTATTTACTTTGAACCAAATAATAGGCAGAGATACTTGATTCCAACCATACTTTATTACAGAAAACGTTTTTATAAATAACTAAACCCTACACCTTGAACAATACAAGTGCAGCTATTTAAATAACAATATAATATAGCAATTAAAATATGACTATAAATAAAGTTAGTGATTGGTACCATCTAGTCTCTTAACAGAACAGTTTAAAGATTTTTTTTTTTTTTTTTTGACAGAGAGAGAGCAATCACAAGTAGGTAGAGAGAAAAGCAGAGGAGGAGGGGGAAGCAGACACCCCACTGAGCAGAGAGCCTGATGCGGCCTCCATCCCAGGATCCTGAGATCATGACCTGAGCTGAAGGCAGAGGATCAACCCACTCAGCCACCCAGGCACCCCAATAGAACAGTTTAGAAAAAGAATATTAAGGTCAGGGCACCAGGATCGCTCAGTTGTTTAAGCATCTGCCTTCGGCTCATGTCACAATCCCAGAGTCCTGGGTTCGAGCCGCATGTCAGGCTCCAAGGAGCCTAATCCTCCCTCTCTTCCCTGCTTGTGCTCTTTCTCAGTATCTTTGCCACCATCTGTCTTTCTCTCTCAAATGAATAAATAAAATCTTAACTTAAAAAAAAGGAATATTAAGGTCAAAATTTTGAAGTCTGAGACCAAGTACATCACGTAAACTTTTTCAGCCTCAGTTGTAAAATGGTAAATGGGTAAAGAAAAGTAAAAATACATATATATATATATATGTAGGTAAAATACTTAAAACAGTGTTTCATTTATCCAAGAAACTTGATGATTGTTACTCTCTAGTTCTCCTTTCTCTAGGTTTCCCTGTAGTGTTTTAGTAATCTTTAACCTTTGCAATATTGACAGGTTTTTTAATACTCATTTGATGTTTGTGTCACAGAGATGCCACTGATGCTAACATTATAATCAGAAGACAAACATAATCAGAAGACAGCAATAATGTTTCTTTGTTTTATTTAGTCTATAATAGTTCTGACTTCTTTTATGATTAGTTGGAAATAAAAAGCTACATTTGGTCCAATTTGATTTAAAACTTAATCCAACCCAATAATTTTAATAGTCCTCTAAGAAAATACTCAGTCTTTGGAAAACGAGATCTTGACTGTTATTTCCACTTTCTCCATGCACTTGATATTCTCAAGGATGGTGTTAAGTAAGTAGAGTTCAGAGATAAGGTCAACTGGGGACATTTATATCCATACAAAGGAAAAAAAAAAGAGAGTCTTTGGATTCATCCATCAGATACTTACTGGGTTTCAGTCCCCTGCAGAGTGGGTGTTCTGTGTCTGCCGCAGTATTTGGTTGGCTTGGTCCATTCTCTGGATCTTCTATTGGAATTTGCTTCTGACATCTGGGGCTGATGAATACAAAATGAAATTTTTCTCTACTTAACCAATGGCTCCCTTCTTACTCAGCCCTAAATGTGTTGCAGACTTTACCATTCTTCCATATGGATCCTTGGTTCAGGCACTCTACTCCACCACGGAAGGTTCTTGCCACATGGGAACTAAGATAAGCTTGGAAGCTAATTCCAGAATCTATTTCCCTATGGCTTCCCATAACTGTAATGCTACTCTTCAAGCTGGCACAAGGTCCTTCTCATAGCAATCTTTTCCAAGTGTCCCAAATGGAAAACTGGACAGGAGTTCCTTGTCCTCAGTTTTCTAATCAAACTAACACATTCACTCCGGAAGGTCAAATCCAGAGAGAGATATTAGGGCATCTACCTGACAGCTTCTTTGCCTGGTACTTTCCCCATAACAAGCAGATTCAGAGTGTCTGGTTATTTCTTCCTATCAGCCTGTCTGGTTCACAGCCTTTGATCTTGATTGGTTAAAATGGGAGGTAAAAAATTAAAAACTAATTTCTTCATCAGCAATGCTAGACTTTCAAGTCTGATATCTTCTTGAAAGTTCATAGCTGCAATATAATTTGAATATCGGTGTTTTATTTTCCTTTTACACTCCACTCTAACATTTTAATTCCTTTGAAGCAGATGTGTCTAGGCTGACTTAGGAGAGCATCATGTCATGAAAATGCACAGGATAACAACCTTTTAACTTTTTTTTCAAATATGATTTCTTTTATATAAACTATTGATATCTTTTCTATTTAAATTTATACTTACAATATCAGATCAAAATATCTAAGAATTCAATGTTCAAAGTAGGTTATGTGATCTTGTTCATAACATTTTGTTTCTACTTATTTCTATCAGTTAATGTATTATTTTTCACCAAATTAGGAGGAACACATATTCAAATGCTCTTTGAAAATAATCTTTCCTTATAGATTTTTTAACAGTGAAGAGCAAAATGATGGTTCTTATATTGCTGGTGAAAATAAATAGTATTAAAGTATAGCATTTTAAATTAATTTATAGAAATAAAAAGGTAATATTTTAAGTGGTAATTTGATTAGTCACCAACCTACATTTATTAATGTAAATAATGTATGAGCTTCCTTCTTTCTTTTTCTCTTTCTTTCTCTCTCCCTTTCCTTCTTTCCTTCTTCCCTTCCTTCCTTCTTTCTTTCTTCTCCCCTTTTTCTTTTCTTAATCCATTTTAGGCTGTCTCTATGGATTCCAGCATTTGTCCCAGTATGATCTTATGTGGAAAGAAGTGATCAAAAAAAGCATCCAGGATATGGTAAGCAGAATGCAGAATGAGGCATAGAGTCTTGCTGAGAGAATTTTACAATCTGTTATACGTGATTGAGTATCACATGTATTCCTAAACTACTTTCTACTATTATTACTTGCTATAAACTTTTTCCCAAAGTGCATATATTTAAAATTTATTTACATGTGTTTTCCTTAAACACTTGAGTCCTCTTACATTTAAGTTCCTGAAGTAATGCACTGATTTAATAGATAGAAATACTCATTTATTACAAATGAACATGTTTTAGATCCTAAAAAAATTCATGGAATTTCTGGCACCATTCAAATAAAGGAGATAAGTTTCTAAAATGTGTGGGGAAACTCTTATCCAGAGGACTTTAGAGAAGTCATAACTATTTAATATTTTCTTATGTATATGATATATTTCTTCTTTGAAGATGCTTCCATTATATTTAATCTAAACTAATATACTTAATCTTTTCATGTCTTGTCCTTCTGAGTTGATTTCTCTTTCTTTCCATTATTATCTATGAAATTTGATGAAGTGAAACTGGAATAAAAAATGATGATACTATTCAGCATGGTCCTCACAGTTCTCCACATATGGAGATAAAAAGAATGTCATGAGATTAAAAAAAAAAAGTTATGTTTAAAAATGAAAAGTTAAATAAAGAAATGGCAAAAATTTTAGAAAACCTTGTAATTCTAATTTGCCTTTTATTAAAGTTTAACTTTGATAACTTAAAATACTGGTTTTATATGTACACTATCTGCAACCTTATTATTTATAATGAGTGAATGCATTTTATATATTTAATAAAGTATTAAAAAGTAGTGGTTATGGCTTAGCTTATCTAGGCAACTTAAAATAATATTATCATTACTTTTTTGAATGAAGAAATGAGGTAAGATAATCAAAACAACCAAGAAAATTAATGGTCAAAATTTAATCAAAATAGTAAAACAAATAATTCCAAAATTAAATGAAATGTGGAATTTTACAATTGCTTGACAAAATCTAAGAAAATAAAACTCTTTGTGTTTTTTTGTGTGTCTGAGCACATGGAAATACATGATTGATAGATTACTTTTATTATTATTATTTTCAAGTTTCTAAAGACATATTTTAAGTATTTTCCACGGAAAAGAACCATATGTGTTCTTTAAATATTGGCTAAGAGAACTCCCTTGGATAAAATAAATATTAACACTTGGCACAAAATGTAAGTTGTGACCATATTTTGCTCAAACTACCTCAGTATTTTAAATTAAAGGAGGAAAATTATAACTTCTAAATTTAATTTTTGGGTAAGTTAAGAGCAAATCAATAAATGAGTAACAAATGATTACTTGTCCCCATGCCCCATGAACTTAGTTTCTATTTAATATCATACACTTGGATGGAGCCTTACAAGAGTAAAACGAAGACTGCCTTGGTCTTATTTTCCACTAGAAAAATATTATGCCTCACCTCTACTCCAGAGGTCAGTATGCTTCCAGCCTAGGTAGGAATTTGTTGAGTTCTGGAATGATTCTGCCTTGTAAAATAATATAGATAAATAGAATAAAATTTTGTACCAATGAAAGTATTCTATTACATGTGAGTGTCATACACTTATGACTTATAACCCTCTCATACACACACACATAGAAACACTGAATTAAGGAGTAAATTAATTGATAGACACTTGGCGCATATAGCATTCCTTTCCTGGATATTTTCTAGCAATCTTCCCAACTCTTACTTTGCTTTACAAAATTCTGTTTTGAACTAAATGCTGTTGTGATTGTTAACCTCAAAAAAGTGGATAACTGAGCTATAAGCATTACAAAATTGGTTCAAAGAATGAAGCGCATGAGAGAGTAGATGAAGGGGATCCATTTTAATGCTTCATTTTTTTGGGAAAACAATTCTGAAAAGACATATGGCAACATTAATATGTGAAAATATAAATAATATGAGTAGCAGAAAATAACTGGATAAAATCTCTCAACTAGGCGGACCGTACTAACTTCAAATTGTGGTCACAATACTCAGACCCCAAACAACTCTTTCCCTAACCTCACTTTTGGCCAATGACTTTGATGAATATTTCAGTGAGATCATAAAAGCAACCAGACAGGAACTTCTCCAAGCTCCCAACACCACATCTACCTTCTCGTCAGCTATTCTTTATTTTTTTGCCCGTCAACGAAGGTGAATTCTCCATGCTCCTGCTTGAAGCAGATGTCTCCTGTTCTCACCTAGGCCACTCTATCTATCCCTCCCTCACCGTTCCACTTTTTTTCCTAAATCATCAATTTTCCCTAGAATCATTCTCATCTGCATAGCAACATGCTGTTGTTTCCACAATCCTAAGAGAAACAAACTGAAAACAACTCTTTACAACAATTTGCCCAATCTCCTGCCTCCTTTCTGTTCCCCTTCAGCACTATTCACGCAAAGAGTTGTCTACGGGCTTCTTGTCTATTCTCTTGTAAAATTAGCAGCAGGTTTTTTTGTTTTGTTTTGTTTTGTTTGTTTGTTTTTTTTTTTTTTTGGTGGCAGGGTTGACCAAAGCTGTATTTTTTTGTCCCTTGTTTCTACTGTCTTCTATGTGCCTTTCTCAAGCATGTATTAACTTTATAGTGGAAAAATGACAAAATTTTAAATGTCTCCATGTTGCTGGGTTCAACGGTTGGTTCTCAGCTTTTACCTTGCTTTGATTTATATCTAACATTTGATTAAATTGATCACTCTTTATTTTTAATATACTTTGTTTGTATATATATTTTTAAAGACATTTATTTGGGAGAGAGAACGAGAGAGTGTGCACGTGCACACGGGCACAGATGGCAGGAGGTGGACAGAGGGAGAGGGAGAAGGGGAGAACAGGCTGGCTTCGTCTCTCAACCCTGAGATCATGACCTGAGTGGAAATCAAGTGTTGGCCGCTTAACCAACTGAGCCATCCAGGTGCCCTGTGTATTTGTTTATTAATGGCCAGATATCATACTCTTGGATTTTCTCCATTCACTGAGGCCTGCCTGGTCCTCTCGTCCTGTCCAGCTACATAATGCTGGAGGCCCCAAGCACAGTCTTTAGAACTCTGCCCTATTGTTTCTTCTTGGATGATCTCGGAATTTTAAAAGCCATTTATATGCCAGTGGGTCTCACATTTATATTTCTAGTCCACACACGTTTCCTGAATTTCAGATTCACATGTTCAAGCCTTACTTTAAATCGTCTCTTGGATGTTGAATTTATATTTTTTGAACTGAGCTTCTGACCTTGCCAACCACACCTACCCCAACCCCTTCATCCCTGGAAAATTCAGCTTTTCACAGTGGTGTGCATCTCAGTGGAGAGCCTCTACTTCTCTCCATTTGCTCAAACCCTGGAATCATTTTTGACTTCTTTCTTTCTCTTACACTGTCTAATACATCTACAAAAATGATTGGCTTTACCAGCAATATTTATCTCATGAATAATCCCTTCTCAGTTTTTACTGTGGTGAACCTAGTCCAAGCCACCATTATTTCTCACTTGAATTTTTGCAGTTAGCAGCCTAATAGGTTCCATTCTTACTGTTTCTCCTCAAAATAGCACCTAGAATTATCCTCATAATATGTAAGTTAGAAAATATTTAATTCTATCCTTCTATTTTTAAGTTGATCACAGAGTCTTATACCAAACTAAAATCTTACATAAATATTAAGAAGCCAAATCGTATTTATTAATAGGAGAATAAGTATGATATGCTATATTCACATGATTATATTATCACTGAAAATGCTTCTATGTTCATTCATACTAATATGAAAAGTGTTTATGATAAATGTTTAAGTGAAAAAAATACTAATTACATGATTACAAGTACATAAAACAATGATAAAATAACAAAGCCAAAAACAAGAATAATGATAAACTGCATAGACAGAAACTAGAAAAAATAGGTCATATGTGTATGAGTTGTTTTCTTTGGGTAGTGATTTTTAAAAAATTTTTAAATGTTTCTGATGTGCTCTAATTTTCCTTTAGTGACATGAGTTATATTAATTATAGATAAGTGGATAGAGTTATGTAATAGTACAGCTTATACAGATAACTAAATTTAATTTAAAATTATGATAGATAATTTCTGTGCCCCAAATTATTACTTTTTTTTTTTAATCTTTTGGATGCAATGCCTGATTTTTAATGTGGTGGCCTACATTTATATGTCTCTATATTAACTTTTGTAGCTAACATGGAGGATTAACATGTATACATCTATTGAAATAAATATTTATAGAAATAATAATCTACATATTAGTAAAGATGTGTAAATAAGGAGACCCAAAGTGCAACTCTGTCCTCTCCGCTCACTAAACTAGTTTCTGAGCATTTTTTAAATAATGGAATAAAATTGATAATTTCAAAAGATTTTGAATGATCCATTACCTTATATAATTATTGATGTTTCTCCTTTCATAAATACTGAAATATTGAATGCTATGAAAAATTGATTTCAAACATTGTATTATTATTGAATAAATGTTCTTCTTTTGGTATTCAATATTACACATATTCATCTTAATATTCTTTCTTTCTTGACTTAATGACCTAACTTGGCTTGCTTCACTTTCTCTACTCTGCTTCCAACTGACTTCATTTTTCTTTGTATAATATCCATTTTTCTGCCTATTTATGCCTCTGAGGGAATGCTTGTCAGATTCCTCTACAAAGAGAATATACTCCTGTGACATCCCAAATTGGTGTTTCAGACTGTTACTCTATTAGCTCATTTTTTTGTTCTTATTTGTCCTGTGTCATTTTGTAAAAACATCAGGATTCTTTAAAAAGACACATTTTCTGTGTGATAGAAAATAAAAATTATCTAATATTTGTAAATCTACTAAAAAGAAAACAAGTACTACTATTTGATTTTTGTAAAGGACAGAATCAGATTTTTTTTTTTTTTCCAAAATACAAGTTGGAAAGATACCAAATAAAAGCTGCTTTGGGGAAAATAATCTGTAAAATTATAACACATCTAAATTAGAAACAGGAAATACCTTTTAGTCTAGAGATATTTTTGTTTTATGATTTTTTTTTGTCTTTTGAGATCTTTCTTTCTATGTGGATGCACTCATTATCACCTTTAGTTTTTATCTGCCTTTGAAGGGATGCTTTTAGAGTACTCACAGAGCTTTGCAAAATAAACTAAATTGCTGCTGATTCTCTACCTTTATGGGAAAAAATGCACTTTGGAAACATGAATAAAAATTCTTGCTTAGTAAAAATTACCTAATAGCTATAAAAGGGAGAAAGCATTTTAAAATACCTCCCATAAGGAATAGATCTGTGGGTTCTAAGCAAAATGCTGTAGCAGCATACCAAGCTTGATGACAAGTTCATAAAACAATAAACTATAATATTTTTCCAATTATTAAATCAGTGCAGTGTGCTAGTCCATTTTTTAAACTTTCATGTTCTTTAAACACATGTTCTTTAAGTAAAAGTGCTCCATTTTGTGTTTAAACTTCAATGTAAGAAGTCCAAATTAAGGCTAAAGGTAAGTAACTCTCTTTGTTAAAAAAGGAAAGAGGATAGATTTTAAGGGAAGAGAATGAATCTAGGAAATACAGGGCCTAATTTAAAAAAAAAAATCATTTTTCAGCCAAAGATTCAGTTAGTTTTTTCAGAAAACATCACTAAAGATGAAGAAGAGGGTGGAATTGAAAGCATAGGATTATATTTAATGGTGCTCTTGTTTAAAGTTCTAAGTTTCTGAGAAATCTCAAATAACAGATATCATAGATATAGATATAAATCCATAGACATCAATTGCTATTATATTGTTTTATTTATATTGTATAAAAGCAGTATAATTAGTGTTAATATTTCTGTAGTCGGCTATTACTGATTTTAGAACTAAATTTGAAGCATTACACAAGTTAGGTACATGATTAGCACCTTGCAAAAGAATACCTGAGAGGCTGCTAGACTTTTTCTTTCCTTCTTTTCATTCATTGACTCCTCTATTTTTCATTTGCCTGTAACATTAAATGATACAAATCAAGTTGAGGGAAGAGGGAGTGAGAAAACTTAGAGCTAGCGTCCGTGTGTGGTGAGATTGTGAGTAGGTGGTCTACACGGTCATTTGACCTACCAAAGGGGCCAACGAAAGGAAAACAGTGTGTGAACCATTAATCTTTAGCTTGTTTACACAACTGTAATTTTGTATTGCTTGTTTACTGCCATTCTGATGACAGAAACAGTTCTTTCTTGACTTAGCAGCAAGCTCCCAGTCATCCTCCCTAAAAAACAGTTTGTGATAACAAATAATGATAATGTTTAATAAAATAGTTTCATATTATCTAATATTTTAAGTAAGAATGATCTTTGACTATTTTCAAGCATTAACAAATTACTTCTACCAGGTAAGTATTATGGCTTTAGTGTTTACTTTTCTACAAAAACAACAACTTAAGTTTGAGGAAAATAATAGGTTTCCGCAATTTAGTAGTAGGCATTTCTGGAGTACTGGCTTTTCAGCATAACAGACTATTAGCTTAATATATATTTTAAAGATCTTTTATATGCGTTTTATTTATTATTAGTGTTATATGATTTTTGGTTATTATCTTCATACTATTTCGAATTAATATCTATCTCCTAGCGGGTTCTGTTTTAACAAGTGAGCACCCAGGCATCCTGGGCTCTGTTTAAAACACTATAATGAGGTTAAGTTGTCTGACTTGTAAAGATCCTAGAATTTCTACATAATAAGTTATTATTGTGTAATGTGAATAAAGTCCACAATAAATTGTGAAGTTGTCTCTTTTACCTATAATTATCTTCTTTCATTTAAAAATTTCATTGTCTACAATGTACTAAACACAGTGCTGAGGTTGGAACATAAAACAAACCCAATCCTGAGACTCCTGAAATTTATAATTTAAGGTGGAGACTAGTTTTAAGCACCCAAATCATCCTATAATCAGTATGGCATACTCTGTTAAGAAGATAATTGAAAATGTTTAAAATTCTAAAAAAAGATAATTCATTCTAGATATTTATTCTGAAAATATTAATGTGCATAATTTAAAATTAATAGCAAGTTTGAATAAAGACTATAACACAAGAAAATATGTAGTGAATATAGAAAAGACAGTTATCTGAATGCTTTATTTACTAACCATCAAGCAGCTAATTTGATTTAATACATGTTCCTGATTTGCTTAGTGGTTCTCAAATTTTTGATCACCTCAAAAACTTGAGGACTGAAATATATATATCTAGTAATAAAGTGGCTCATTGAGATAGCGATTCTTATGATATAGGAACTTTATATCAGAATCACATTGCTGAGTTTGGAGGAAACGTGTAATTTTTTTTTTTTTTAAATCCCATTTGGTGATTGATTTTGACATATCCTACCAACAGGCAGAAAAACTTTCCCTTCTCTCTTCCTATCATTCCCTCCACTAACTAATGGCAGTCTCATAATTTTAGAAAACCTTATATATATAGGAGAGATTTCAGAGTATTCACAGCCTATTAGAAGAGGTCTCTCAGTTGAGCTAAAAGTCAGGATTTACCAAGAACTTTATAATACCGACATCATAATCCATTTAAAGGATTCAAAATGTATAATCATATAATATTTGTTTGCCAAGAGTATTACTAGTATTTGTGAGTTAAATATACTTTTTTCCCTGAAATTAGACACCTTTATGAAGAAATAATCATAAACTGTAGTGCTAATCTGTTTTTTCAAAAAGCTGCATTTACAATTATATACATATATATATATATATATATATATATATATATATATAAAGGATCTTGAAACAGTCTTAGATAAGCTTTCTTATTATTGATAAAAACTATAGGATTCACAAGAAAAAAAATCCTCAGAATTTCCAAAAACTCAATCAATATCTTGACAATGCAGAATAATATTTAAGAATACTATTTTTTAAAATATATTCTTTTTAGAAAAGATTTTATTTATTTATTCGACAGACAGAGATCACAAGTAGGCAGAGAGGCAGGCAGAGAGAGAGAGGGGGAAGCAGGCTCCCTGCTGAACAGAGAGCCCGATGCCAGGCTTGATCCCAGGACCCTGAGATTGTTACCTGGGCTGAAGGCAGAGGCTTAACCCACTGAGCCACCCAGGCGCCCCTTAAAATATAAATATCTTAAAAAATAAATAAGCTTTAAGAAATTGGTCAGTGTTACCTATAAGGCATAGTTTACTTTCTAGAAGTCAAATTTTCAGCTTAGGTAGGATAAAAAAATAGATCACATTAGAACCAATTTGAATATCATACATGGTATTCTACTTCCATGTACTCAAGTTAATGTGTTAAGGGAAGAGCTCTACATAGAAGGGTGGAAGAAGTGAGGAAAGGAGGAAGAAATGGAACCTGAAACCTCTCTGCATCTTACAGAATTTCAGCGCCCATAAGCACAATGTTCTCATTCACATAAAGGTTAGAAGCTAGACTGACCCCCAAAGGATTCTCACTGAAAAAGGAGAGCTACTTGAAATAATAATTATTCCTTGACTTTAAAAGATCAAGCTTTACTGCCAAGACATGAAATTATTACACATGTACAGAACAGCTGATGGAAACTGAATGAGGATGTCAACAACACTGATGACAGAAGGAAAGAAGGGTGTACAGAAAACTTCAAAGGGAAAGAGAGGAAGGCATTAGTATATGTGCTTACCATAAGCACTTCAGTATTACAATCATAATGCATTCATTTTTGTTCTTTTATATTCCATTTCTATTCTTAGGTTTCCTTAGGACTAGAAGAAATGAAACAGCTTCTGTGAAAAGGAAAGCAGCTAATTTAACTATCTAGAGTCATACAACAAAATCACACATTCTTCTTACATGTCAGTATTTCTTTTTTTAACTTTTATTTTTCACACACTATTCTGCTGCTATATTCATTTTGTTTATGAAAAGAACCACTTTTATCATTTTTAAATATCAGTTTGATATTTATCCTGGTAAAGGACATTTCATTAATTTATTTATTATAACTGTAGTGACATTTAGCCTGCCCAGACTTTTGTTTTCCCCACCCAATGGCCTGTAGCCCTATTTCCTCTGCATGTACCACAATAGCACTGGGCACATGGCCCAAGCTGGCCAGAGAGTACTATACTCTGGTTCACAGATAAGCATGTGTCCCAGGCCCAGCCAATTAGTGTAGTGTTGTCAATTAAGAATAGTTCTGGGATTGTATTTCCTCATAGGATTTCCTCATAGGATGGACATTCCTTATACCAGTGTAACCCTTACTTTGGTTATAGTTTAAATACAAATAAGCAGAAGACTCTGAAAAGAATAAAAATTTAAACATAAAAACCACAAACTTCTGTTTTCCAATCATCATGTAAGAGGCTTGGAAGTTCTCATTCTAGCTTAATTAAGTAAAAAGCTGAAGAAATTCCTCTTAGGTTCATCAGGGAAGTGAGGTCAAAGGGCAAACCACAGTCCCTTCAGCAAAGATACATGAATGGCAAATAAGAACATGAAAGATACTCTACATAATTTTTTGTTTGGGAAATGTAAATTAAAACAATAACAAGACACTACTACACAACTTTTAGAATGGCCAAAATTCAGAACACTCACAACACCAAACACTGGTGAAGTTGTAGAACAACAGAAGCTCTCATTCATTGCTGGCAGGAATGCAAAATGGTACAAACACTTCGGAAGGCAGTTTGGCAGTTTCTTACAAAAGTAAACGTACTCTTACCATATAATTCAGCAATCATGTTCTTTGTTATTTATTCCAGTGATCTGAAAATTGATGTTCACACAAAAACCGACACATGGATGTTTATTGATAATTGTCATAACTTAAAGGCAACCAAGATGTCCTTCTATAGTCAGTGGATAAACTGTGGTATGTCCAAACAATGAAATATTATTTTGGACTAAAAAGAAATGAAATATCAAGCTATGAAATGACATGGAAGAATCGTAAATACATATTACTAAGTGAAAGAAGCCAATCTGTAAAGGTTATGTTCTGTCTGATTCCAACCTTATGACATTCTTGAAAAGACAAATTATGGAGACAGTGAAAAGATCTGTGGTTGCCAGGGAGTAGGGAGAAAGGAAAGATGAATAAGCAGAGCACAGAAGATTTTTAGAGCAGTGACACTTTTCTATGTGGATACACATTTTTATACATTTGTCAAAATTCATAGGGAAATCTGGTCCACCTGTCGCGTTGGCTCCTAAGGAACTGCTGTTGTAAGCAGCTCATCAAGAGTTGCACCTCACATAGTCTTGTTGGGAACATAGAAACGGAAGAAAGCCACAGGACTGCCCGTTCAGTCTTGGGAAGATCTGGATGATTCTGCACAAGCAAAAATGACTTGAAATTTATGTATAGACACCTCTCCACCAATCCATCTTCAGAGTACTGAATATTGTATAATAGCCCTTCTCCAAAGCAGGGTGGAATGTTCTGGTTTCACCACAGATTTTCTACTCATTTCATTTTTGGAACCCACTTAAAGATTCCAGGTCCCTTTTATATATAACCTTTATCCTTTTGCTTTTTTAAAAATAATTTTGTTTCATATTTAAAGTCCTTGTATTAGTCAATGATTCATGTTCAGCATTATTTGAACCATTTGCCATTACAAGAAAGAGAAATACTTATTTGTGTTTTAAATAAAACTGGTGTAGGAAAAAAAAAAGAATGTACAGCACCAATTAGTTTACATTAATTACCTTAATGTAAGCTATGGACTTTCGGTGATGATGTGTCAATGTAGGTTCATCAGTTGTAACAAATGTCCCACTCTGGTGGGGGATGTTGATAGGTAGGCTGTGCATGTGTGGAGTGAGAGGGTATATGGATAATCTCTGTATATTCTCCTCAATTTTGCTATGAATCTAAAACTGTTCTAAAAAAGTATCTATATATAACGAATTTATAGTGGAGAACAATTCCTTTACTTGGAAAAAAAGGACTTTTCAGATATAAGTAAATGAAAGATTAGGGATAAGACCATCATGGATTATCTGGTTGAGACCTAATCCAATGACAAGTGTCTTTATAAGGGAGACACAAAAGGGGGGTGCCTGGGTGGCTCAATGGGTTAAGCCTCTGCCTTCAGCTCAGGTCATGGTCTCAGGGTCCTGGGATCAAGCCTCACATCAGGCTCTCTGCTCAGCTGGGAGTCTTCTTCTCCCTCTCTCTGCCTGCCTCTCTGCCTACTTGTGATCTCTCTCTCTCTCTCCCTGTCAAATAAATAAATAAAATCTTAAAATAAAAAATAAGAGAGACACAAAGGAAAAAGAAATGGGAAGTTGGAGGCAGAAATTGGAGTGATGTAACCACAACCCAAGGAAGCTGGTATGCACCAGGGAAAAAAATGAGGCATGGAACTGATTTTCCCAAGAGTCTTTAGAGAAAACAAAGCCATGCTGCCATCTTGATTTCAAACTTCTGGCTTCCAGAACTGGGAGACAGTAAGTTTCTGTGGTTTTATGCCACCAAGTTTGTGGTAATTTGTGCCAGCAGTCCAAAGAATGGAATACACTGGCCTTTAATTAAAACAGGAACATATTATACTCAATGACTTTCACTATTCATTTTGTACTTTGATTCTCTTTTTTGATATCACCATACATAAATGCACTAAATTCTATTAATATCTGAGAAGTATTTCACTGTTTGGCTATATAAAAATGTCTTAACCTGTCTTCTATTGATGGTCGTTTAGGCTGTTTCTCATGATGGGTACCACTTACCCCACTGCAGTTAACATTTTTCTACATGTGTCTGTGCACAGATGTACTATCTGTAGAACATATTTTTATGAGTGGAACTATTTTTGAAGGTATGTGCATTTTAATAACTCCCCTTCATTCTATAAGTAATTTTTTCTCTCCTTTCCTCCAAACCCAATTGTTGTGCATTACACAGGAAAAGTAAAAACAATGTTGTATACTGTACCTGGTGTTCTCGTGGAGTATGTGTTGAGAAGTAAGTGTACTAAAGGATTACAAGCCCACACAGTGCACAGATGGGCACACACACTGTAGACAGGGATGGTCAAGTCTAGCTTTAGCAAAGGCATGCTAGAGGCTACTCTTGATTTTGAGTCTTAGAAAAATTGTTTGCTTGTTGGAGCAGTCTAGGCAGAATGAACAGCCAGAAAGGCAAAAGAACGGGAAATGGGAAAGAGCAACAAATCAATGTACATGAAGCAAATGTTTTAAAAAAGTAGCACACCGAAGAGAGGCTTAGAGAGGCAGGTGGGTCCAGACGGTGGAGTCCCAAACAGATTCTGAAACTTTTTTGTTTTCTTTCCTGTAGTAATATGGAACCAATGAAGGATGAAAAGGAATGACATGCTCAGAGTTGAATTTTTGTCAAGTCATTTTGACAGTCATGCAGAAGATAGATCTGATGGGGTATGCATAGGAACCAAAGGCTATAATATCAATTTATCGGTCTGGAGATAAATTTCTATTTTAGTCAGACACATTTGGAAGAACCTTGAACTCAGTATGTTCAAAACTAGTCTTATTGCACTCTATATATTAATGAGAATCCTAAATTTTTGGAACAAACAGCTATCATCTAAAATATTCCTTCCACTACTCTTATGATTTCCATAAACTTGTCATCCAATACTAGACAATCCCTAGCTCAGCATTATCTTAAAAGCCTGATGTCTCCTTTCTGTCTTTATGTCCATGGCCTTTAGGTCAGAACCATACCAACTCTTAAAAGTCCAGTGTCAAATGTCTCCCATCTGGTCATGGATTTTTTCACTCTTCTTCCATGACAATATATGTAATTTCCCACATTGCCAAAGCATTGTCTCTCTACAAAATAAATCTGATTTGCCATTTTCCAGCTTTAAACTGCCCTTGGCATTCTGTTGTCCATGGACTGTGTCCTGCCTTCCACACTCTTACTGCAGTTTACCCTACTAACCTCTTCAGCACCTTCTCAAACCATTTCTTAAATCTAGCTAGAGAATCTGTCATTCCCTGAGTACACCAGGCTTAGCTATGACTTCAGGTCACTTTGCAATTTTGTTTCCCTGTCTGAAAAATCTCCTTCTCCATCTGAGAGTTCAACTTTTTCCTTAAAAGTTTGAAATTCGTGGTGCCTGGGTGGCTCAGTGGGTTAAGCCTCTGCCTTCTGCTCAGGTCATGATCTCAGGGTCCTGGGATCAAGCCCTGCATTGGGTTCTCTGCTCAGCAGGGAACCTGCTTCTCCCTCTCTCTCTCTGCCTGCCTCTCTGCCTACTTGTGATCTCCCTCTCTGTCAAATAAATAAATAAAATGTTTAAAAAAAAAAAAAAAGGAAAGACATTAGCATTCCCTCTTGGAGAATCACTTCATGGCCTGTGGCAGAGTGATCAGTTCCACCCTCAATGGACTAGGACCATATTTTGCTCTTAGTTATATTATGGTACTTCCTATGCTCTGCTATAATTCTTGTACTTATGTGTCTAGATGCACTGGTTTTCAAGTAAGAGGAACCTAGCCTATTACCTGATGCATTTTACTGAATTTATGATTCTCAAATAAATAATTACCCAAGATTACACCTCTGTTACACAAACATTCCTGTTATGAGGGAGATGAGTGTACTTTTCATATAGCTAAAGTTTACAAATGCCACAACTTCTGTGAATGACTGAGGCAGTGGTAAACAATTTGTTTTAAGATCAGGTGTGATTATGTATATTTTTTGAAAAATTTTCAACTTTTATTGAAATTGCTTTTAATTTAAGTTTTCTCTTAATGTCATTAGAGGGTCTGATACTGTATGTATCACATATAACTTCTTTTCTAGAAGAGAGTTACAGTTCCCATGGTGCTTGAATAGAATCCTGATCTGGTGCGTTCATGAACTTGTTAATCAATTATTAGTAAAATTACAGTACACGACATTGAAAGAAGTCTATATTATGTTGCTTTATTTCTAACTTCATCTTAAAACTCAGCAGAAATTATCAAGAAAAGTAGATGTACTAGAGGGAAGTGAGATTTCATACTACTACTACTATTTCAGACTACTACTAGAAAATCTAGATACCTAATGAAGACCAAAAAAACACATCCTTGTTAGCTTTGAATAACAGCTAAATTTGGGTAGCATTTTATGGCTTTCCACAGCCTGATTAAGAATGGTCATTATGCTCCCAAAACACAATGTGGCATTTAAGTATGAATAATAACTTTTTTCTTGCTTAAATGATGTTAGTTTACCAAGTATTTCCTGTCTTTATGTGCATTAAGCTATATCCCTAAAGACCTCTAGTAAATTTAGACAGCACTATCCAGAAAAGATACCTTAGGAACAATATAAATATAGTCATGCCCCATTCTGAAGTTCAATGTGTGTTTCAATGACTTACTGCTTTTTTGTACTGAACTCTTTACTTTCCTGCAAACCCATATGTGTTGGGTCAAGAGGCCGTTGTGTATAATAATTTAACCTCCTATTCCATATATTTTTGTTTCTGCTTCTCCTACTAGAATACAGACTCTCTGAAAGTAAATTCTGTGATTATTTTTTTCTTTTTTTCACAAATTTCAGCCTATTGCCTTACTGCCTAAAACCAGGTCAGTGTTGAATAGACATAATTTCAGTGAATGACTGAACAAGATTGTATGCCCTGCTTAGAAATAAATTCGGTTAAGAGTTAATAGGATAATGTTTTACTCCCATATTCCTTTTGGGGTTTGAAATATACAGTTTGGGGAGCTTCATTTTAAGATATATAATGGACAATGATTAATATGAAATTGCCGGGGCTTCTTTCAGTGCTGTGGAAGTGTTCATGCAAGCAAGGGTCTCTGAAGCTGCAGCTTCCTTAACTGGATGGGATTCTGCTTCAGCACTCTGATAATGCACTATATTAATGGAGAAGCACTGAAGTCTTTTCTGTGGCTGGATTTACAATCTGATTTAGATCACTGTTACCGGAACAATTCTCTTTGGGCTGGACTGACCCAGACAGATGATATTACAGAGGGTTTGAGTGGTGTGCCTTGAAGGAACTGCTTCCATTAAACCCAGTAGGACTTAATTTGAAGAGGTATTTTCAAACTTTATGAGAATTACTGTCATTTTTAGGTAGATTTCTTTAGTTTTCTTGCACAAAATTAAAATTCATTTAATTAATTAAAATAGGCTAATTATTAAAATCAGTCCTAGTCAACTTCATGTGTGAATAGATATACAGACATATAGATAGAATAAGAGTGAGGGATACATGCGTAAACATATGCAAAGTTAGAGTGAGCCTGGGGAATTTCAAATGTACTATATGTATCCCATTCCCTTCCTGGTGTGAATGTCTTATTTTTTTCTCCGTCCTCACACAAAACGGGCTTACCTTCGTTTATTTCGGATTTGAACTCTAGGGCCTACCATTACATCTGGGAAATCTGGGTTTTCTCCAGATGGTTTCATAGGCGGTCCGGACAGCCCATCCCCCATTCTTAATTCTTGCCTTGTTTATGTCCAATTTAATGACCGTCTGGCCTCTGTTACTGGCACAAGGGTGTTACAAATCTCAGCGGTCATTGGTGCGGGTTTTAGCCACAGCTACAGAGAAGAAGAGAGGACTGGAAAGGCTGGATTTGCTGCTACTCGTGCTGTTTATATCTGACCTGTCTCATAAAGCCTGACAAGTACATAATGGTTACTTCTGTTCGCGGCAGGTCTGGCTGCAGATCCTGTGGCGCCCAGGTCTCAGGCTTCCTATTGGCAGGCTCCTTCAGACTTCAGTTCTCTGGGATTTACTCCTCACTCAGTAAACTGGTTCCTCTCAGAGATTAGCATATTGGATTTATTTCAGATTAGCTTTGCCAATTCTTGAAAAGCGTGTTCTGAAACAGCAAGAATAAACTAAACAACGGGCTTAGTGGCCACTTAGGTCTAATATTTTAGGGTAAACTAAGACATACGCAAAATTTTTAACTCTCATGATATCTTCTCCAAATGTGTCCTTTTTTGCTAGCCCTTCAGCGAGGAGAGTAGCATATGAATCGGTTATTCTAAATCATTTGTAATTTGCAACGTGAAAATAATCCTTTATACAGTCTTCACATACATATTCCAGTATCTGGGTAAAAACACATTTCAAAATTGAACATGCATTCATGGGGGTGCCTGGGTGGCTCTATCACTTAAGTGTCTGCCCTCTGCTCAGATCACGATCTCAAGTTCCTGGAATGGAGCTGTGCTTAAGGGTCCCTGTTCAGTGGGGAGCCTCCTTTTCCCTCTCTCTGCCAGTCACCCCCTTCCCTGCCATACCCCCCAGCACCCCACACCACTATGTGCTTTTGTTCTCCCTCAAATAAATAAAATCTTTTAAAAAGCAACAAACATTCACTCATGTTTCTAATCTTTTATCCATTGCTCTGAAATTGAGTTTTCATAAGTCATTTGGCATTTAGAACTTGATCTGACCTTTTCTCTTGGCTAGCTTTTTATTTTGCTGTTTTGTTTTTCTTTGTTTCCACTGTTAATTCCAGATAGATAGGAACAATGTCTCTTTCAGATTTGCATATTGGTGTCTTACACAATTTATGTGTTATGAATAAAAATGAATTATATCAAAATGTGAATCTGCTCTGGAGGTTTAGCTTCTCTATGGGAAAACTTTTCTATTATTTGTGTAAGTCATTTACAAATAAGACGATGTAGTATGAGGCATCCTAGATTTCATTTTATTAATTTATTTTTTTTAGAAAGGGAGAGAGAGAGACTCTTAAGCAGGCTCTATGCTGGGCATGGAGCCTGATGTGGGGATCAATCTCACCACCCTGAGATCATGACCTGAGTGGAAATCAAGAGTCACTTAACTAAGTGAGCTACCCAGATGCTTCTAGAAGCATCCTAGATTTTAAATCAAACTTTAGCAAAGGAAAAAGGTAAACCTGGAGTGTTTGTAGTGTCAAAAAAAGGCTAGGGGTGCCTGGGTGGCTCAGTGGTTTAGGCCTCTGCCTTCAGCTCAGATCATGGTCTTGGGGTCCTGGGATCAAGCCCTGCATCGGGCTCTCTGCTCAGCCTGCTTCCCCTGTCTCTCTCTACCTGCCTCTCTGCCTACTTGTGATCTCTGTCTGTCAAATACATAAATAAAAAAATCTTAAAAAAAAAAAAAGGCTAAAAAAAAAAAAATAATGGGTAAACCCCTAGAAGTCTACTTAAATGGGCTCCTGGGGACTAAATAAAGAAAGCAATAATAATGGATTTAATTCATTGAATGAAATAACAAATGGTGAGTCAATACAAATATGAGAAAATTAATGGATATATTGAAAGCTTGATGAGGAATGGGTTATTTATCATCTCAAACTACCTCCTCAAAGGGCGCCTGGGTGGCTCAGCAGGTTAAACCTCTGCCTTTGGCTCAGGTCATGATCCCAGGGTCCTGGGATTGAGCCCCACATCGGGCTCTCTGCTCAGCAGGGAGTGTGCTTCCCCCCTCTCTATGCCTGCCTCTCTGCCTACTTGTGATCTCTCTCTGTCAAGTAAATAAAATCTTAAAAAAACAAAACCAAAAAACAACTACCTCCTCATAAAGCCTATATTAATTACAGAATGTAGCATCACTTAACAAAAAAGCTGGACTAACATTTCCTTAATAAAATGATCAAAATAAACATCATCAGTAATGGGACAGATTGAAATTGTTTGTCATTTTACAAGATGCAATGAGAAAAACACAACATCGTTGTGTGATATTACTACCCAAATCCGTAACCTAAATCTAATTAGACTCAAATTGGAATACATTACACAAAATAATTAGCTTACAATCTTCAGAATGCCAAGGCCATGAAAGTGAAGGAAAGACTAAGGAAATATTCCAGACTGAAGGAATACAAAGAGACAAGACAATTAAATGTAGTCAATGATTACATGCCAGATGTTTTGCTATACAAGTCACTATTAGGACAACTGAAGAAACTTGAATAGGATCCGAAGATTAAATGACAGTAATATACAAATGTTCAATCCCTCGTTTTGGTAATGTGCTGTGGTTATGTAGGATAATGGCTTTGTTTGTAGGAGTTATAAACTAAAAGAATTTGAGGGCGATGAAGTATCAGATTGGCAACTTATATTCAAAACTAATTTTGAGCTTTTAAGTTTAGTAGAGGCTAGTAGCCACTATAAAATTTTAAAAATTAAAAACTGAAAGAATTAGAATTATAAGCTTGTGAGAAATTGCACTGTAGTTTGTTTAGTCTCAACCTTCAAAGAAAAAAAATCCTGAGCAGCCTTCAAAATAATGATATGATATTAATATTTTTTAATACCAAGGAAAACATTTTTAGGAAGTGGACATAAATTATGAGAGGGAGCTACTGATTTAATTAGGATGCCTATAGAATAATTAAATGTAAGAAGATGTAATTCCATGTATGGCATTATTTCTTTGGTGTGATTGTTGCTTCTGATTCGCATATGTTTTCATCTTTGCTACCATTTTTATATACTGAAATGTACTTAGTGACACTTCAGATACATATATTTCTTTGGAAAAAAATATTAGGAAAGGCCCATAACATTTATGTTTATTGACCTCAGTAAAAACCTAGGCTATAATTGGAAAATAGAAAATCCATCTGTTTCACTAGAGTGTAATAGATTTTGACTCCCAGACAGGGTAACTGAGTTATGCTTGGTATTGCTATGCATTAGTACCCACTTGTTCTTTCTCCCTTTTTATTAGGTAATCCTTTCAAAACAGCCTCTTCAGTGTGAATTGTAGGCATTCTGTAAAAACATGATCTACTCACTTAGTTGTAGACTATCACATTTGTTTGAGGTAAGACAATGAAAAATATGTTACTCATTAAACGTTAATATATTTCCTTATTAAATCATGTAAGTTGAGCTCTAAAATTTTGTATTGGGTCTAATTATTTGGTTTAAGACCTTGCATTGATTAACATATTGAAGTATTGAATTATTACCTCATCATTTTTGTTCTTAATTAACTTTTTGCTCAATTTCAGCCTTCTGTGGAAGAGAATATTTCATGTTTGAAGATACAGTAATTGCTTTACATAGTAATTACTAGCTTATTAATGTGATCTAAGTGTAGCATGCAGTTTTCAGAGAAGATTATACTTTTACTCATTCATGAAGAGAGAGAATACCCTAATACCATGACAACGAATGATTAAAATGACCAAATCAGAAAAAGATATGATAACCATCCACAAAAGGGCAGTGGGATTGTCAAACTAATTTCATAGTTCACCCTGTCCAAGCAGAGCCAAGGGAGAGTAAGCTCTTCATGAGCTGCTAAGGTCAAAGATGTAACAACAGAGAAGTATTGCCAGTAACTATAGACGTTGGGAGAAGGCCCACATCAAACTGATTCCTCCCAGCATGCTAGACAGGTCACTTGCCAGTAGACTGTTGAGTATAAATGAGCTCAATTATTCTAGACCAAACTAGTAGAAATTTTTTCTGTTAACAATGCACATGGACATTGATTCAGACAAACCCATATTAAATGTACATGTTGGCAACTAAAACACTTGAAGTAATGAGGTATGTTTTCCTGTACATTAATGATAATGTGAGCATATAATAGGGACCTTCATTCAAAGGCTCCAAAATGAAAGCAATTTTTTTTTCCTTTTCAATTTATAAGAAGTGATTATTTTTCCAAATATGGCATATTTGTCATAAGTCAGCTGCAGCAGAGCTGATATTTCTACCACTTCGGAGTCTCTTCCTTCAATTGTTCATAGTGCTCTGTACTATTTCCTTTGCTTATAATTGTCTCCTTATACTACATTTTTCCCATTTCTTCACTGTAATCTCAAATTTCAACCCAGGTGATGCTGTGCACATAGGATATACTTTCCTAAATAATCCATGTAATTCAGGAATATAGATTACACCTTCAATTTAGGGGTTAGGTATGGGAGCAAACAGTATTCATTTTTGTTTTAAGGAAGCATGGATTTTACTGGAGGATGAGTTATCAAAATAATATTTTGAGATTTTAATTCACGCTCTTCATAGGTTTCCCCTTTCTCTTTTCCTCATTCAAATAGATAGCTAGTGCACTAACAACTTCCTTGTCCAAAGGATAGTATATGGGAGGTTGTAAATTTCTAAAATAAATACTCTAAGCAGTGAATCACTATAGATGGTCTTGAGAAAAAAAAACATAAGAGAAGATTATTTAAACCTATAGGCTTTGCTACAGAAATTAGGTTTTGAGTGGAGCTTCCCAGCTACACATGGAAGGGAGTTCCTCCAAAATAGAAAAATCTCAGGGGCCAAAAAAGGCCAAGCTGGGCTACAAAAACTTACCAAGGAGGTAGGAAGACTCTAGAGGGACATTGTTCCATGTTACAACTAGACAAAATATATTCGTGTCATAGAATGTGATGATCAACTCATCAATGAGAAAGCAAGAGCGTAGAAACATTTGGTTTTATGATACTGATTGGACCACAGAATAAAGATGTCAGGTCTCTGGATTGACCCAGAAGCATCAGGTAGTCACCACCCCTAAAGAAGTTTGATGGACAAGGGTAGTAAGCCTCTCTAAAATCTTGTGTCAACAAATGACCAAAGACTAGAGACTCCATCCTATCTGCACATCCTGCCTCCCACCTAAGACATGACCCCAGAAATTAGCAGTGAAGAGGACCCCCCAAAAAAATACAGTGTTGTAGGAAGGGAGCTCATCAAGAAGACTGACATTTAGCTTTCTGACATCCCAGAGTTGAGAATCTGGAATAAATTTGAGTAACACAAATAAAAAAAGGTTTTGGGCTGAGATTCAAACTTGAAAAAGCAACACAACAGGTGAACCTTAATCCATCCTTAAAAAAAAACAAAAACAAAAACAAAAACAAAAAAAATAAACCTCAGAAAACCTCTCCCTTTCTTCCACATAGAAAGACTATCCATTACATTTTCTGGTAAAGTGTTCCTTTGATCTACATAGTCTCAAACAAATGCATTTCAGTTTGTGGTTTTTCTTCTCATTTGCAAAACTAATAGCCTGTTTAATTGATTTTACCACAAGGGAAAAATTTGCTCTAAGGGTGGAGACAAGTTTCCTCTTTCAACAAATAAAACCAAACCAAAATCTCCTTACTGCTTTGAAAAGAAATATTTTGATTTCTACTTTTCTCACAAAATTTTCAGGCATGAGTCAAGATTCTTCAACACTCAAGCTCCAAAAGTAGATTTTCTTAGGTATGACGCTTAGGAATGGAAGCCTGATCCTAAAATGATGACAACAGAATCCCTTCTTGACTCTTTTATAGCTCTGTTCCTGGTCCATGTTCTCTATGATATTCGTAGTCTCTACCAAGCATTCAAAGAATGCTCCATCCAACTTTTCTTTACCAATGTCACCTTAATGAGCTTCCTCTTCACATCCCGGCCATGCTAAACACATTCAAACATGTCCTTGGAAGCCCTGTTTCCTTTACTTACCTTATTCTACTTCTGTGCCTCCTGATGCCTTCCCTCCTTTCCAAACCCACCACTATTGTCAGCATCTCTCCTTATTCCTTAAGAACCTACCCAAAGGTGTCATATGTAAGTGATGGATCACTACCTTCTACACTTAAAACCAATTTTATCATATATGTTAACTAACTAAAATTTAAATAAAAAACTTGAAATAAATAATAAAATAAAAACAACAAAGAAAGAGAACTTACTCAAGACCTTTTTTATTTTCTCAGGAAAAAATGTGTTGCCTTGTCTTCTGGACTTGTATAAAACTTTCCAGTGTCTGCATTATATAGCACGTACTGGAGTGACTATATGTGTCTGTCTATCTCAATAAATCATACACTTCTTAAAGTACATGGTTTATTTTTCTTTAAATCTTCAAAGCTTTGCACAGTGCTTGGCATAAGATAGGTGCTTAATGTTGATGAATGAATCAACAGTGCAAAGTTATAATCCATTGCCCAATTGTTATTCTGAAGAAATTTTATTAGCTCAGGTCTTTGTGTATTTTAAAATTCCATGAGAAAATTCACAGGCATATTCATCGTGCTGCATTAATAGAATCTATTTTTTTTTGAAGTTTAGTGAAACACCTTTTATAAAAGGCATTACGAATTTCATCCCATAGGGATATATAAATATTGTGTTGTCTGCCTTTTGACTAAAATGTAATATAAAAATGTGACCATAGTCATTGTGTATGGGATTATAAGGTAAGACTACCCCCCAAGATATTGAAACATTTGTCTGGTGGTCTGTTAGGTAATCTGACTTTTTTAATGTGAAAAAAAAAAATTAGGAGAGGTCTGCCACCCTGGGAAACTGCCTGAAGAACAGGCTCTATCATACTGTTGAAAATTTAGTGGTTCTGAGCTGACAATGTAGAGCATTAAGCAGTTTCCCCCCTAAACTCTTCTTGAAGTTGTAGTTTAGAATCATTCCTCATTCCCTGGAAAATGTCTGCTATAATAAGAAAGAGAAGAGAAAAGAATATTCTATGTCCTTTTCCTCCCTTTCTTTTCTTTTATTTTGCTGATGGAAATTGGTTAACTCAAATGACTAGCAGAGGGCATGGCTTATGTAACTTAGATTGCATTTAAATGATCAACTTTAATGGACTGGGGGAAAAAAAACACACACACATATGTGAAAGAGAAAAAAAGTGAACAGAGGGAAGCTTAATTTCTAGCCCTAAAAACGAGAGAGAGAGAGCGAGATTAAAGGCAAAAAGAGTGTGCTGACTTAAGACAATGGAAATAGAAGAGACATTTTCCTCACAGAAGGGAGTGGACAGATGTTCTAAACAGTCAGATTTGATTTTTGTGTGCTAGGGAAAATCTTTTATAGAGCCTGGATTTCCAAGCTCTAACGAAGGATGATTTAGGAGGTGAAGCCAACCTCAGTCATCTCCCAACTAAACACTCCAAGAGCTGCCAATGTCTACAGTTAATGAGGTGGACTTGGAACCATGCCCTTAATTAGCTTGACCCTGTGAAACCCAGTTTCTCAAACATTTTAAACCCATGACCTCTAAAGATTTCTTGTTCTCTATAAGACACCAGCCAGGAAGATCCTCTCATTTTTCTTTATGTACTTCAAATTATTAAAAACAAATTAATGTCTTGTGGACACTTTTTCAAATATACTTGGCCTATTGGTGATTTTGACATGTATCCTTAGAGAATTTTTGCCACGTGCTGTTCTCCCCATAGCGAAAGGGGGGTTAAAACTGAGAGCTGCTTAGTTTGTAGCATAGGGTAGCCTATGTGGTCTGGCATATGTTATTCTATGTTCTTCATGATCAGATTTGCATCATGAGTTCTCTTGGAGGATTTCAGTCACATTGAACATCCAGAAGGCAGAGGGAAGTGTTTTTTGTTTTGTTTTAAGATTTTATTTATTATTTGACAGAGGGAGACACAGTGAGGGAGGAAACACAAGCAGGGGGAGTGGCAGAGGGAGAAGCAGGCTTCCCACTGAGCAGGGTGCCCGATGAGATGCTAGGCTTGATCAGAGGATGCTGGGATCATGACCTGAACTGAAGGCAGATGCTAATGACTGAGCCTCCCAGTGCCCCCAGAGGGAAGGTTTTAAACTTCCTCTCATATTTGTTTATTACTTGTACATTACTTATATGTATTTTTCAAGCATTTTCATTGAAATTTTAGCAAGCAAATTTATTATTTTTGTCATCTTATCTGTAATGGGAGAGAGTGCCTCTATCTACTGTGGGACACAATTATATAGTTTTCATTTTGTAGTTCAGTGGATTTGGAGGAATGCTTACTTCTTTTTCCACCAGAATGTGGTATTACCAAAAGTAGGATTGAGTGTGGTACAAACTAGTTTCTCTATTATTATTAGAAAAGTATATGAAATTCAAGAAAAGAAAATTTAATTTGTATACTTGGGAAATAGCTGAGAATAGTTTTTATTTTAATTTTTTTAACCATACTTTGGGTTTTGGCATACATACTATTGAAATATTCATTGGGACATATAACACTTTTGTTTAAAAAATAACTGATTTCAATGAGACACACCCAATGAGGGGTTTGGTTACAAATTTTAAAATTGAATTAGATTTACTGAATGCTTCACAAACTTTCTGTACATGACTGGGACAATTTTGACAAGACTTGTGCTGCTTGATTATTTGAAGTAGAAGCCAAAGAACTTCATGGATTCAAACGGATCCGACTGGAAAAGAGATACAGTCCGGCATGTCTACAAATGTTTAGTTTTGCAACCAAGAGTAAGAGCTGTGAGTTGATGTAATTCTTAAGTGAAACAGAAAAAAAATCAAAGGAGAAATTATTTAAAATCTCAACTTATTTCAAATTTTGGACATTTGTAAGATATGAAGCATTTTAAAATTTGTTTCTATGTTGGCATTAAATAGGATCATCTGATCTAACTCTGTAGATATTTGAGGACACACTTTCTGAAAGTATACATTTGCTACTATCCAATATATGATAATTCAGGCACTTCCTAAGTGTATAATCACACTTTGGATAATACCAAAACACTTGTATGATTTTAATTTGTTTTAAGTCCCTATCCTGACATATGTGAGAGACCAGGAAGTATCTTTTGACTTTTCTTGGGATAAGATTTCGAAGTGTGTAAAAATTATTTGGGGGAATTATTAAAATATTTGTTATATATTAACATATTTTATATGTTAATATTATGATTATTATGTTAACAATTATAATATTAACATATGAAATATGTTAATATTTTTATTACAATTATATTTATTACAATTATATTATACTTGTTAATGTAACAATTATAAAATTATATTATATATATGTTAGTACTATATATTAACATATTTCTTCACTCTGCCTTCAAAAATTCTGATTCAAAACTTCTGGAATAGGACAGAGAATTTTGCATTTTTAATTACTAGCCTAAGACATTCTGATGGAGGTGATCTTTTGAGTACATTTTGGAAAAGTTTAGTTTTTAGAGGAATTCTAGCATCTTATGCTTGCAGCTAATGTGAGAACCACATCTAATGTACCATGCATGACTGATGGTAGTGCAATAATGAAATAGCTTACTTTGTAAAAAGTCAAATATCTACCAAGAAGATATTGTCTGATTGCTGTTAAAAAACAAACAAACAAACAAACAAAAAAACAGTTTTGTCTTCCTGCAGAACAACTTTTTGAAGAAGTAAGCACAAGATTGAAAAAAAAAAATCACAGCTTTATCATAGCCTTAAGCTAAGATGAAGAATATCATGTAGTAGAAGTACATTTGTTTCAATATTTTTCCTGCTCTTTCATATACCTAGTTCTATGTGTCTAATTCCTTTTGCTATCAATTCAGCTCTTTAGTGGTAATAGTCAAGCATTTAACAGCTAATCAGTCAACTGCCAATCAGATAGACTCTAGAACCAGGAAGAATGTATAGAATCTAGTCAAAAACAGAAAGTTTGTCTTATTGTCTGCCAGCTAGAGAGCCCTTTGTTATCTCAACAATGTCAGCCACCTAAGTTTGAGAGTTTTGTTGGTTGTCCTTGTTTAGTTTCCCATGAATCAATATTTTCATTTCTTTGTCAAGATGAATTTCACTCACAAATTATGCTCTTCCAATAATACGTGTGCATTTGGATAGATATATTCTTACAATAAACAAACAAAAGAAACCTAATTTAAAAAGGTGCTCTACTTCTCAAAATTTCTAGTACTGTGGTCGACTAATTGTAAGATATATTAGGATAAATGATATTGTTAGGTTTTTCTTCAGGAATTTTTATTTACTGAAAAAATTTTATTATGACCATTTTATTCCAGAAACTGTTTTAGAGATGTAAATGTAACTATTGACAAAATTGTAACAATTTTGTATAAATATAGTTTTGTATTAAACAAAAATACAACCTGTATTTACCTCATTGACTGGGGCATTATTTTAGCAGGTATCAGTTTTGGGGGGCAGGGAAAGAGTGAAAATCAGTGTTAGACCAGTTGCTACAGAGTCAAAGAAAGTCAAGAAGATATTTTAAGTATGAATATCCTTAGAGTATAAGGTATGCTCAGGTCCCTTTATAGTCCCCATCTATAGCCTACATATGAATTAGCCAAATATTACACACTGGTGAGCTTTAAAGACATGTACCTCCTTCCATAACACAATGTGCCAACACTCTTTCCCTTAAAAAATGCAGTAGAAAATCCTGACATACCAGAGGGCAGAAAATATAGTCATGCAAAATAAGACATGATGGCATGCAAAACTAGGTATTTATTTGTGAAACATAAGTCACAGTTCTTTATGTTCTTTTACATGTTAAATATCTTCCATATTTTCTCAGGGTGAAAACAAAAACAATGAACGATGTAACCGCTTTTCATCCTCTATGAAGAAATCTATTATATCATGCTTCCAACATGTAGACATCATATGCACACACAATAAGGGATTGGTTTAAGGTCATAATGAAGAGGACCACGGAACTATCCTGCCTTCCATAGAATAAGGAGGGAGTAAGTGTTATCATCAGGAAAGAATGGTGGGAATTAACGACATATAAAAATTTTCTCTACGCCTCTTCTATCATCAATCAAGTTTTTATTTATATCAGATTTTCTGTCAGTGAAAAAAATTAGTTGCTTTTATAAGAGATTTCATTAATAATTATTAAAGGGATGAGAAAATATTAGGGCCAAAAGAATATGTTGTATAAATTATAGTAGAATGTGCACTCAGATAGATAATTGGTAGAAGTATTTAAAAAATTCAGAAAATTGTTCACAGGGGCACCTGGGTGGCTCAGTGTGTTAAGCCTATGCCTTCGGCTCAGGTCATGATCTTAGGTCATGATCTCAGGGTCCTGGGATCTCAGCAGGGAGCCTGCATCCCACTCTCTCTCTGCCTACCTCTCTGCCTACTTGTGATCTCTGTCCGTCAAATAAACAAATAAAATCTTAAAACAAAAAAAAAAAAAGAAAGAAAATTGCTCACAGATTCTAAATTGTAAACAAAAAAGGAACATTGTTTTCTTAAACTTCAGAAGTCAGTTGGCATAGTAGCTATTATTTTTCAAAATCCATAATTCTAAACTAGCTCATCTCACCTTCTCATATCTGCTGCAAAACCAATTTATAACCAGGCTATGACCTAAGGAGATTTTAAGTCATCTATGGGTTGAAACATGAATAATAATTTTCTAGGTGAGGGCATGTCTCTAACCAAGAGGAGGAATTGCTTTGCTGTAGTAATGATAGGTAGTTGATTTATTTGCTACCAACTAATATATAGTTAATACATTTAGGAGTAGAAAGATTTATTTTTCCTTCAGGTTCTTTAGAACTCTTCTCCGCCACCCCTGGTCCTCTCCAACACATGTACATAAGTTAAGCCATTTTCTTCCTGATCTTGGGTAGTTTAACCCACTAATAAGCTGTCTTAGAAGTCTTAGAGATTTTAATACTAACTAAATGATATTGATATCCTCTAATTAAGCCCTTCTGAGCTTTGAGAGACCTAGAAATCATTTGTTGTATTAATTTACCAATCCTGGGAAATCATATGGTTTCAATATTCTGTTAAGGATTTTTTCATTTCAAAGACATATAACTGTGTAAGATTTATATTAATATTAAATGCTATTTTTCTTAATTAATATTAAAAGGACTATCTTTATCTTAATTTCCAAGATTATTCTCTGTGTCTCTTTACATTATTATTAGCTTGGATTCTAGAGTCAGACTGACTGGATTGGAATCCCAGATCTATCGCTTTTTATCTGCGTAATCATGGGGAAATTACTTATACCCTTATGCCTCAGTTTCTTCTTTCGTGAAAATGCAAATAATAATAATTTGACACAGTAGGTTGTAAAAACATTTTGACAGATTAATTAGTCAAAATATCCAATGCTTTTAGAAGAGTGCCTAGTATCTATTCTTTTGCAGAGTGATAGTATTGCTCACCTGATTTCTTTACAAAAGTAAAACTTTAAAATCTTTATGTCATCTTTGAATTTCCAGGACTTACAAAAACCGAAGATTGATATTTAGTATTTGTCACTATAAAGTCAATTTTATCATTTAGTTACACATTTAATATAAAGTCATTAGAATTAGAATGCCTTTATAAAATCATGTATGTATGTATGTATGTATGTATTTATTTATTTATTTGACAGAGAGAGATAGTGAGAGGGAACACAAGCAGAGGGAGTGGGAGAGGGAGAAGCAGGCTTCCAGCTGAGCAGGAGCCCCATGCAGCGGTTTGATCCCAGGACTCTGGGATCATGACCTGAGCCTAAGGCAGATGCTTAATGACTGAGCCACCCAGGCTCCCCTGCAATCTTAAATATTAATTCACCTATTTCAGAAATATTTAATTTTTCTTATAGCAGTAAAATATCAGTATAAGAAAAAAACATTTATCAGTATGAATGCCAAATTCTGACTTTAAAAAACTAACAAACCAAAAATTTGTGGTTCAACTTAGTGTTCGTTGGTTTAAATACTACTGTGATTTTAAGATGTGCCCAAGACAACAGTTCATACTTTAAGCGTTGAGTAGTTTTAGAATGTGTAATGTAAGACATTGTCTGCAGGTTTATATAACCAGAGAGCTGGTTATCAAATCCAGGAAGCTTAGAAGATCTATTGGGAAGTTCCATGGAAATTCCTCTTGAAAATAAGTCAGAAACCCATAGGAAGGAACCAGTAGAGGTCGTTCATTCAATGTAACCCTTTGATTGTATATATATATATATATATATATATATATATATACACACATATATATATATATTTAGATTATGTCCAATTTGAAGCAATTATTGAATAACATAGTTTATAAAATGTATCGAGCTGCTCTTCCAAGTTTGAGTAAAACTTACTCATTTCAGATACCTCTATACAGAATATGTGGAAGGAATACCAATATCAATGCATATAGAAATAAATGTGTCCTTTTGGCTCAGTGGTATTCATACTAATATGGGTATTCTTCTCAATATAAGTGAAAACTTTTCAGACTCACTCCCACATCAATAATATTCTATAACATTATCGATCAGACAATAAAGTAGCAGCTTTGCAAGTCTTGTATGGAATCCTTACAACAAGCCATGAGATACATACTATTATCTCTATGTAAAAGATGATAACACTGAAGATCAAAAAGTTAAGTAGTTTGACTACATCTGCATAGTAAATTAAGGGAGAGAATAGTGCCTTGAACAAAAACTTGTCTGGGTCAACAACTCAAGTTCTTTTGCAAATTATATTCCACACTTTCAAAATGGTTCTTAAAATTACACTAGATGCATACTGTAAGATTTTTTTCATCTTCAGTTAAATATTAACATCTCCCAAATGTCACGTTTTTCCTTTAGAAATAAAAAAAATACTCTCCCTTTGCCTTATAAATTAATATAATAATAATACTTATATATTGAGTGTATACCACAAGCCAACTATTCTGATTGACTGTTTCAAACATTATTATATTTAATCTTTGTAACAGCACTGTCAAGTGCTGTTATTTATGTCATTATCTCAATTTAATACATGAAGAAAATATGGCTTTGGGTGGTTAAGTAAATTACAGAATTGGTGAACGGTAATAGATTTGAACCACACTAATCAACTCCAAATTCCATGTTTTCAAACATTCTTGAAAACATCTGGAAAAATGAAAATGAAAAGGGAGATGTGTAAGGAAAAAATGATGAGGTAGTCTGTAGACAAGTAAGTGAAACTAGAAGGGCTAAAATCCATATTTTAAAATTTAATTCAAATAGCGCCCAAAGACCATAAGCAGGAATCAAGGAAGGAAATTTTTTAAATAATATAACAACAAAAAAGAAAAATTTTAAGTTGCATAGACAACTAAGCTAAAACAAGAGAACAAGGGAGGAAAACTGAACTATTGGAATCCCTCAGTAGGAGTAGTAAGTTTGGAGATTAAGATGTGGGATGGGACAATATGGGAACAAGGAGGGTTTAATATGGAACACACAGACTTTCCACATGAAGGTAACCAAGATGCTAGAAAAGCCCAGGGCGGCCATGAGGAGATCCTAGTGCAAACCAAGACACAAAGGAAGAAAGAAAAAGAGAGAACATGTCAGTGGTTTCATGTTTCTTTTGGCAACAAGAAGCTTCAGAATTACATCTGTTTTTCCATTTCCCTTACTTCTAGTGCTGCTGGATTTGAAACTCCAAACCTCCAGTAAATTCTGTCCTATGCCTTGGTAATCCTGCCTAGAAAAGTGAGGGTATGAGTATTTGAAAATAAAGTCATTCTATCCTCTCCTCCAAAATGGAGAAATTGTGTTGTTAGGATTTCATCATTTGGAATAGTGCAGTTTGTCACCTCCTTCTCATTCAAAGTCGGTGAAGGAGAAATGGAGATTCAGGAGCCAAAGGCAACAACATTGACTTAACTGTAAGAAACATTTCAGCTGAAATTGGTTATTTCTCTGTGTGTATATATTTGCACCTGGGAGTCTTAGGTGATAAATTTGGCAAGTAGAACTATGACTTCTAGAGAAAATCCTGGGGCCCTACTTCACAGCACAAAATGGGCACTGAGACAGTAACACCTGCATTTTGGTCTTTATATGAATATCTTTGGGTCAAGAACAGCATTTTTGGTCACAGCCTTTTCGACATTCTCTTGAATGGCTGTGAAAATCTTGTACAGAGCATATATTCTACCCCAGAAGTCAAAATAAATTTGAAAGACCTTCCCTTATGAACTTTATTTATTTAATGCAACTGGTGCTCTCTACCTTTGTAACTTTTAGCAAGTCACTCTCCATGGTCCTCTCCATTTTCAATCCATAGATATATTGTCTAAGGCAAAACCATTTCTAAATTTGCTTCAAGTTTTGGTTATTACATGTACTTATAATAATGTGGATGAAATTAATGGTGAGGGAATAGACATTAAGCACATTTTTAATAACTGCACTGTTTAAATGATGTATGTGCTTCAACCATTTACAGACTAGGTTCATGCCAGTTAGGTGTTAAATAATTGATCATGTTAAATTCTTAACATGACAACTAAAATAACACGTTGTTAAGGACATGCTTGTATTACTGCTACTGAATCCAGGCTGCCTCCAATCCTGGCTTCACACTTTGGTGCTGGACTTGGAGACCCAAGCGTTGCTCCCCCTTGTTCTTTTCTTTCTCAGTAACTGCTGCCCCAGAGGATAAAGGGGCATGATGCTTACCACGTTTAAATGTTTAATGGCACTCTGGAGTTTCCTTGCAATTTACACCTTAGAAAGCACAGCACTCTTGTAAATCTTAGAACTTGCAAGTGTCCCTTTCCCCACAGGAGCCACTAATCTCACAGGAAGGGAAGGAGGGTGGAATCTCACAGTTTAGAGATTTACAAGTCTGTGCTGAAGTTTGGGGTGTAAATTGCGGGGAAACTCAAGAGTATATTTGAATATTTAAGGCTAAGGAACACCTAGGTGTTCCTCTGTTTGAAACCTAATTAGATTGGGAGTTAGAAGGGGAGTAGGAAGATGTCTGGCCTGATGCCAAGATTTAAACCATCTACCCAGAGAAAAGGGGGAGAGTTGATTGAGCTGCCCAAGTCCCGTTTTCTATCAAATGTTTCAATTAAAGAGTCAGAAGATTCTCAGAGCAGATATAGGTTCTACATTATATGGATAATTAGTAAGAATGTGTGCCTTACTTCCAGAATTCCAAGATTGTCAGTATGTAAGTGCCAATGATTGCAGCTTTCATAAATTTTATAGGGGACTATATAATTTATCATATATTGAGACACTATTGAGAATAAATAGGCTTGTGTTAATTTCTATGTTGGGACATCAAAGTATTAAGCTAGTAAAATTTATGACAGTATAAGAAGCTTGAACTGGTGCTGCCCAATGAAAACTGGAAAATAATAAGAATCCCCTATTAGATCACCCTTAGGTAGAAACATAAAGAATATTTATTAGTTATGTTTTCTCTTATCTAGGACAATGATTATTAGGTATTTTAGAATCTCATATTCAATATATATGATACACTTACATTTTATAGCATAATGATCTATGGCTTTAAAATTCCCCATCTTTGCTGTTTTTTTTTTTTTTAAGATTTTTTTTTTTTATTTATTTGACAGATCACAAGTAGGCAGAGAGGCAGACAGAGAGAGACAGGAGGAGGCAGGCTCCCTGCAGAGCAGAGAGCCCGATGTGGAACTCGATCCCAGGACCCTGAGATCATGACCTGAGCCGAAGGCAGAGGCTTTAACCACTA
>NW_019154087.1:6443076-6448509 GCF_002288905.1 Enhydra lutris kenyoni | reverse complement strand
TTTTTTTTTTTTTTATTTATTTGACAGATCACAAGTAGGCAGAGAGGCAGACAGAGAGAGACAGGAGGAGGCAGGCTCCCTGCAGAGCAGAGAGCCCGATGTGGAACTCGATCCCAGGACCCTGAGATCATGACCTGAGCCGAAGGCAGAGGCTTTAACCACTGAGCCACCCAGGCGCCCCATCTTTGCTGTTTCTTAACTGGGAATATCTTACTGGGCATTTTGAAGTAAGCCCCTTCCCTTTAAACTTAGTGTTAACGTGATGTCACCAGAGGATTGTTTTGTCCTACAACCCAGTCAGAGTAACTAAGTCCAGTGTCCTCAGACAAAGGTTCCAGTTCCACAGTATTCCACAGTCTAGCAATTAAGAGCATCTGGAAGCAGAAGGCCCTAGGTTTGAATCCTATTTTTGTTACTTAAGAACCGTGTGATCTGTGCAAATTATCCTGTTTCCTCATCTATAAAATTTAGATAAAAATAACATCATCTATCTCTGAGGATTGTTGTGAATGCCAAATGACTTAGAACAAATAAAACACTAAGCATTGTGCCTGTCTCAAGTTAATGCTCAATGGAGGCAGTTACTAGTTGCTATGTTGCATTTGTTTAACATGACATTTTAAAAAATCTTTATCAATATTATTCATAATTCTAGATTAAAAATTAACTACACTAATAAGCATAAAATGAAAAATGAACTACACTAATAAGCATAAAATGAATCAGCAGTGTTCTGCTGATGCCTTGCTCATCCCTGTGTCACCCTCCCCTAATACTTTATTGTTTCTTCTGGTATGGAACTTCTAACTTTTAAATAATGTGCTTATACTTCTGTTTCTCAATCTGTCTAATTTGGACATTATCTACCACCTGTTTCCAGTGTCAAAATTTACCTTACGATCTGTAGTTTCTAGTTCCTCTATCCCATATTTTCTGTGATTTTGAGGCATGAATTAGCTTGCTTCTCACTAGTATCTTCTGCTTCATATACTATATTGGTACCTGTTATTATCTATTTTTCAGTTTATGTAGTTTTATACCTTTAGTGTCATTTTACAGAGGTTCTAAGGACAGAACAGTATGTGTGTTCGATTCTACCACTTTTAACTGAGGATGCCTTTACTGATATAATTTACTATTCCTTCCTAATAGCTTTCACAATTGCACTGATAGTATGCTATAGGTCCTCATAAAAAATGGCATTCCTGGAGTGCCTGGGTGGCTCAGTTGATTGAGAGTCTGCCTTCAGCTCAGGTCATGGTCCCAGGGATCTGGGATCAAGCCCCTCACTGGGCTCCCCACTCATCGGGGAGCCTGCTTCTCTCTCTCTCTGCCTATCAGTCCCCCTGCTTGCACTGTGTTTGTCTCTCATTCTCTCTGTTAAATAAATAAATAAATAAATAAATAAATTCTTTAAAGAATGATTAAAAAAAAAAAACAGAAATAGGGTCTTTGTAGATGGAATTAAGGAAAGAATTGAGACAAAGTGATGTTGGATTAGGGTGGGTCCTAAAACCAGAGTTCCCTTATAAGAGAAAAAAAAGGACACACAGAACACAAAGAAGGAGGTCAGGTGAAGGTGAAGTGCAGTTTTATTTTGTCTTTTTTTTTTTTTTTTTTAAAGATTTTATTTATTTAAGAGAGAGAGATCACAAGTACGCAGAGAGGCAGGCAGAGAGAGAGGAGGAAGCAGGCTCCCTGCTGAGCAGAGAGCCCAATTCGGGGCTCAATTCCAGGACTCTGGGATCATGACCTGAGCCGAAGGCAGAGGCTTTAACCACTGAGCCACCCAGGTACCCCTGAAGTGCAGTTTCAAATGATGCTACTAGAAGCTAAGGGAGCCTGGACGGAGCCTCCTAGAGTTGAGAAAAAAAAAAAAAAGAAAGAAAAAAGAAAGGATTCTCTTCTAGAGCTATGAGAAGGAGAGTGGCCCTGTAGATACCTCAATTTTAGACTTCTAGCCTTTAGAAATGTGAAAGAATAAACTTCTGTTTTTATAAGCCACCAAGTTTGTGGTTATTTTTTGTGGCAGCTCCAGGAATGTAATACAGTCTCTAATCTATAAAAATAACATTAGGTCAAATACTACTCATTTCTCATTTGAACATTTTAACCTTCTCTCCACTAACTTTTCCTTTCCAGCGAATTCTCTGTGCTGTTTCCAATGACATCTTTGTTTCTTTGTTATCTGTTTTTTCTACCTTTCACTTTGACCAGGCTAAGTACATTTATGAAGTCCTCCACTTTTCCTTGAGGTCATTTAGAGCCACCTTAGAGTAAGACGCTTGTTCAAAATTACCCTCTATCTGGATTACCTCTCCTTTGAATTAACTGTGTTCTTTCCAGTAATCATACAACTCTTGAAGTTCTTGTATGTCTCAAGAAATCGATCCAAATGACTCATAAGTAGAGATAATATTTATATCTAATGTAAACATGAACTTGTTTATCATATCATAAAAGTTATATTTGACTTACTTTCACACATAAGACATATAGCTATATATTTTTCCGTGCTAATGTCTCCAGTTACTTCATATTTTAGATTGCTAGTTGTTATAATACCTATATTGTAAATATCCAGAGTGAAATTATCAACTCCTTGTTTAAAATTCCTTCTAATGAGCTAATAATAAATCATATGATAATGTGTTTTACACATGCTAATAAATGGAAAAGTACATATAATTTTTCAGATATATCTCAGTTTTGTTTTTGTATGTGGCACCACAGACCATAGCTAATGACACCAGAATAATTTAAGTAAGCAATTATAAATCGTTTTAACAATAAAAGTGTTATACAAATAACACCTCAGAAATAACAACTCTTCTTTTTTTTAATTAAAATTGATACACTTAACTTTTTAGCAGTTTCAGATTTACAGTAAAATTGAACAGCAAGTATAGAGTTCCCATATTACCCTCTTCTCCCCAAAGTTCCTCCTGTTATTAACATCTTGCATTTGTTAAAACTGATGAACCAATATTGATACATTATTATTAACAAAATTTCATAGTTTAAGGTGTGTTGCAAAGTTTTGGGTTTTTTTTTTTTAATTCAATTAGCCAACATATAGTACATCATTTGTTTTTGATGTAGTGTTCAGTAATTCATTAGTTGCATATAATACCCAGTGTGCATCGCATCACATGCCCTCCTTAATGCCCATCATCTAGTTACTCAACCCACACCAACCTCCCCTCTACTAACCCTCAGTTTGTTTCAGAGTCAAGACTCTCTTATGGTTTGCCTCCCTCTCTGATTTCTTCCCATTCAATTTTCTCTGTTTCCCTATGATCCTCTGTGCTATTTCTTATATTCCAAATATGACTGAAACCGTATGATAAATGTCTTTCTCTGATTGACTTATTTCACTTAACATAATACTATGTTCCATCCAGGTCAATGTAAATGGTAGGAATTCATCCTTTCTGATGGCTGAGTAATATTCCATTGTATATATGAACCATGTCTTCTTTATCCATTCATCTCTTGAAAGACATTTTGACTCTTGCCACAGTTTGGCTTCTACCATTTGGACATTAATTTTGTATCAACAAGCTCTTCTCTGGAAAATGCAAATAGCTTTATAAGGAGTAAGGTATTGATAATCTTTTCCAGGTTAATGTGATGTAATTTGGTCAGCCCCCCATTTTATTTTTTCAATGCACATTGATTAATTTCCTGCTATGCTCCAAGCATTTTAGGTGAATAAAAGGGATTGAGAATACCTTGGACAAGGTATAGTATTGAAGCAGTACAGTTAGGACCTACAGCAACACATTGGCACATCCTAATATTTTGATCTCTGTATGGCAATTTTCCAATATCTTTAGGTTTGTGCTGTGGTCATATGATAATTAAGATAACTGGTATATGTTGGGCTTATATAATACTTTAAAACTTATTTTCCCCTTTCTTTTTGTTTAGAGAATAAAATAATGTTTTAATGTAATTTCATTTTGTAAATGGACAACCTATTGCTCAGGAAGATTGTCTACCTGATAAATTTTGGAGCCAAGTGTTCTTATGTTAATTGTGAATTCCATCTAAATTCTCCCAGTTCTAAACTATACCCTCGGATTCTGAGACTAGGCATGTCCCTAGGCATAGGGAATAATTAACTTCTAGAGGATGTAGTTCACTAATTGCATTTAGTCAGTCTTGCCATGTTGGCTTCTATTTGCTCCAAAATGAGCTTAATTCTCTGTTTTCTGGTTTTTTAATGGCTTGCTTCCCATTCTTTACCTTGTAGTCTTTTCGTTCCTGGACTCCTGTCCCTCAAATTTTTATCTGAATACCTATTGCTTAACATTTAAAATGCTATCTTCTTGTGTGTGTGCATCTCTTAATATCTAAATTGATTTCTTGGTCTTTAGTTGCTTTTGATTGCTAACCCTCTCAATGTCTGGATAGTCATGTTTGTCTTAAACATAGGTACTTTTGAATTGAAGCATTCCCACATTTTTTTTTTTAAACTCTCTTTCCATAGATATTTCTTCTGGCATCCCTATTTGATCAAGTTTAAAACTGGCCAGTCTCCATTTTCTCTAGCCTGAAACTTTTTGATGTAAGAACTGTTCTTATTTATCTTATATGTTCCTCCCCTGGTATAGTGTTTGACAAAAAACTGATGCTTTAATACATGTTTTTTTTTTAATAGTAGTAATAGCAACATTAATCATAATAGCTAAAAGTTCCATACCACTTATATTTTGTCAATCATTGTTCTAAAATTTGAACAACACTATTCAGCCTATTTTTATAAAAAAAAACAAAACAAAACAAAACTGTATGAGTTGATTACTAGCTAGTTACTGGTACTATTTCTATTTTACGAATAAGTAAACTAAGACACAGGGTGATTAAGTAAATTGCTTAAGGTCACAAAACTTAATAGTGAAAAAAACAAAATTTGAGCCCCTGAAGTCTGGTTCCAGAGTCTGTGATCTTAATCACTTTGTGAATGAAGGGATGGATATTTACCTGTTAACTTCTCATTTAGTGCCAGGACTGTTTCCACATTCAATGGATACTCATGCACATGTGAGCAGATATATAACAGAAGTTGGGAAGAAGTACAGAAATGATGTCAGCCTAAAGGAAAAGTTCACCTGTCACAATATTTTGACTCGTGTTGTACTTGACTCTACCTTTCCCTTCTTCCTTCCTCTTGGTTTTCAGATCCTAGGATTCATCAGTCAAGTTATATATTTCTATAACACATGAGGTCTATATTAACCTAACCTAGAAATCTAATAATACTGTTTTAAGGGAAAATTAATTTTGAGTTCAAAACAAAAGCACGCATAATACATTTTTCAATATCACATGTTCTCAAGTTAAGGTCCTGACTCTATATACATACGCACATGCCCCAACACACACACACACACACACACACACACACACACACACACACACACACAC
>NW_019154087.1:6424882-6443066 GCF_002288905.1 Enhydra lutris kenyoni | reverse complement strand
TTATTTTGTTTCTTTTATATTAGGAGGCCCTTTGTTGCAATTTACAAATATAGTTTCCCTTTCCTAAAGAAAATTACTCCTATATAGATTCACTCTAAAATTCTATAGCTAATAAACAGATTAATTACTGAGCAATTTAATGAAAGAGTAGCTTAACTAAAGTCCAGTGAGAGCAAAGGAAGCAAAGCTGTTCAAAGTAAAAAAAGATCAGGAATGTCCTCTTCATAGACATTACTGAAGGTGATAAACAGAAATGTGAAATTTAGCTATATGGCAAAATATTGAGGACTTGTTTTTGATTTGTTTTCTTTGCCATAGCAGAGTGATAAAACCACTTATATTGGGCCACATCTACTGGGCTCAGGAGATTACATTGCTTTTCTTGATTCTTATGTTTTTGAATTTTGGTAATGATAATATTGGTGATAATTTCACTTTGATTTTTAAATCCTCAAGGTCAAACACAGTTTACTTATGTAGTCTTTGTCACAATTTAGAATCTGTTTATTTATAGTAATCTATAGTCAGGAGAATTATATCAGAAAGATATTTGGTTGTTTTCTGTGTTCAGGTATTATTCTAAAATGTGTATCAGGAATTCAAATTTATTATGCATTTTTTATACTAACATAACCATCTGTAAGCAGTATATTTAAGGTTATATATCATTAAAATATACCACATCAAATACAAAAGCAGAAATCTACAAAGATCTGTAAATCAATTGTATAACTAGGCATTTGATAATGAAGAAAGGCCATTTGGGGAGAGAAAAAAATGCAGAAGGGAAACAGTTCTTTCATAACTGTACAAAGACAAGAGGTCAGTCATTATCATGTGGTACCTAATGATGTCTACTTTGAAAGTAAAATGAACAAAACTGCATAGTATCTTCCTTTGGAGTCAGACTGCCCACGGTCACATTCTGACTCTGTCATTTATTACATCCTATGCTATTAGCAAATAACTGTCTTTCTGCATCTTAGCTTTTCTGAAAACTCAGAAACAGTAATTACCTCATAAGAGGTGTGAATATTATTATGACTTTGTTTGTAAAATGCATCAAACAAAGCTTGAGACAACTATGCAGTCCTTCATAGTGTTAGTTACGGGACAGTTTCTCTTAGAATTAGACATGAGAGAATAATTATAAGACACTTCCAATCCATTATTTAAAGATTCCAAAAACAAAAATCAACTCTACTCACATCTTAATGTTTTAAGGAATAACAGGTTACGGGTACCTGGGTGGCTCAGTGGGTTGAGCCTCTGCCTTTGGCTCAGGTCATGATCTCAGGGTCCTGGAATCCAGCCCCGAATCGTGGCTTTCTGCTCAGTTGGGGGCCTGCATCTCCCCCACCCCTGCCTGCCTCTCTGCCTACCTGGGATCTCTCTCTCTCTGTAAAAATAAATAAATAAATCTTAAAAAAAATCAATAGTGGATTAAAAACTAGAACTTTTGAACACCTTCAAATTACTATAATAATCTTTGATTGAAAAGGCTTATTAGTATTTTAATACTATTTTATGAATTTATAAATTTTCTGTTTTTCTACTTTTTAGTTATTTTATATGCATAAGAATAATGATATTTAGGAAAATGATAAAACACAGATTTCTAAGTTTTTACAGTGCAAGTGGGCTTCAGCTAACCATGGAGAGATCATAGTGATCATAAGTGAGCTTCCAACTAATTCCATCACTGGAAATATGAACGACTGGTCAAAAGATACAATGAGGTTGTTTGTTTGTTTTTTTAAGATTTTATTTTTAAGAAATCTCTACACTCAATGTGGAGCTCAAATACTCCACCCCAAGATCAAGAGTTGCATATTCTTTCAACTGAGCCAGGCAGGCACGCCAGAAAGTGCATCAGTCTTAAAAAGACCCAGTAATCCAAAAATACCAAATATATATATATATTCATACAAGTATTGGATATATATACTATATATTCATATTTAGCAGCTGAAATCCAATGACGTGATAAACATTTTCATGCATCAAAAAGTAAGTCCCCAGAATTGCAAAGCTGTTATTGGATATGGCACTGGCCTGTTTGACTCTAAGAATTAGAAGATGGGTGAATAAGCAAGGTGGGGCTCCCAGAAAGCAAAGCACTAAGATTGCTCTCTGTGACACGGTTCTTACTATTACCTCATAGCATTTATTTTTTTTTTCTTTTTTGTTTGTTTTTAAAGATTTATTTATTTGTTTTAGAGAAAGAGGGAGAGAGAGAGTGTGAGCACATGCACGGTGTGGGGGCGGGGCAGAGGGTGCTGGAGAGAATCTCAAGAAAACTCCCAGGTAATGGATCCCTGCTCGGGGCTTGATCTCTGGACCCTAAGATCATGACCTGAACCTAAACCAAAAGTGGGAGGCTTAAGTGATTTAGCCACCCAGGCATACCTCCCTTTCAGCATTTGAAGTGTAGAACTGGGAAGAAATAGATTCCTCCCCCTTTATTGTGAAAAGAGGATTAAAAAAAAATGGCTGTTGACCTGCTGTTTGGGATGTGGAATTATAATACCACAGCACCCTTACAGTAAGCTGCTGACCTAAGGAGCCAGGTACAGAAAACACAACTTTTTTTCAAGGACTGAGTCAAGTTGTCAGCTGACTGTGATTTGATCTCTGATATCCTGGATATCCTTATAAAATAGAAACTGTCAAACACTATTTTAATAACTGCATCTTGTATGGACTAGAAGGAAGCAACTTCAAAGGTACAGAGTTGCTGGCGTGGGGAGAAAATAATAACAAAATAAAAATTGAAGGAAAGCAAGTGCATATACTATACACACTCACCAATAACAACAAAACCAAAATCAAAATCCCCCAAACGTTCCCATTCAGAACATACTTATAGCCTGCACTCATTAGATCATCCAAGCAATTAAGTAATAATAATACAATGTCGAATCAAACAACATGGGACACCTGGGTGGCTCAGTTGGTTTAGCCTCTGCCTTCAGCTCAGGTCATGATCCCCTGGGATCCAGTCAAACCGCAGGCTCCTTGCTCAGCGGGGAGCCTGCTTCTCTCTCTGCCTTTGCCTGCCTCTCTGCCTGCTTGTGCTCTCTCTCTCTCGGACAAATAAATAAATAAAATATTAAAAAAAATCACACAACACAGTGCACATTTACTACAGAAGAAATTAGTGTTATCATCAGTCTGAGAATTTAATATAATTAGTGTTTGGTTGCTCAAAAAAAGTCATACACTCAGCAAACATAAATAATATGTATAAAACAAAAAATAAGCAGTCATAAATAAGAATGGTAAATAAGTGAAAGAGTAAATTAAGAAACCAGAATTTTTTCTGATAAAAATTGTTTACTGAATGGACAAGTCTGTAAATAGTATTAGCCTTGTGTGACCTACATAATGAAAGTTACCTCTAAACCAGCATAAATACATTTTTATATATGCAACTTCATACCTTGTTTCAGAATTCCCAGCAGAGATATAAAAGATATTCAAATGAAAAAAAATAACATAGTCAACATTTGAAGAATAACCAAGATGGTTCCAGAATGGATAGTTTCCCAAGATATAAAATTTAAAGAAAGTTCCAAGCAGGAAAAAAAAAAAATATATATATATATATATATATATATATATATATATATATATATATATATATATAAGATTATATATATGATATAATCTTTTATCTGGTCACATCAGAGTGAAACTGAAAAATAATGAAGATTAAAAGATTAAATGGCAAAATTCATCATCAAAAATACACAAGAGGCTCTGTTCTCTTCCCCGTTCAACAGCCGCATCTTCAGGTGCAGTGCCAGCTGTGTGCCCAAGACAGAAGGTGAAAGTTGGAGTGAACGGATTTGGCCGTATTGGGCTCCTGGTTACCAGGGCTGCTTTAACTCTGGCAAAGTGGATATTGTCGCCATCAATGACCCTTTCATTGATCTACTACGTGGTCTACATGTTCCAGTATGATTCTATCCATGGCAAATTCCACGGCAGTCAAGGCTGAGAACGGGAAGCTTGTCATCAATGGAAAGTCCATCTCCATCTTCCAGGAACAAGATCCCGCCAACATCAAATGGTGCGATGCTGGTGCTGAGTATGTTGTGGAGTCCACTGGGGTCTACACCACCACGGAGAAGCCTGGCGCTCACTTGAAGGGTGGGGCCAAGAGGGTCATCATCTCCGCTCTTTCTGCTGACGCCCCCATGTTCGTGATGGGTGTGAACGATGAGAAGTATGACAACTCCCTCAAGATTGTCAACAGTGCCTCCTGTATCATCAACTGCTTGGCTCCTCTGGCCAAGGTCATCCATGACAACTTTGGCATTATGGAGGGACTCATGACCACCGACCATGCTATCACTGCCACCCAGAAGACTGTGGATGGCCCCTCTGGGAAGCTGTGGCATGATGGCCGAGGGGCTGCCCAGAACATCATCCCTGCTTCCACTGGTGCGGCCAAGGCTGTAGGCAAAGTCATCCCTGAGGTGAACGGGAAGCTCACTGGCACAGCCTTCCGTCTCCACCATCAATGTGTCTGTTGTGGATCTGACCTGCTGCCTGGAGAAAGCTGCCAAATATGATGACATCAAGCAGGTGGTGAAGCAGGCATCAGAGGGCCCCCTCAAAGGCTTCCTGGAGTACACTGAGGACCAGGTTGTCTCCTGTGACTTTAATAGTAACACCCATTCTTCTACCTTTGATGCGGGGGCTAGCATTGCTCTCAATGACCACTTTGTCAAGCTCATTTCCTGGTATGACAATGAATTTGGCTACAACAACCGGGTGGTGGGCCTTATGGTCCACATGGCCTCCAAGGTGTAAGAGCCCCCTGGACTACTAGCCCCAGCCAGAGGAAGAAGAAGAGAGACGCCCTCAGCTGCTGGGGAATCCTTGTCCCAATTTATCCCCCAGAACACTGAGAATCTCCCAACCTCCACTGTTTTCATCCCAAACCCCTGAAGAAGGGGACGGGCTTGAGGATCCCTACCTTGTATGTACCATCAATAAAGTATACTATATTGATGTACCATCAATAAAGTATACTATACTTTAGTATAGTACCATCATGTACCATCAATAAAGTATACTATAACCAGCCCCCTCCCAAAAAAATACACAACATACTTTGTATCACCAATGATGGTATCTTCGAAGTACTGAGGATAAATAATAGTCAACTTCAAGTTTAATATTTAGTGGACATATCATTCAAGGTGAAAGCAAAATAAAGCTCGTTTTAGAGTACAGGAAGATTTTAAAGCTTAAAAACACACTATATGATTTTAAAATAATTTCTTTTAGGAGAAAGTAAAATCCAAGAATGTTATAAAAGAAATGCAAGAAAAAAAGTAAATGATTAAATATTAGTATATCTTACTGTTTAATATCAAAATTGTTATTATTGAGTTTGATTTTTAAAAAAAGTAAGAAAACCCAACACTTTATAACATGTAAATAGATGAATCTGAGGACAGGGAATTTTGGAAATAAACATGCTACAAGTAATATACATTTGTTAGGTTACACTGGTTATGTTTAAAATGGTATTCAGGAGATTATAAAAATCAAATCTGTTACTTCAAAATTATCTGAAGGAAGTAAATGTGGAAACTTTCTCAGTACAATAGAAGGCAGAGGGCACCAGGCTGGCTCAGTTGGTAGGGCATGTGACTCTTAATCTCAGGGCTTTAAATTTGAGCCCTATGGAGAGATTACTTAAAAATGAACTTTTAAAAAAAAAAAAGAAAGATTTGAAAGACGGGACAACAATGGAAAAAAAATGGTAGTCAAAAATTAAACAAACGTATTACTAAGTACAAATATATAAATAACTATAAAATTATTGATAATCTATAGAAATAGATTAACAGACTACTTGAAGAAATAAAAATCTAGCTGAATACTTTAAAAACATTCTGTTTTAATCTTTTAATTTATAGGATGAGATTGAGGGGGAAAATAATGAAAATCCATGGAACACACACAAGAAAACTGGTACAAAATTATAACATCAGAGACAACATATAGTTAATGAAAAATGTGCTAATTTCAGCATATTAAACTTTTAAGAAGCAGCTAAGTGATCCTTAAACTAATTTTATAACATTAAATGCATTTATTTGTAAAGAAAAAATGCCAAATTATGATTACATGTATTTGTTGAGGATTTTGGTCAGCTTATGATAAAATACATATATTTTTAAAATTTCCACTTTTAGTGAAAATGAATTTGGATAAGCCTTTTTTCTCAACTACATTTCATTTCCTGGATAATCAAGATAATTTTCAGGGACGTATTATGACTAGGGTGCTCATATAATTTATTATCCAAGCTGGAATGTCTTTGACAGTGAAAGCAAAAACTGTTAATTACACTGGGACAATTTGAACCTCCACGATTTATTACCATCCTGTTTTTAACTCTCATGGCTGGAATTTAGAGCACTTTTAATAACTGTAGAAATCTACTTTGTGGCTTGTTTACTAATTTTTTCAAATCGTGCCATCTCTTTCAAAGATCAGCCTTGGTTTAAACATTTTACATTTAGAAGTGTTGGGACTCTGTTTTAGTTAGTATTTCTGACTTTTTTGTAGATGTTAGTTTTCTTGAACATCTTTGAAATTACTTCTTTTCAAGTCATTATCCACTTCTAAGATGAACTTCTTTTATATGCTTTTTTGGCTTTTTTATCTAGGATTAAAGATTACTGAGCTGATACGTATAGTCTCATGAATAAATTTAATGTTTTACAGTGGCCTAATAAATGTGTTTGAAATTACAAACTCTTCAGAGATGATCTTGAAAAGTCCTAACATGAACAATAATAATTTAAGTTCAGACAGTTCCTTAATACCATGAAACTCACTTACAGCAGCAAATAATTAGTGAACTCTCACACCAGGGAAGTGGAAGCAAAAACTGTCATTTTGAGGAAAGTATTTTTTCACCTTGTAAAATTGCCAGGTGGCCTACTCCGTTCCCCACTTACATAAATGTTTAACAATTACATGTGGCTTTGAAGAAGCATTGTCTTTAAACTTTGTATTTTTACTAGTTGTTAAGCTTGCACAATGTGAAAATACACCGCCTAGGTGACTTTGCGAATTTGCTATCACTGATGTCCACATCTACAGGGAGACAGTCTCATCTACCTGGTTCCCTCTGAAGGGTGAAATTTCCAAAGCTCCTCAGAGATTGTCCATTCTGAGCTCTCTTGGGGGAGTTGCATTAACTGATCTCCTGGACGTTGTGAGGCAGCCAATTCTAAAATCATTCCTTAGAACAGAGCTTTTAGAACCTTTTTTTTTTTTCCTTTGAAAATTTAATCCTCTCTTCAGATGGGATCTATATGTAACTTTTTGATGTTTTCCTTACTTTCAGTCATGCTCAGGTTTATCAAGCTGGGCTGCCTTAGACATTTACTGTGCTGCTTGCAAAAATGAGTGCCCCATTTGAGTGAAATACTGCTAGTACTTTGTCTTTGCTCAACAGTTAGGATCCTGAACTATAGTTTAGATCATGTCATTTCCCCTTTCCAAAATTTTTCTGACTTCCCAGAAATAATTGCAAATTTTTCAGGAAAGCAAAAAGCTTGCAATCTGACAGCAATCTCTCTTTTCTCTCTCATTTCCTGCCCATCTTCCAACACTGCCTCCACACATCATCAACCAAACATGTTATAGACAAAGTTATAAACTTTGCAAAGAGTATTCAGGTTTATTTTACCTGTGTAATCTCTCTTTGAGGAAATAGTCCAGATGCTATCTCATTGCGTCTTCTGTGAGTTTCCAGTAACTTAGGACCTCTATTTTCAAGAAGTTATGATTTGTTCTAAATTACAAATGATTAGACATGAGAGTTTCTTCTCTTCCCATTCATTCTGGGGAATTAGAAAGATTAAGTAGAATTGGGACAAGTGATTTTATTATATTATTATTATATTATAATTGTATTAGTATTAGCCTATTTTTACTATGTCATGGTTTATCTTAATAATCCTTAATCAGATCTCAATCCCTGATTCAACTGAAGGACACAAGATGCCATTTCCAGGTTTGAGGCCAGTAAAAATATCTAAAGACTTCTTCAGACTCTACCAGGCACCCGTCTAGGAGTGCTGACTCCACACAGCTGTGTTCTGGCCATTGTCATCTGCTTGCCTCTTCCCTCAGCCAGCACAGTTGATGACTCTCAGTCAGCCATAGGCAACTGACATCTCTCAACGTTGTATTGTGTGGCATCATCATTTTCACTTATATCCTTTGCCTCAGAGGCAGAATTTGGATAATTCAAGCAGAGACATGTAGACTTTCACGAATTTGGACTGGCAAAAGAATGTGGTTTTAATGGAGCACATTTTCAAAAGAAAAGCAGAACACATGTTCTGCAGCTGAACTTCACAGAGACCCTGGTTTAATGAAACAGTAGTAGCCACCTCTTCTATAGTCCCTCAGTAGCAACAAAATGGTGGCACCAAAGGGAGAAAAATATAACCTTTCACACCGTTTTTTTTCATTTTTAATATAAATCTATTACTTTTTGGGAAAAAAAGGAATTGAGGAAATTATAATTCCCTAAAACCACTGTAAAAGGGGAAAAAGCAAAGTAATAAAATTATAGCTTCTATTTAATTCTCTGACACAGTCTCCATGTTAAATATACGATTTTTCATGAAAAAAACATATAAGTTTAAGCATAGATTCCTACTGTCTATTCTTAATACTATTTCAGCAGCCCCATATATAACTAATGTCTTATTTCCTTGGGGACTAATTGGGGATTGTCTACTTGTCTGGCTGGCGGAGAGTAGGTCACACATTTTGTTTCAAGCTTTGTTTTATAGTTCTTTTCATGGAAGAATTTGTTTTTTTGTTCAGATTTATTTATAAAGGGACTGTAGACAAATTAATGAAGTCCCATAACTCATTGTCATACTGGCTGAGGAGTGTAAGGAGTGTGAGCAAGTTTACTTCCTCTGCTGAAATAGTTGGGTGTGTCTGTCAATTTAAGAAAAGAAAAGCAGGTAAATCAATGGGTATCCCTGTTATTGCTCATATTGTTGTTAATTTGAGGATAAGTGGAGAAGGATCAGGGCCAGTATTTAGACCTTCTATTAGTACTAGAGTATATATAGCCTGTGTGAAGAGGATTGCCTCCATATAGATGCTCGTTGCACATGCCATGTGATTTTATGTGACTCTATATGACTTACAAATTATAATTTATTAGGCTTACTTCCAAATCAATAACATTTTAGGTGTGCATCTCAAAACTTCCTATAATTTTTTTATATCATTCTTCAGGGCAGGAGTATACAAGTAACCACATATAATACCTTGCTTTAATAAATACTTGTCATTTTCCTTTCACAGGTTATTACTAATTTTTGTCTCATTCTCTTGCTAATTTGACATGATACGATAGACCTTTAATAATGTCCTGGATAATACAGAGATCAATTAAAATATAGAGAGAGGTTTTCACATGGCATGGTCCACTTTATTAAAGAGTTTCACGTGTTTCTTTTTATGCTAAGATTTGGTGCTTAGCTATAGATAAGACAAACCTTTGATTATATTAACTAAATTTGATTGTTAAAAGGAACACTTTTGAGTAAAGTTGGAAAATAAGTAAAGTCATGGAAACTTATCAAAACAGTTGTGCTTTCCTCAAGGTAATATGATATTATTCTTTCAATGAGTACCAAAACACATGGAAATACAACACAAAAATGAAAAAATATATATATATATTTTTTTGATTGATTGATTTATTTGAGGGAGAGAACGGAAGAGCATAAACAAGGGAAGCCACAGAGGAAGAAAGAGAAGCAGATTCCTCACTGAGCAAGGAGCCTGATGCTGGGATTGATCCTAGGTCCCTGAGATCATGACCTCAGCCAAAATCAATAGTTGAACACTTGATTAAGGAGCCACCCAGATGCTCAAGTTATTTTCAATAATAATAAAGCTCTTAACATGAGTTACATCTATCTTCTTCCTGCACCAAGGCATTATTAAGAAAAATTTTCCAAAAGTCAGAAAATAGTTAAGGGGAGAAAAAATGTTAAGATGCTTCTTCAATGTCATACGAGGGTATTTTCATGGATTATTTTATTCTCTAGGAAAATTTACTCCTGTTTGACCTTTTATTTACATGTTGATTAGAATCAAGATAACATACAGTTGTTATGTTAACCTGAAGATTTTTGTTGAGGAAAAAAATAAAACAACAATTCCAAAGGTAATGATCTTATTGTCCTTAGTTTAGTATCTGACAGAATCTCAATTCTAACACTCTTCTTCTACTTCCTATAAATTGTTTCTAAAATGCCCTTGGAACGACTTTTACTATTTTATTGTTTCCTCATTCATGAGTTAAGTACAATTTTGATGCAGGCAGCTTTTATATTTGTATGAGATTAATGTTTTTCACTTTTGAAAAATATTCTTTAACACATCAATGGAACCTAGAATTCAGAAAAATATTATATTCTAATATAATATTATATTATAGTCTAAAAAATAAATTCTCAGAAGCCCAGTATAACACCAAATAATTGATAAAAAGTTAAGAATTTGACAAAAGAGGGGCGCCTGGGTGGCTCAGTGGGTTAAGCCTCTGCCTTCGGCTCGGGTCATGGTCTCAGGGTCCTGGGATCGAGCCCCACATCGGGCTCTCTGCTCAGCGGAGAGCCTGCTTCCCTTCCTCTCTCTCTCTGCCTGCCTCTCTGCCTACTTGTGATCTCTGTCTGTCAAATAACTAAATAAAATCTTAAAAAAAAAAAAAAAAAGAATTTGACAAAAGACATTATGTCCCATATACCTTGTAAAATGAAAAACTACATAGATCATATCAAGTCAAAGATAAACTATATCTTAATATAGCCTTGATTTGTAACTTTGTAACAATGTTATTGGGAAACAAGTTTCTGCTCTAGGATGATCAGTATATGGCTATTTATTAGTATTACTGTTTCATTCTTTTTTAAAGATTTATTTATTTATTTTAGAGAGAGAGAGAGAGAGAAAATGTGAGCAGGAGGAGGGTCTGAGGGAGACGGAGAGAGAGAAAATCCTCAAGCAGACTCCCCACTGGGCAGGGAGCCCTATGAAGGTCTCCATCCCAGGACCCTGAGATCATGTCGTGAGCAGAAATCAAGAGTCAGACACTTAACCTACAGAGTCACCCAGACACCCTTTTTGTTTCATTCTTCAAGGTACACTGTTATTCAGCATTATGCATTATAGCTGAAAGTGAAACTAATCCAAATAAATAGATAACCCAGGATATTATTTAGTCATAATAAGGAATGTAGCGCAGATACATTCCATGGCATGGATAAACCTCCTAAAACTCTAATAAAGTGAAAAGAGTGACAAAAGACTTCTTATTATATGATCCTATTTATGAGAAATGTCCAGAATAGACAAATCTGTAAAGACAGAAAGTATATTAGTCCTTACCAGGGGTTAGGAATGGGGCAACAGCTAAATGGGTATGAGATTTCTTTGTGTTGTAAATAACATGTTTTATATTAGATTATGGTTATGGTGTGAAGCTCTGTAAATATACTAAAAACCATTGAGTTGTTCAGCTAAGTGGGTGAACATTATGGCACATAAATTGTATCTCAATAAAAGGATTAAAAAATAAGATTCGGGTGCCTGGATGGCTCAGGTCATGATCCTGGAGTCCCAGGATCAAGTCCCACATCAGGGTCCCAGCTCCCCGGGGAGTCTGCTTTCTGACCTTAACTATTGCCAGTTTAAGTATCATTTTTTCCTTCTGACCTTCTCCCCTCTCATGCTCTCTCTCTCACTCTCCCTCTCCCAAATAAATAAATGGGATCTTTAAAAAAAAATGCGTTGTTATTGCTTGAGAGTTTTTAATGTCCTCTCCTATTCCCCAATGTAAATCTACTGAGTTTGGGTTGTTTTCATTATTCTAATTAGGGCATTAAAATGAATATAGTGTATTTATGTGTTATGGTCATCTCTATAGTCCCACAGGCATGAAATGATATTTAAACTGGCAATAGTTAAGCTAATCATAACAGATTTTAATGGTATGTGGATACATGTCATCAGGTTTGATCTTCACTATTCCCCAAATTATATGATAATGAGCTACACATTTATAGCATTTGGTTTTACTTACTAATTCCAGACACATTCAGCATTTTTAATAATACTTCTTGAAGTTTCAGGATTACCATGTTACCAGGATGCAAATAATAAACAGCATCTAAAATAAAAGTGAAGCGTAGTTTTTAGTAATCCTAAAGGAAAGAGTCTTGTGTTAGTTGACGTTTGTTATGTTGGAGACAAATATTCCCCTCCATTTTTTATTTTTTCCCTTTCCTTCATCCTTTCCCTTAAAAATTTCTCGCTTTTCCACTCCCATTTGTCTCCAGCATCTGCTATCCACATAACCAGCACACACTGAGGTAAACTTTTAGTGGTTGATACTTACATCAACTGAATAAGTAAAAACATTTAGATTGGAAGGAGAGTGTAATTTCAACTTGAGGAAGTTTTCATTAACCACATGGCTGAGGAAATTTTATCTACCTCTTTGTATTTTAAGCCTACAATAGCAGCAAATGTGATTTTTGTAGTCACCTGTAACCATGAGAATGGGAAGGTGGTAGGTATGTATGTCTAAAGCTTGCCTTACTGAGGAATAGATTCTGGGTGTAGTACTTCCAAGGAATTCATTACCAGACAAAGAAATAAAATAGGTTCTAAAACAATTTCTAAAATTATGTACTATGTAAGGGCTCTATACATATTTTAATAGAATTGGTATTAATTTATGCATAAGGATTCTCTTTCATGTACTTCAAAGTTACAAATTATCAAGCTTCATGGCCCCTCCATTGATGTTTAATGCTTTTTTTTTTTTTTCCTTTTCTTTTCTTAATGCCTTTTAAAGAAAAAGTCTGACCTTGGCAAAATAAAGCAGAGCCTGAGTCAACATTAAGTACACATTCCCTCTTTCCAGAACTCAAATTGTTTTATAGGTAGCTTTTCAAAGGCACAGTTTTGGAGTGAGAAATTGCTTCCCATCCTGTATTTAGAGGGTTGTGTGATTTTTATGTCGAGATGCACATTTTGGCTGTTGAAGAGTATGTGATAATGAAAAACTTGCAACTTCTCTGCAAACAGCTGTGCCATTTCAGACAACCCACTCCCTTTCCTGTCTGGACTTTTTTATTTTTGTTTTTATTTTTAATCCTTGTGAGATCTTAGGCAATGTTTTTCTTTCAAACATGATTTCTGTGTCTACTGGCATTTCTTCCTCTAATTTCATGGGTCAAAAATAACATAAGTAGTTTTATTTATTTTGGGGTGAATTTCACACTTTGAAGCATTGATTTGTGTATATTTATCTATTTATTTATTAGAGAGAGAGAGTGAGAAAGAGCTCAAGCAGGGGGCAAAGGGACAGGCAGAGGGAGAGGGACAGGCAGAGGAAGAGGGACAAGCAGACTCCCAGCCAAGTGCAGAGCCCAACATGAGGCTTGATTCCAGGACCTCAGGATTATGACCTGAACTGAAGGCAGATACCATCCACATGCCTCTGTTTGTGTTTTTTTTTTTTTTTTTAAGATTGTATTTATTTATTTGACAGACAGATCACAAGTAGACAGAGAGGCAGGCAGAGGGAGAGGGAGAAGCAGGCTCCTTGCTGAGTGGAGAGCCCGATGCGGGGCTCGATCCCAGGACCCTGGGATCATGACCTGAGCCGAAGGCAGAGGCTTTAACCCACTGAGCCACCCAGGCGCCCCCCCTGTTTGTGTATTTTTAACACAAGAAATTCTAGAGTCTTTTCATCTTCGTTACAACAGATTATCTATCCATTTCTCATTCAAAAATTACAGACTAATGAAATGTTAGCAATTCTTGTAAGGTTATTTAAAATCCATTTCTTATAGCAAAGGATGTATACTATGCAACATTAAAAAATAACCCTACTGTAATATTATTTATCCATATTGATCATCTATTCACAAGCTTTGCCCTTCCAGTTTGTTCATAATATCTTCAATTTAAAAAAAAAATTAAAGGTGACTAAAGCTTAAAATAAATGTTAGATATTGGATGTCAACCTTTAATATTTTTACCTTGAAGGAGCCATTTAAATATTTTTAGTGCCTTCATAAAATTATAATGCCTATATACTTTAGTGTGATCAATTAATTATAGAGATTATAATATGATCATAATTACTAAGAGAATTATTTTTCTGTGGATTTGTTTATTTTGGCCAATTTATTGGCCTATTATTTGCATGATTCTCCATTCCCACCATGGACATCACTCCAATAAAGATCAGAAATTATGGTTAAAAAAAAAAAACCTTCCAGGTTTTTTCTTTCTTAATTTTTGTTTTTTAAATGAATTTACTGTTTTAAATATATTTTCTTACCCAAATAGGCCTAATTGTCATAAGTTTCTACTCCACAAGATCCTTGTATTACATGGCATGTGTTATCTGATAGAGTATTTTATTATATTTACAAAATGAGTTTTTAGCCAATTTTTTAAGAGCCTTCACCCAGGCCCTTATAGTTAATTTATTTTTTTAATTAACTGCTTTCTTTCCTTGTCATAAATTTTATAAATGTATAAGGCAAACAACACATTTTGGTTAAATGGCTATCTTAAGTCATAATGGGATTTAATTTTTTCAAAAGACTCAGGAAGATAAATTTAACTAAAATTATAAATTGATTTGAATAAATTTTATTTATAATATATTTTGATTATGTTAAAAAGCAAAACTAAAACCAAAGAAATTTGAATTAAAATATATAGTTTATGACAAATTTGACACAAGGCATTCAAAATAATATTTTCATACTAAGAGATATATTCAGGCTCAAAGAGAGATTTAGCAGTACAAAATTATCATATACATATGCAGCCTTTCATAGGTGTATGTATACATTTTAAGCATTTTCTAAACCAAAAATAAAAATGAAATATGACTTAGTAATATGAAACCTGTGCTTCCTTTTTCTCTACACTCAATTGAGGCCAAATCTGAGCTAAACACATACATATTTCATTTTCAACTTAAATGAGATGATTTCTGTTTTTGCTCATGATTCTTAGTATACAAAAAAGCTTGTCTACCTATACAAAATATGTAAACTGCAGCAAAATGTTTATTGGTTTCATAGTAATGGTGGAATAGAAATCCAGACTTTGTCCAGGATGGATCAATGAATCTTGATTGCTGAACAGTCTTTAGCTCTCAAAGTTCCTCCTCTTTGCTAAAGTCAACTTCTCTGCTGAACAGAAAATTTAGATAAATGGTCCCTAACCCTTTCATTCACTTGTAGTGAAAGTGAGGTGTGATTATCTTCAACTTTGATATGCAGATCTTTCAGGTGGTTTTCTTTTTTAATTTTATTGATTTATATGATAAAGAAAGAGAGAGAGCAAGTGCACAAGCAGGGGGAGTGGTAGGCAGAGGGAGAAGCAGGCTCCCTGCTGAGCAAGGAGCCCGATGTTGGACTCTATCTCAGGACCCTGAGATCATGACCTGAGTTGAAGGCAGGCACTTAACCAGCTGAGCCACCCAGGAGTCCCTCAGGCGGTTTTCAATAAGACTTAGAATGGTCTGATATTCTCTTTCCCCATGAAGACCAAAAAACAGGAAACACTTCAACATTTCCTTTGCAACATGATTTGCCCAAAGATTAAATTTTCCTTTAAAGCCAAGGCTGTAGTTACTCAATGGCAGAACATATTCCACAGGACACTGGATTCTTGTTTCATAGGTTCATGTGATGAAAAATACCTGATAGTAAGCTTGTTTCTGAATATTCTGCAAAGCCTGACATTACTTTTCTGAAAATGATTTCTCCAATTCACCTTTCAACTCAAACACCTTATTGAGAATGCTTTTTTGGCTAAGCCATCAAATTTCTGTGCTTTGCACAAGATTTATATGTTCTTGGTCTAGGTTTTCATATACTTCTTTAAATGCTCTTGAGTGAACTTGTCTTTGTTTAAAAAAACATTTTGTAACATCATCAAGAAATATTTCATTTCATTTCTGAGAATTTTGATACTAGCACCTCTCTGTGAAAAATGTGATGTGAGGACTTTTTTTGTTTTGTTTTTGCAAGAGAAGTGAAAGCCTCCATAAACCCAATCACTGATGCAGTACTATCTGTACAGATGCTGACAGGTATTTTTATTTCCAAATATGAAGGCCACATTTTAAATATGTTTCAGTCATTATTTATTTCCATTGGCTTTCACAGCAGAAAATATTTTATTGAATTTAACCATGATTTACAAATCTTGCAAGGCAAGACATTTCCTGGGGAAACCTGTTCACTCATCATCTTCAGAATAGAAGTTTTTTACATAAATCCCTTCAGCATATGTTATGTGCCATCAATACATCACCTTACTGTACTGTTTGAGGATGGAACTATTTCCATTCCGTGTACTATATATTTTCTTAGTGTTTTACTGACTATATCTTTACCTGCTGGAATTATTAGGTACTTAACAACTATATGACTTTTCTTTTTCTGAGATTCTGTAAACTTTTTTTTTTATTTTATTGCTTTTATTAATTTTTAATTTTTTTATAAATACATAATGTATTTTTATCCCCAGGGTTACAGGTCTGTGAATTGCCAGGTTTAAAACACATTTCACAGCACTCACCATAGCACATACCCTCTCCAATGTCTATATCCTCACCACCCTCTCCCGATCCCCCTCCCCCCAGCAACCCTCAGTCTGTTTATTGAGACTGGGTCTTTTATGGTTTGTCTCCCTCCTGATCCCATCTTCTTTCATTTTTTCTTTTCCTACCCCCAAGCCCCCCATGTTGCATCTCCACTTCCTCATATCAGGGAGATCACATGATAGTTGCTTTCTCCAATTGACTTATTTTGCTAAGCACAATACCCTCTAGTTCCATCCATGTCGTCGCAAATGGAAAGATTTCATTTCTTTTGATGGCTGCATGGTATTCCATTGTATATATATACCACCTCTTCTTTATCCCTTCATCTGTTGATGGACATCTAGGTTCTTTCCATAGTTTGGCTATTGTGGACATTGCTGCTATAAACATTCGGGTGCATGTGCCCCTTTGGAGCACCACGTTTGTATCTTTAGGGTATATACCCAGTAGTGCAATTGCTGGGTCATAGGGTAGTTCTATTTTCAGTTTTTTGAGGAACCTTCACACTGTTCTCTAGAGTGGTTGCACCAGCTTGCATTCTCACCAACAGTGTAGGAGGGTTCCCCTTTCTCCCCATCTTCACCAGCATTTGTCGTTTCCTGACTTGTTAATTTTAGCCATTTTGACTGGTGTGAGGTGGTATCTCATTGTGGTTTTGATTTGTATTTCCCTGATGCCGAGTGATATGGAGTACTTTTTCATGTGTCTGTTGGCCATCTGGATGTCTTCTTTGCAGAAATGTCTGTTCATGTCCTCTGCCCATTTCTTGATTGGATTATTTGTTCTTTGGGTGTTGAGTTTGCTAAGTTCTTTATAGATTTTGGATACTATCCCTTTATCTGATATGTCGTTTGCAAATATCTTCTCCCATTCTGTCAGTTGTCTTTTGGTTTTGTTAACTGTTTCCTTTGCTGTGCAAAAGCTTTTGATCTTGATGAAATCCCAATAGTTCATTTTTGTCCTTGCTTCTGTTGCCTTTGGCAATGTTCCTAGGAAGAAGTTGCTGCGTCTGAGGTCAAAGAGGTTGCTGCCTGTGTTCTCCTCAAGGATTTTGATGGATTCCTTTCTCACATTGAGGCCCTTCATCCATTTTGAGTCTATTTTCATGTGTGGTGTAAGGAAATGTTCCAATTTCATTTTTCTGCATGTGGCTGTCCAATTTTCCCAGCACCATTTGTTGAGTAACCTTTTTATCTACCTTCCTTCCCTTCCTTCCTTCTTTCTTTCCTTCTCCTTAATTACCTTTTGATATGAGATTCCAGCAGTTATTTGAAATAACCAGTACCTTAACTAGTCAAATGACTCTGATTTGGTTTTAAAGTTTTTACATGGGCTGGTGGTACAAATTATTCTAATTGGTCAGTGCTTTGTGGCCAACAACATATATATAAAGCAATGGCTACAGAAACATTGAAAAAACTTTAAAACCAAATCAGAGTCATTTGACTAGTTAAGGTACTG
>NW_019154087.1:6332574-6424782 GCF_002288905.1 Enhydra lutris kenyoni | reverse complement strand
CAAAGAGGTTGCTGCCTGTGTTCTCCTCAAGGATTTTGATGGATTCCTTTCTCACATTGAGGCCCTTCATCCATTTTGAGTCTATTTTCATGTGTGGTGTAAGGAAATGTTCCAATTTCATTTTTCTGCATGTGGCTGTCCAATTTTCCCAGCACCATTTGTTGAGTAACCTTTTTATCTTACCTTCCTTCCCTTCCTTCCTTCTTTCTTTCCTTCTCCTTAATTACCTTTTGATATGAGATTCCAGCAGTTATTTGAAATAACCAGTACCTTAACTAGTCAAATGACTCTGATTTGGTTTTAAAGTTTTTTCAATGTTTCTGTAGCCATTGCTTTATATATATGTTGTTGGCCACAAAGCACTGACCAATTAGAATAATTTGTACCACCAGCCCATGTAAAAACTTTTGAGAATTAGTGTTTTCTTTATTATTAACCTTATCAGAGTAGCCCATAGGTCTCTAATTTCCCTTATTTTTTCTTTATTATGGGGATCTCCACTTGCTTACATGTCTTACATGTGTTCAAAAGCAAATCATTTTAGCCTATGTTAATGAATGAGTTATCTGCCAGAGGGAATGACATAAATGCACCTCACCTCTGCCCCTGCTACCAACATCAGAAAACAAAACACTCTCACAACTGGCATTGCCTCAGTCTCTTTTGAAATTTGATGGTATTTCTGTGCTTTTGAGGACATGAAGGCAATAGCCTCCTGGTGTGGGCGCTGCTGGTTATTCATTCCTTCAAACTTGCATGTCGCTTTCCACTGAAGCATGGGAGTCTCTTTACTATGACTTTGTGCTGTTTCAGTCACATTGGATCAAAAGCCATGCTCTTTTGTGTTCCCAGAATCACACACACACCTCTTTTGTGTTCCCAGTATCTCACACACACACACCACACACACACACTCACATATTTTTGTATGAGAAAAAAAAATACTGTAACAGATATGCTGAGGAGACTCACCACACACTAACTTCTTTCTAAGGTGCCTTCAGAATTTAAGAGATGAGAAAGCTAAAGTGTCATTTCTCAGAAAGCTCTGCAGACATAGTTTTGGATGTGACTTGCCCTGGGTAAGTCCTGGGAGACACTGATTTGGAAATAAATGAAACTGGGAGAAAAATAAGTAAATAAATGAATGAATTGGAAGAGAGACAGAACACGAGAGCCCACATTTCTTCTCATGGATGATGGCAGAAGTGGCATGATTATCAGGGCTGAAGTTGCCTTGGAAGCTTCCAGATTGTGGCAGAGCAAGCCACTCTCCTGGCAATTCAATTTTAATGGTGTGATTTTTGGAGTCACCGTGGATCTTAGAGTCTGTTTCCTTAGCTCTCCCAGTAGTTCTTTTTTTTTTTTTTTTAAGATTTTATTTATTTATTTGACAGACAGAGATCACAGGTAGGCAGAGAGGCAGGTAGCGAGAGAGAGGAGGAAGCAGGCTCCCTGCTGAGCAGAGAGCCCGATGTAGGGCTCTATCCCAGGACCCTGATCAAAGCGGAGGCTTTAACCCACTGAGCCACCCAGGCGCCCCTCTCCCAATAATTCTTTAAACTATGCAAATCTATACCTAATCTCTGCATTTGTGTCATTAAAAACAGTGATGTATTTGTATTTAAACGAGTTAGATAAAATTCTGTTCACAGGGATACACAATTCTGAACAAATGGTATTTTTTATTTTATTTGATCTCCCTCCTTCGAACTCAGTTATAATTCTGTAGAAAAGTGGATTGATTTAGTTAGTTACAAAAATACCCCCTCCCATCTTTTTTCTACTTCTCTTCCTTCCATATCTCCCTTCCCATTTTGAATCATACATATTGTCACCAAACCATTATTTTTGACCAATCATTTATTAGGGACTCTTTTCCTTCTTTTTTCCTCCAGAAGGCTCTTAGTTCTTTCAAATAAGTTAGTTTCTAGTCAACCTATCAAATCATACCTTCATCCAGGCAGGCCTGTGACATACTGTAGTGATTGTAGTCAATTGTTATAGGAAACTCCTACTGTGAAGTTACTGTCTGTATTTTATTAAGGTAAAATGCTCAATTGTTTAATATCTGTGGTTTCTTTTATTGTTTTCTTAAGAAACATGAACACAAGTTAACCAGGAAAATTAACAGATGTCAATCATTAAACCTGCTTATTACTGGATGTTTTCTTCAAATACAATGTAAATATTGTGGTTTAAGTAGACATGTAAACAAGTATCTGTAATTTATAGTGAATTGTGACACAATTATCCACTGTATTATCAAAAGATAAATTCTTTTTTTATATGTTTCAATGATTGTTAGTAACAACATGGAGGATCGACCAATTAGAAAATCAAATTATCCAAACATGATATAACCAAGATCTTGATAAGTCCTTAGCAAGAGGATTCTTAATGAGAGACATCATACAGAGGATTATATAGTATAAATTTTCCCAAGTAAATTCTGGAAAGTAAAGTTGAAGCAGTTTTGTTTCCAATTGGAAAGAGAAGAAATGGTGCAGGGTGAGGGAAGTGTTCTTGTTTTTACTTCTTGGTATCATGATAGTTCCATTTACTGAGGTAGGATTACATTAGAGAGACTAATTTGTGCACTGTGTTGTCCAAATGACTTTTATCCCTTTCAAGAGAGAAGAACTCATTTACCCAGTAGTTTAAAAAGTTGCTGACTGACAGATTATAAACAAAATTCACTCGAGAGAATGCCCCAGACTAAAGAGAACCATGTGCCCAAAGTCACATCCTCTTGGAGGACACCTGAGTCCAACAACTGATTGATGTCAAGGTGTACTTGCCCTTGCAGCTCAGCTTCTTCTGTCATTCATGCTTCCTTTATCCCCCAAATTGCTGATACCTACAGGGCTCATAAACATCTTCCTCTCAAACTCTGTCCCAGTATTTTAGTTTACTTTTATATGTGTTGTGTTTAAGTGTATATATGTTGTGTTTAAGGTAGATCTAGGACTCAACAGAAAGTTGAGTTGCCCTAAATGAGAGAAACTTGAGTCACAGGGCATTGGAAGCCATAGATATGAAATAGGTAATTCATGGAAATTTTACAATGCAAAAGAAGTGGGACAAGGAACAATACTTGAGAATAGAGAGATTTTAAAATTTGGACAGAAGAAGAGAAACCAGGAAAGTAGATTCAGTAAGGGAGAGAAGTTAGAGATATTAAAGAAGAGCCATAGAAATAAGGATCCACAGAAGCCAAGGAAAGGCAATATGTTATAGAGAAAAGAATGATCTCAAAATCAGATACTCCAGAGATGTCAACTAAGAGAACAGAAAAATGCCTAAGAATTTATTTTAGGAATTCAATGCTTATTATTATAGACATCATTTCAGTATAATCTTAGCAAATAAATTGACCAAAATGGGTTGAATAAGAAGTTGAGAATAGAAAAACAATAATGAAATACTTTTCTTAAAGAATAAAAACAAAGAGGGGCTTCTGGGTGGCTCAGTGCATTAGGCATCTGCCTTTGGCTCAGGTCATGATCCTGGGGTCCTGGGATCAAGCTGGCATGGGGGCTCCCTAGTCAATGCGGAGTTTGCTTCTTCCTTTACCCTCTCCCTGTTCATGCTCTCTCACTCTCTCACAAGCTCACTCAATCTCTCTCTCTCTCAAATAAAAATAAATAAATAAAATATTTTTTAAAAAGAATAAAAACAAAGATAGTATGATGGCTAATTTTATTAATTTTATGTATCAGTTTGATTGGGCCATGGGTGTCTAAATGGTGAAACATTATTCTGGGTGTGTCTGTAAGAGTGTTTCTGGATGAGATTAAAATTGAATTAGTAGACTGAGTAGACCAGATTTCTATCCGTACTGCTGGTGGGCCTCACCCAATCAAGTGAGGTTTTGTAAAGAGAAAAACACTGAGCAAGAGGAAACTCTTCTTGCCTTTTGCTTGAGCCAGGACACTACTACTTTCTGGTCTTCAGACTCCAGCTAAACATTGGCTCCTCTTGGGCCATGAGTCTGCCTGCTTGCCACTAGAACAACACATCAGCTCTCCTGATTCTTAGGCCTTCTGACTCACATTGACTCTCCAGGTTCTGTGGCTTATTGACTACAGACCTTGGGATTTCTCAGCCAACATAATTGCTTGAGCCAATTCCTTTCAATAAATCTATACATTGGACTCTTTCTCTGGTGAACTCTAATATGGGTAAACTATAGTTTGTTTCAAGAAACTAGGCTAAAGTGAACTTTTATTAGTGGATGAGTTCAAATTTCAGAAAAAAATGTTCCAGCAGTAAAAGGTACTACTTCCTTATTCCTCCACTTTATTCCAATCTCCTTTAACTGAATATAAGATATAAACACTTCTCTCTTTTTTTTAATGTAATTTTCCCTGAGCATAGCAGTTAGGGAGAAGACTAAATCATATGTTCTAGAAACGAAACTTTCACCTAAAATAGGAATCCTAGCATGTTCTCTCTATATGTTAGGTCTTCTCACATGCTTGCTTTGTATTAATTTCTTTTGCCCTCAACACTCAGAGGGAAAAAAAAAAGTAATATTACCTCTATCTTTGATTTATGTTAGCACGGATATCTGAATTCTTCTTTGTCACCACCTTTAGCAATTTACAAACAAAATAATATGTTCATGGTAATATAAGTCATTGTCAACCTGAATTTAAATCACCTGTAAATTTATAAACAACATTTCCAAATCATTTCCTGTGCATGTATCTTGACCCACCTGCTTGACTTAATTTCATAAGGACTACAGTAACAAAGTACTACAAATGGGATGGATTAAAATAACATAAATTTATTATCCCATAGGTTTGGAAGCTAGAAGTCTGAAATCAGAGAGTGAGCAGGTCTATGCTCCCTCTGAAACCTTTCAGGAAAGAACTTCCTTTTTCTCTTCCTAGTTTCTGGTAGCCTCAGATGTTTCTTTGGCTTGTGGCCACATAACTCCAGTCTCTGTCTTCATCTTCACATAGGTTTCTTCTCCTGTGTGTCTGTTTTCACATCACCTTCTCTCTTTTAATAAGGATACTGCTCATATTGATTAAGGACCCATCTTACTATAGGATGTCTCTGTCTTGACTTAACTAATTACATTTATAATGAGCCTACAGGTGCTCAGGACTTCAATTTGTGTGTGTGTGTGTGTGTGTGTGTGGGCGGGGGGAACCACAATTCAATCCATAACACCATTTCTTCCTGAGCACACAAAAATCTATTCATACTTTCTGGCCTTGCACTTGTTTGCCCTCTCTTGTGCCTGTCATGTTCTTCCACACCTTCTGGTCTATGCTTAAATGTCATCTTCTCAGAGAGACCTTCCCTGACCACCTACCAATACATTGTGCTCCCTTTTAATTCTATATAACACTTATCACCAACTCCATGCTATATAATCTTTGGCCTATTTATTTATTAACTGTTAATTGTCAAGAATTGAAATACCACCTGAACCAGAAGTATTATCTTCATGAATTGTGAGAAAACTTGTAGAATCAACAAGGAAGAGATTAGGGTGGAAGTAAGAGGCTGTAATGAATGAATAGTCTCAAATCTCTCTACCAACTTCATGGGTGCTCTGGTTATTCTCCTGAAAATTTCTTTTGCTATATCTGAAAATTCTTTAGGTTATTTGGGTAAATTATCACTAATACTAATCTTTAGACTCTATTGCAATGAAAGTCTGTCTCACTTGAATCATGAGATTTTCATGACTAATATTTTCACATTATTAAAGAGAAATTATAAATTTTCTTAAAATTAATCATAAACAGATTAAAATATATTAAACTCACCTAATATTGTGACTCATTTATTTATTCATGTCAATCAACAAATATTGGGTGCTAATGTGACAGGCAGTGTCCTATACACTAACATGAAATCATTGATGAAAAGACATTTTGCTTTTCTTCATAAAAGGCTATAGTATAGGTAAGAAGAGAGACAAGAACAAATAAGCAAGTAATCAAACAAAAATAAATGAATCACAAACTGTAAAAAGTTGTAAGAAGAAACAAACCTGTCACTAAGATAGAAATAATAGAGGGTTGTATGGTGACAGATGGTAGCTGTACTTGTGATGAGCATAGCATAGCCTGTAGAAAACTTGCATCACTATGTTGTCCACCTGATATTAAAGTAACACTATATGCCAACTATACTCAAATTAGAAAAAATAGAGAAATAATAGAGGGAGACCAACTTTAGTTCGGACGATATAAGGAATTTTCTAGAAAAGTAATATTTAAGCTGAGACCTAAAAAAAAAGATACAGCCAATCTTGCAAGGAATGGGGAAGAAAACTGGTAGGGATAGTAGGGACAACACATATATAAGAAATATGTTTGGTGTGTTTGAAGAATTGAAAAGCCAATGTTGCAGAAGCACAACCATCAACAGATGGAGTGGAGATGACTGCAATCACACAGAACAAATAACACTGCAGTTTCTAACACACTTGTGGCACATTTACACACTTCCAATAAATTCTGTGGAAAAGACATGATATTTAAAGAAGTTTTTAAAAAATGACTTAAAATAAGTGTTTTGCCTAGCTTAAATTATTTGATCATACTAATCAAATCAAATGTTTAATTTTTTTTTCTCTAGGCACAATTTAAGGAATCTAAAAAATAAGACTTTTCATTAGCCACATCATCCCAATTTACATGCTTCATAGCAGGAAATCCTTTTCGGGGTGTGTGTGCTTTGATCTTGCCATTTTATTTCATCCTACTAAATTCCTTATAAAGTCTTATCAAATATAAGCTTTGGGAAGTATGTATAAAATCCATTTCCATTTTTATCCTATTACTGGGGTCTTTTTCATTGAAAAAAAAAATCCCTAAGGTTGCTCTCATTTTGCATTCAGTTTGAAGATATAGCTTAATGCCTGCAGAGACACATTTATTTATTTTAACTTTGATCATAGCTGAAAACTTAATAGTATTTTTAAAAATTTTCCCCTTTGGTGATAAGATATTTTTTTTTATTTTGACTAAAGAACAATCTAATTGTGGCACTCTATGTATAAATGTATATTTTTTTCCAATAAGAATGGGTTGGAAATCCTCTTATCACATAAAAATAAAGCCTAGAGGAATATATTTCTTTAGAATACAAATTGTGAGCCACATCATAAAGAACTTTACAATACATAAAAAGTGGTTTACTGAGAAAAAATAGCTCTATGACTTCTTTCTAGCAATCTCATTTTCTGCATTTCAATATAAAAAGATAGATCTAAGTTGACCTATTTTGTCTAAATATTCATAATTTAAAACTCATACTCTAACACTCCTACATAGTCCTACTTTAAAGGGAACAGAAATTATGAATTCAAGCTCAGAGTTGGTCAGTTCAAATTAACCTAATATCATAATATCCTTTTTGAGGAAGAAAAACATTTTTATTGGAAAAAAAAATCAACTCAGAAACTAACATGAATGCATTTAACTGCTCTTTCACTATGAACTGACTGAAATAATTTTGTTAGGGGAATATATTATTAGATTTCCAAACATATTTTGCCTGCCACAAAAGCAACAGTTATGGAAAAGTGTATAATATTGAGATAGGTCAGAATAATGGCACATATCGATGGAGAGGAAATAGTATCCTTGCAATATACCCAGTAATCAAAATCACCTAGAGAACACTTAAAAAAATGTGTAAACGTTGCTCCTACTTCATAATAAGACAAAACTAGTAGTGTCCGCTGAACCAGAGAGTGACATGATCAAGTACACAAATAAGGAAGGTCATCAGAGCATCAGGATGTACAGTGAATGGATGAGACATGAAGGAATCATACCACTGGGTGAGCTACTGAACTAAGTTGGGTGAGGATGACAGTGCATGAATTAAGGCTGTAAATGTAGAGATCAAAGAAAGAATTAAGAGATAGTTGAGATGAATACATGCATATAGAATGTAAAAAAAAAAAAAGAGAGAGAGGATATGGAGAAAGGAGAACCCTCTTATACTGTTGGTGGGAATGCAAGTTGGTGCAGCCACTTTGGAAAACAGTGTGGAGATTCCTTAAGAAATTATATATGGAACTACCCATGACACTGCACTTGCATTACTGGGTATTTACCCCAAATATACAGATGTAGTGAAAAGAAGGGCCATCTGTACCCCAGTGTTCACGGTAGCAATGGCCACAGTCACCAAACTATAGAAAGAGCCAAGATGCCCTTCAACAGATGAATGGATAAAGAAGATATGATCCATATATACTATGGAGTATTATGCCTCCATCAGCAAGGATGAATACCCAACTTTTGTACCAACATGATGGGACTGGAAGAGATTATCCTGAGTGAAATAAGTCAAGCAGAGAGAGTCAATTATCACATGGTTTCACGTACTTGTGGAACATAAGGAATAATACAGAAGACATTGGGAGAAGGTTAGAAGTGAGTTGAGGGAAATCAAAGGGGGAGATAAACCATGAGAGACTGTGGACTCTGAGAAACAAACTGAGGGTTTTGGAGGGAGGGGGATGAGGGGGTTGGATGAGCCTGGTGGTGGGTGGGCATGTATTGCATGAGCACAGGGTGTGGTGCATAAATAATGAATTTTGGAACTCTGAAAAAAAATAAAATAAAAGATGAATTTCATGGTGTAGAGGAAAAAATTATCTAAGAATGTGAAATAGTAGATAAGTGCTGTCTAGTACAGTAGTCACTAGTTACATGTAGCAACTGAGTAGTTGAAATGAGACAAGTCTAGGTTGAGATGTATTTTATGTGTAAAATATACTTGGATTTTGAAGACTTAGTAAGAATAAAAAGAATGTAAAACGTTATTTGTAGTTTTATATTGATCACATGCTTAAATAAAGTGTTGGACATTTTTGGTGAAATGTTATAAAATGAATTTTATTTGTTCCTTTTCATTCTTTTTAATGTGGTGATGTAATTTAAAATTGAGCTTTGGCTTGTATGATCTATTTAACAACACCACCTTAGTCAATGATCTGGACTCTATAATTTTAAATGTTACTTAAACATTTTAAGACCCTGTCTTCATTCTAGCAGGCTGTGAATACTTTTTTTTTTTTTCTTTTTTTCTGCGAAGTTCACAGGCCTATTAGGAAGATCAACTGAGATAAAATATAAAAGAACAGCAAATAACAAATATATGTAAATTAATTAAAAAGTCATAAGTAAATGAAATGTACAACTAACCTGGGTCACTCCGAAAATCTTTTTTTTTTAAAGATTTTTAAATTTATTTGAGAAGGACAAAGAAATAGAAAGTGTGCACATTCATAGTGGAGGGGGCAGGTGGGGGAGTGGCCAGAGGGAGAGGAACTCAAGCAAACTCCATGTTGAACAAGGAACTCTGGTGCAAGATTTTACTCCATGACCCTAAGATCATGACTTGAGCTAAGGCAGACTCTTAACCAACTGAGCCACTCAGGTGCCCCTGAAAATCATTTTCATAAAAACATAGATTAGACAGCCAACTAATTAGTACAAATTAGCATAGACTAGGATTACCAAAATCTATTTTGTGGGAGGTAAATTTTTCATCCTAGATAGTTCCTGAAGAAATTCAAATGAATCCCACAATAAAATGTCTAATATCTAATAATGTTATGAAACCCAAATGTTCTCCATAACATATGACAATTTATTCTATTTAGACTACATATACCCCCTCCAAGTGTCATTAGGCATAATATTTAGATTCAAGAAGTCATTGAGTAAAGAAGTGACTATCCACCTATAAATTGGAATAGTTTATTAATTTTCAATATCTTGTCTTTATCTTTCTTCTTTTCCCTGGAGTCCGTTTTAATTAATAATTTATATACAGATAAATATATTTCTTGCAAAATCATTCTTTTAAATATAGTGGAAAAGCATCCTTAAAGCCTGGGGTGAGCCAATGATAATTTTTAAAACCATCTTCAGTTGAAAGTATTTGCACCTCTCATAATTGGCAAGGTTTTTGTTATTACATAAAGTATTTATGACTTGCTTGAGAGAATCACCAAAGCAACTTTTCACAAAAATAAGTGAACATTTTCTCTTGGTTTTGTTTTCAATATTAGACACTTTGAGAGTTGATTTCACTTTAAATTTACTTAAAACATCAAACACTTCAAATTTGCATGGAGTACCTGATGTAAAAATAACATTAAATATGTATTGTAGCGGAAAGTAGTTGTAAATCAGCTGCACACACAGCTTCTCTTTTATATAATTACACTGTTAATTGGGGTAAGAGGAGGACAAAAATTATTTAAAATTTTAATATTTAATGTGGGAAATATGAGATATTTAATGTTTCATTACAGATAAGATTATGTTATATGCCTGTTGGCCTGTAGGAATTTTTAAAGCCAGAAAATATAATTCAATATTAATGTAATAAAAGCAAAAACTAGGACTAACACTGTTCCTACTGAATTTGTGACCTTTATAAAAAAGTCTTCTTTAACAACTTATAAGTTTTCTTAGAATAAATGATTAATTATTTGTAAATATTTCTTACCTGCAACTTAGAGGATACCTGCAATCCTTCTCTCCAAATTATCTCCTCTCTCTAATCTCCTCTTCCAGATTCACCAACAAGTACAACAAAAGGCTTTTTTGATTCTGCAGTTTCAAGAAGAAATCTGTGGTCACTACCATGATCTGAATATTATTAGACAGTTGGGCTATGTTACCTTTACAAAGAATTGGAATGATGATGTGTAAGAAGGAGTTGCAGAGGGGCGCAGTGTCTAAGTGCCAGACTCTTGATTTCAACTCAGGTGATATCTTGGGGTCTTGAGATCAAGGCCTGTGTCTGGCTCTGTGCTCAGCGCAGAAGGCTGATTAAGACTTTCTTTGCCCCTCTCCCCTGCTCAAGCTCTTTCTCTAAAATAAATAAATAAATCTGAAGAATAAAAAAGGAATAGCAGAGGCCAGCAGCAGAGGGTCACAGTCACAGTTAGATGTTGATTCCTGTCTCTTTCTATATTTTCTCTTACTCACCTTTTAGAAATTTCTCTTTTGGGCATATATTCTCTGTGTTTTCCATCAATGACAAAATACAATCCTATCTGTCTTGAGGAAGAGTAACAATGTAAAAGCATATTCGGAGTAAATTTATAGTATGCTGGACCCTGAGAAGGTGAGGGAAAACTGGAATATAATATTAACTAATGAAACACAATGTTTAAGATAATATAGGAAAAGAAAGCACACTTTTATTTTAAGAAGCCATGGATATTACCAAGGAAACATGCTATAACAAGTAAAATATAGTTAACACTATTAAAAAAATTTTTATTTATTTATTTGTCAGAGAGAGAGAGAGAGCACAAGCAGGTGGAGCAATTGGCAGAGAAAGAGAGAGAGGGAAAGAGAGAGAGAAAGAGAGAAGCAGGCTCCCTGCAAAGCAAGGAGCCCAATGCAGGACTTGATCTCAGGATCCTGGGATCATGATTGAGCCACTTTACTGACTGAGCCACCCAGGCATCCCATGGTTAACACCATTTTTAAACAAGATGTTCAGATAATTCTATATGTGTTATCTTTTGTGCTAGGCAATGAGGAATGTGGTAATGAAAAAAATAGTTATTTGTGAACTTTAAAGACTTTCTATGAGAAGCTGATACATTTGTAAAGAAGTCATGTTAAGAATATGCTTACAATTGTGGTAAATATATGGAAGGAAAAGCTCAAGGATCTAAGAGACCATATATAAAGAGAGATGATAAAAATCATTGACATTACTATATAATTACATATATTAGTGGGAAAGCAGATGGAATTAACAGAGTATGACTAATGACTATTGTTCATAAGTTGCTCCAAATTCTAAGCTATATTTTTTTGTAAGAGGAAAAAAATGTAACATTTGTAGAAAATCTTTGTTTATAGGTTTTGCTCGTTTGTTTTTTATATTTTGTTTGGTTACTTAGAAAAAAACTACCCTCCAGTGTTTAAAATGTGAAAAAAAAATTCAATTAGTTATTAAAAATCAATTTAGTTTAAATTACATGCAAGAATTATAACTGAAGAACTTCTATTAATGACAATGCAGAGAAGTGGTTATAAAACCCTATCCGTGATAATTATAAAATCTGTACCAAGAAAAAAAATAAAGATATTAGAAAATTTTCTAAGATAGACATAGCAGAGAGGAATAAAAACTATAACTGGAAGTGGCAAAATCTGTAAATAATCATAAAAAGATCTATGTACAAATGCTAATAATAACATTGTACCCTAAACTGAAAATAACCAAATGTCTATTGATAATCATGTACTAGTCATTTGATGCAATAATGTGAAGCAATAAAAAGAATTATTAACATGTACAAGGATAAATATTAACACCATTATGCTGAAGGAAAAGAGTAAGAAACAAAAGAGTATACACTATATGATTCCATTTTTATGAAATTCTAGACTATACACAGTAATCTACACTACAGATTGCAGATGAGTGGTTGTATGTAGTTGGGTTGGAGGGGCAGTAAACTACAATGGGCAATGAGAACTTCTGTGAATGCCGGAGATGGTTTCTGGGTTGACTTTGGTGGTGCTTATGTGTGCATACGTTTGTCAAGTCATTGAACTATAATGTAATGTAATATAATAATGTAATATAGTTCCCTTAACAATGCTGATTTTAAATGACAAGAAAAAAAGAATTATACTGAATAGACTTCCACTTTGTAAAAAAGACTTGTATTTAGTCTCTTATTTAAAAGAAAATGTGCAAAATATACAAAACAATGATTCAAATTATTAAGAATCAGACAATAAAAGCCAGTGATCCCAGAGAAATGAGAAACAAAGAGGATGATTCCTAAAATTTCCCCAGTTAATGTCCTGAAAATATTTTCAGTGCACATAGCACAGTGATAGGGAACAAATGTTCTCCCTAAGAGAGTGAGATGGAGGGAGTGTCTGAGGGATCTAAGATGGCTTGAGTTCATAAGAGCAGAGCATCAGAAGGGAGAGAACTGAGCAAAGAAAACGAGATTTACAGAGGGCCCACTTCAGTGTTCAGTTGAGTCTGAGTAGCATACACATGTGAGGAAACTCACAAGACTGATATTCCCAAGAATCAGAATGAAGAGTGTAATTCACAAGGCATCAGCCTAATGTGTTAAAAAGGGTCTCGCTTTAGTGGCAGGAAAAATTTTACCTGACACAAAATACCACTCTGACACTAATAAATCTTAAAAGCAAGAGCCAAAATGCTCAAACTGTTTTCAAATAACTAAATTGCCCCATGTACAATCCTCAATAGTATTTATGGTAATGTTATATGACAAAGTAAAATTCACAGTATCAGGTATCCAACAAAAAAGACACACAACAAAGCAGAAAAATACAACACTGAATGAAAATAAAATTCAATCAATTGACAAATAACACAGTGGATAGAATTAGTAGAAAAGCACAATGAAATAATTATAATTAGGTTTCACAGGTTTGACAAGCTAGAGGAAAGACAGATGATGATAAGCAGAAACTTTTAAAGGAGAAACTACAGTATCTGAGATTAAAAAAATACTGTTTAAGAGTTAAACATCATGGATATTTAATAGTTATCTCAAAATAAAATGATCCAAACAGAATTCCTAATTTTATTAATATTCCTTTGACTATCTCTCCCATTAAGTTAATGGAAATTCCATCCCTTTGGCTGCTCAAGCATATAATTTGACAGTCATTCTTGACTCCTCTCTTTTGTTCTCACTAAATCTCTCCTCTACCCGTCATTCTCTTGCCTGTATCTTCACAATAGAGCCAGAATCTCATCATTTCTCTCTCAGTTCCTTGCAAGGAAACGAAGTAGGACGACACTGCACCGAACTGAACACTCATACCTCCCTGCAGTCTTGAACACACAGCAGCCACAGTGACCCCGTATGACCTAAATCTAACCTCATCTACTTTTTGATAAATATTATTACATGGTTTCCTAGATTATGGTAAGATCCTTATCATGACCTATAAGTCTCTATGATATGGCCTATAACTGATTCTTTGATATCATAACTTATTACTCTTCTATTACACATTATGCACCATTTACACTAGCTTCCTTGTTGTTAATTAAAACAACATATGCTCACCTTAGGAGCTTTGGCACTTGTTTCCTCTGCATGAATTCCTCTCTCTCCATGTATCTGAATGGTTCACTCTCTCACTTCCTTCAGGTCTCAGATTATCAGTGAGATTTTACCTTACCATCCTAATATAAAATAAGAACTTCCCTATTCTTTTATTTTCCTAACCTACCTTGCATTTTCCTTATATAACATTAAAACCTGCTATGACATATGCTTACTTGTGTTTATTAACTCTCTCTACACTAGAATGTGAACACACTATCAGAAACAGAAGAGAATTCTTGTTTATTTTTATCTCCCTAGCATTTACAACAGGAACCAGCACATAGTAGGTACTCAAGTGTTAAATAAATGAACAAATAATGAAACTAAGAAGGTGAAGAAGATAGAAATCCTCCTGACATGACACAAGGTTATGAATATTATGCCATAAAAACAAGCATAGCAATTTCATTCTTTTGAGGGGTTAAAATAAATTGAAAGAATTAGAGCAAATGCTTACATGGGCCATTATGTTATTATTATTATTTTTTAAGATTTTATTTATTTGACAGACAGATCACAAGTAGGCAGAGAGGCAGGCAGAGAGAGAGGAAGGGAAGCAGACTCCCTGCTGAGCAGAGAGCCTGATGGGGGGCTCCATCCCAGGACCCTGGGATCATGACCTGATCCAAAGGCAGAGGCTTTAACCCACTGAACCACCCAGGTGCCCCATTGTGTTATTTCTGAACTGCTTTGTTTTCCTAGATGTCCCTCTTTCACAAGCCAATCTTTGTGCTGTAACTATCATAATAACTCTAAAGTGTAAGTCTGATCATTTAGCTTTAAATCCTTCAGTGGCTCCCAGAATGTGCCTGGCTATTGGAGGTTACCAGTCATGTGAGCCACCCTCCTTTAGTACCTAGGCTGGAATGTAAAGCCTGATGCAAAGTATAGGTGCTTCCTGGCTTCATTTTACTTACTTAAACAAAACTCCTTTGCAAGAGCTATTCTCGCTCTTAGATTCCTACATTTACACACCCTTTTTGGGGAGCTATTTCTGGCCCTAATGGCTTTTCTATTGTATTTAGTTCTGTTTGTATTTAGTTCTATTGTATTTAGTTCTGTTTGCTCCTTTCCCATGTATCTCAAAATCCCCAAGATGTGCACTGAAGCTTTGAATTTGCTACTTTCAGCCTCAGTTCAATATAGGGGGTGGGCATTAATAGAAATTAGGAACTGTATTTCTGGACCTCTTCTTCTTCTTCTTTGTAGATTTATTTATTAATTTGAGAGAGAATGTGTGCTAGGGTGGGGGCAAGGGAGGCCAAAGGAAAGAATCTCAAGCTGATTCTACAATGAATACGGAGACCCACACAGGGCTTCATCTCACGACCCATGAGATTATGACCTGAGCCAAAACCAAGCCCGATATATAACTGACTGAGCTACCCAGGGGCCCCACTGGACTTCCTACTTGGGGATAGGAGTGATCCCCATTTATTTAAATATTTGTAATTAACTATTATGTTATCTTCAGCGAAAACTTTTTTTAAGTGACAAGCATATCTTCAGGTTGTTTTTTTGTTTGTTTGTTTGTGGTTTTTTCCTAGGTCTCAAACTTTTTCCCCCTCTATACATGCTTCCTTTACCATTTTGGTAGACCTTCCCTATAACCTTCAAAATTCAATTTGGTTGTCCCTCGTCCTGTGAAATTTTCTCTGTCTCCTCCTTCTACGTTACTCCCCAGACTGCTATTTGCACATTTGCACATAATTCAACTGTTTCATTGAACAAACTCTGGAGTCATTGTTTACATGTGTTTCACTCAGAGACTGTAATCTCCTTGTGTACAATATGGTACTTAGCATATATTAGGCACTCAACACATGTTTGTTGGATTGAATGTTTTGGAATTAATTAGTGTAGAATCAAATTAGCTGGAGTGATATTTGAACAGAACAGTGCACGAGGAAAAGAATTTCAGAAATACAGAGGGAGACTAAATGGATGTCAGAAGGTAACATTTGGGAAAAAAAAAAAAAATGGCAGCATTTGATAATGCAGAAGATACTGACCCTAAGAAGTTGAGCTTGAGTGACTGACAAAACAAATGCAATGTTAATAGAACTAAAGATTTCAGAAAGAAGAGTTAGATATACAGGTAAATAATGAATTCTGATTTGATTGGTTTTCTTTGAAAAAAAGAGCTTAGCAATTAACTTTTGGAACAAAGTCATATTAGAAATTTCATGCTAGTTATAAAATAACATTTGTTCATTTATTTTAACAATACAATGGTTAAAGCAAAGATTAAGAAATAAGTGAAAAATTTCAAAACCAGGCAAATAAAAGGTGAAAATACATAAACTTATATAAAAGTGACATTTGTTTCCATCTGTTCTCTATTGGGAAACTGTTAAGAACTGCTAAGCCAATGCTCTGAAAATGTGCATATGCATGTGCATGTACTTATTTAAGGCAGTAACAGAGCAGTATAATGCTTTGCATTATGCATTTGCTTTTTAAAAATTTCCTTTATGCTTATTTAATGCATATGCTTTTATTCTTTGAATCACCAAAACTTTTTCTTTATGGTAGTTAAGATAATGCCAGACTTCAGACAACACAAACATGAGGAAAGCTCTTAGAGTCTGCTGTGATATTTGCTAAAAGGTAACTTTCCCTTTTCTGTATTGTCTCTGTACTCAATAATGTAATGGAACAAGCAAGCGTTACATGGTTGTAATTGTCTTTCTGTGCAGACAGTTAGGACTAGGGAGGGAGGATTTGCAGCTAAAAAATTAATGGTAATGACTATCCATTCTTGATAACACACACACACACACACACACACACACACACACACACACACACACAGAAATATAAAAAGGACCTCTGCCCAAAAATTGAAATGGGAAAGAATGGAATGAAAAATAAAAGAAAGGAAAAAAGGGAAGGGCAGGGAAGGGAAAGGAAGGGAAGTGAAGGAAAGGGAAGGACGGGAAAGGAAGAGAGAAGATAAGAAAGGAGAAGAAAACTACTTGGGGAGCATAGGAAATACCAGGTTTCTAATGATACTTTGTAAACTATCTTCTATTTTTCTTTGTGTGCAACTGAATTTTAATCCTTTGAAGATATTCAGATAACCAGTGTAAACCAAGCAACTCAGAGTTAACCTATCAGGGTTACAAGAGCTCCATATTTATATCCTAAACCCCATCAGTCACTGGTTGAGGAAATCTTTCTTATTTTTGAGTAGGATAGCCACTTTTATTAGCCATTTATTAGCCGTTCCTTTAAGTAAACATCTAGATACCAGAAATATAAAAATCCAACTTAAACTTTGCAAATTTCCTAGTTTTCTGGCTGGTAGATTAGTTAAGCAAGACAGTAATATGTAATAAATATAAGATAATAAGAAAGACAATTTCCAATTTTAACATTAAGATCCAATAAGATATGACACAAAATTATGAATTTACTTGTATCAAGCATATCTTCAAGTGTATAAACCATGTTCTGAATTTGTGCCTACATCCTTCCAGATAACCTTTTGGGAAGAGCCCCCAAATTACTGTTAACTGGCCATTTCATCACTGTAGAAAATCTGGACTATGTTAGAGAAAATAGGTTCAGGAGTGTGATGGGAGGTAAGGGGAGGCTGTGGCAAAAGGAGAGGGCCAGGAACTATGGGAAGGGTGCTGTGCTCCAGGACGGGAGGAGCAATGGGAAGAAATGGAAAAAAATGGAAAGGTCTAGGACTAGAAGAAAGGGTGGCCAATTGGGGTAAGAAGGATGAAGGGAAGGAACAAAAGCAAACATCATAAATAACAGCACTTTAGGAAAACAGAACAAAGGTAGAAGCTCTAAGAAGAATGATCTTGACCTGTTTGAGACAATTCAAAGTCCAGGGCGGTAGTGTAGACACTACAGGATGAGAGGATGAGATGAAGTAAATGGGGCAGGTAGGGGACATTAGGGAAAAGGGAAAGTTACCTTTTAGCAAATATCACAGCAGACTCTAGCCTCTAAATTGTAGAAAATAGATAATATTAAATCTTAAGTCTTTAAAAAGTAGTTTCTTTAATTCATTTATTTTTCAAAACACTGGCATTTTATTTAACCTGTCCAGGTAATTCTTATATAAATTGGCTTATTTAAGTTTATAACCTGCCCAGGTAATTCTAGTATAAATTGGCTTATTTAAGTTTAAAGAAGTACATAATTTCCAAAGTACCTGGGTGGCTCGGTATGTTAAAATCACTGCCTTCGGCTCAGGTCATGATACTAGGATCCTGGGATTGAGCCCCACATCGGGCTCTCTGCTCAGCGGGAAGCCTGCTTCCCCCTTTCGCTCTGCCTGACTCTCTGCTTACTTCTGATCTCTGTCCATCAAATAAATAAATAAAATCTTAAAAAAAAAAAAAAGGAAAGTACATAATTTTCAACCTGAAGCTAGTAACTTGAATTCCATATGACTTCAGGATTCATCTAGTCACTTTCCATGAGACACACAAACCCACACACAAGCATACACATTTTTTTTTTCCACATAACTCCTTATTTAGTTTGGTATTTAAAATGTTTTTCATTCAACAATTAGAAGTAACAAGCAAAGCATAAACACATCAGAGTTTAAAACCTGAGCTCTAACACCACTAGCTATCTGTCCCAGGAGTTATCTAACCTTTCTAAACTCCAGTTATATAATCTGAAAAGTTGAAGTGTTTATGCATAGGACAGGAACGAAGCTAACTGAAGTTACAAACTTTTGAAGATAACACAAGGAGATTTTTTAACCATAATGTTAGGAACTTTGTAACTACCCCGATAGTTATATTTTAAAATAAATTTACAACAAATATCTGGTTATGGAGATTTAAATGTCAATACATTTCAGTAAAATTATTATTAATACATATTTATTAGCCCTGCCTTAATTTTGAAAAGAGTGATCAGTGAAAGGGCAAACAATGAGAGAAATAAAATAAGCAAAATATGCTTGCTTTACAAGTTTGGTTCTATTATTTTAAGATTGCTTTTAAAAAAGAAATTGTGTGGAAATACTACCTTTTATTAGAAGCTTTACAATTTACTTTAAGAAATGAGGGAAAAAAGGAGTCCTTTCAAGATTCAAAGAAAAATGGGAAAAAAAGTAGATATTCAGAATTCAACATAATTCCTGTTGAGTCCTATTTTCTTTGATCTTACTAGGGACAAAGAGAAGGTACACACTGAGCTGTTTAGTTTTACTTTGCTTGATTTATGAAATCTTTTGTGGTTTTCATTTAACATGGAGGATTTCTTGTAACATATTCCCATGAAAATCATTAAGACAGTGCTGTATATTCCCAATGAAATGGGAAAGGTTGTTAATTGGTCAATGTTGATAGTTTATTTACATAAATCATGACCCTATTAACTAAATATTCTCTTCCTAAATAGCAGCAATTTTAGACCTGAATTATCTAAATAATTGACTCAATTTTTCATTTTAGCTTGCCATTATACACACAACCTTTGACTTAAAGATGAATATGAGCTTTTGTAAATTTAGCTGACATTACCAAATTACTTATTTTCTTAGTGATTTTTATCTAATTGGAGTCTTAATCTGAAATAACTTATTTTCCTTAACCCCACAGCAAGTCACTGCTGACTTTATGCTTTAAATTCCAAAATATACACTAGATATCAGTGAGATGTTGGCTGGCTTACTAGAACTCAGTTGGAAAATGTAACAATTTTTTTTTCAAAAATAAAATAAGGTGGAAGAGGATCATTCTTTTTTGAATGGACAGGAATTAAAGTAAATCTAAAGAGCTTGTTTTCAATGGCATTTGTGACTGTGAGTTGGTTTATTTAACACCATTGGTTCTTTATTAAAAAATATAAGAGCCAATAAATGAAGAAAATTATTTTTTATTGACTTCCCAGAAAAATAAGCCATTTAATCTTCAAATGAGTCTGCCTGTTTTCAGTTGATTTCTTAAGTCTTTGCCTTAAATGATTTTTTTTAAAAACTCTAGTGGAATAGGAGGGGAGTGTTCTTTCCTGCTGTTTTATGGTTAGCATTCCCACTGACATAGACAGCAGTAATTAGTCAGAACAACAATGCTTATACTATGAAGTGAACTTTCCCAACTGACAAAAAAAATAGATTTGGAATTTTTACTTATCTAGAGCTTGAGCTTGAGTATCTGATTTTCTTCTCACCCATTTTCCCTTGTGGTTAGATCCCTAGAAAATAATGTCATGTTTGATTAATTGCATCATTTTTGCATTTGTGGTATGTGAAACAAATTTTATTTATATTTGCAAATTTAACTATATTTATCTGGGGCTCTTGAAATTCCTCATCTCTGGTGGTTTGTGAATCACCTACCAGTAGCAGGACTTCTTAGAAGGGAAGAAATAAGCAGATTTCTATCCTGCCAGCCCCAAACTATAAATTGTGGGGTCCGGCTGAGAAATTTTTATTTATAAAGGTAATGAATGATTAATGATCAGTAAAAAGTAATAAGGAATTCTTTTGTCTTGTTCTGTATATGTATATAGAGACACACATACACATATACATGTAGATAAAACTTTTCTAATATATAAGAAATATGTATATATTATATTTGTGTGTTTATATCTATATGATTTATAGTTGAAGTATTATTTTGCATTTGAATTAATATATTTTACATAAGAATTTTAGTAATGCCTGCCATTTTCAGTAGTTTTATATTAATCAAAAGACCTGGAAGGGTTTTTCGTAACCACTAATCATCAATGTTCAAAACCATTAATGGAAGAACTGGTTGGAGTTTGTATTAGTTTCCTAGGGCTGCTGTAAAAAGATACCACTAACTTGGTGGATTAAACAACAAAAATTTATTCTCTTACAGTCTTGAAAGATAGACATCTAAAATCAGGGTGTTATGGTCTGTTATTTTAGTTCCCACAGAACTCACCACCCAATGTGATGGTATTATTTCCTTTAAGAAGTAACTGGAATTAGGGGCACTTGGGTGGCTCAATGGTTTAAGCCTCTGCCTTCAGCTCAGGTCATGATCCCAGGGTCCTGGGATCGAGCCCCGCATCGGGCGCTCTGCTCAGCAGGGAGCCTGCTTCCCACTCTCTCTGCCTGCCTCTCTACTTGTGATCTCTGTCTGTCAAATAAATAAATAAAATCTTTAAAAAAAAAAAAAAAGAAGTAACTAGAATTAGATGAGGTCATGAGGGTGGTGCTCACATGAATGGGATTAGTGCCCTTATAAATATCATGAGAGAGCTTGCTTCCTCTCTCTCTATTCTCCTTGTGTGGATATGATGTGAAAGCATCAGTCTTTAACCCAGAAGAGGGTTCTTACTGTAAATGTCCATGCTAGTACCCTGATTTCAGATTCTAGCTTTTAGACCTGTGAGAAATAAATTTCTGGTGTTGAGAGTTTAATTAAACAGCTCCATAATATTGCTGCCTCAGCATTCATTTTGTGTGGCCAAGCAGCCTAGGGGCCTTGAACTGATACCAGCCCTTCCCTGGAATGCATGCCTTAGATAACAGCCCACAGAGTCACAAGTATGTGTAGGTTTCTTATTATCTTCTCCAGGGTGCCTTGGTGTTAAACAGCCTCCCCTGCCTCTGAACTCCTTCCCATGATGCTCCATAGATAAGACTCTCAGGGAGCTTACCAAAACTCTGCTATTTTTGGTTGGTATTGACCAATTCAGACTTACCCCAGGAACCCCATAGCACTCCACTGGTGGATCCTAATAAAGGCACATGCTCCTCCTGCACACTGCCTTGACTTTCCCTTATGGCCCTTTCAGGTATAGTTGAACCTCCTCCAGGAACTGTGAGTAATTAAGTTTTCTCTTTTAGTTTCCCTGTGGTCAGAAAGAGGGACACAGCCATGCTTACTCTGAAGGCTCTATGGGAACATCCTTCCTTGCCTCTTTTAGCTTTTGGTAGTTGCCCCAAATCGTTGGCATTCTTTGGCATTCCTTAGGTTGCAGATTTATTACTCCTATCTCTGTCTCTGTCTTCATGACCTTCTATCATGTTTCTGTATCCAAAGTTCCCTCTTCTTATAGGGCCACTAGTCATTGGAATTCACTCTAATCCAGTATGACCTCATCTTAACTTGATTACATCGGCAAAGACCCTATTTCTATATAAGGTCACATTCACAGGTACCAGGGGTTAGGACTTGAATTTGAGGAAGACACAAGTCAACCCACTATAGGAACTATGTGCTTCATATCAAATGAAATAAGGAAAGGATTTTTTTGTCAAGAGTTTTTCTTTTTTCTGACATTTGTCCGGTGTTAAAGTAGATGAAATTCCCCCCTCAAAGATAAGAAATAGGTTTTTAAAAAATTCTATAATAGTTTTACATTGATATTTTCTATAATGATAAAGTCTTGGAACCTAAGGAAATACAAACAAACGAAAATAGCAAGCAAATTATATGGTCCTTACAATGAGTTGTAAGGATAAGTCATATATAAAATAGTTAACACAACAAGCAGACTGTCTTATGATTACTGATACAATGGAGTGACAGAATATGGCTTTGGGAGTAGGTTGTAAATGGGTAATCCAGGTGGTGGCACTCCAGTACGGGAAATGAAGTGAAAATTATTTTTCTCATTCCCCATTTCTCTGTCCTACCCTTTTCTTGGGACATAATGACACGTTGACTTTGTTACAGACACCAACTCACTAACAATATAGTTTGTTTTTTAATTTAAGATTTTATAACAATGTAGTTTATATAAATGTAGTTTATATAAAAAGCTTAATATTCTTTCAGTAACTACTACTGTTCAGAGCTTCCTAAGACACTTTTTCTGCTATAGATCTCAAGTTCCTTATACTCTCCTGCTATAACTAACCAGGAAGTACCTTGCTTTTTCATTGATCTCCGTTTTGTTAGTAATATTACTGACTAGCCTATACCAATCACTCCTTGCTTGTCCACAGTTTTCAGTGAGATTAATTGAATTTTCCACAAAGCATTTAGAAATGGGGAAAAAAAAGCCTGTTTATTTAAGGATCACTACCTCCAATAAAAGGAAACCACTGAAAAACCACCCATAGTTTGTGTGATCTTACTCTTCAAACAGATGTGGTTGATGATAGAGGACATGTTCATCCTTTTCTTGAGTTGTGGCTTCACTGTCACGGCTAGTGTTTACACTAGCTTTACACTGGTTTACTTAGCTTGTTTACAAAAGAATGGTTGAAATGGTGTAGGGTTTCAAAGCATCATTCAGACTGATGAACTGTGTACAACAACACTTCACGCTCAGTGGGACTCAGCATCTTACCTTAGTGCCTCAGTTTCTCCAACCAATTAGAAACAAGCTGCCTCTGACTGTTCCAACTCAAACAAGACTATTAAATAAGAAAAAGATTAATTTTTCTTGACTTATTTACTATGAAGACCTTGCCAGAAGAGTGGTAGGTATAAAATCATTGACTCAAATGTTTTTGCTTATTTAGGAGAAAAATGTCAAAATTCATTATAATTTTATAGCTTACCTCTTTGGCCAATGCAAACTCTTAATTCTTTATACATTTTGCTGTAAATCTATTCACAATACAAACCTAAAACATACTATGATGTTGTGTTTGTTTTTTAAAGGAATAAATGCATAATATAGTTTTCAATGGGTTAAATTGTCTCCCTCCAAAATTAATGTTGAAAGTCCAAGACTTTTGTTTCTATAAATGTAACCTGACTTGGAAATAGAGTCTTTTCAATTTAATCAAGTTAATATGAAGTCATTTGAGTGATGTCTAACCCAAGATGACTAGTATCTTTACAAGGAGAGGGAAATTTGGACACAGACTTATGCATGGAGAAGAATGCCTTATGAAAACATGGACACAGGGAGAAGAAAGCCATGTGACAAGGGGGCACTTTGGAATCATTCATATAAAGGACAGGGAATATCAAGGATTTCAGAAGCTGGAAGAAACAGGAGGTATTCTCTGCTATGGGTTTCAGAGGAAGAGAAAACCTGCCAACACCTTGATTTTGGACTTCTACCCTCTGAAACTGTGAGATAGTGTATTTTTATTGTTTTGAGCCACCCAGTTGTGGTACTTGCTACAGTAGCCTTAGGAAATGAATACATTGCTCTAAAAAAAGAATTTCCAAAGTACTGACTGCTACCTCTGATTTTCTTTTACTTTTCTCAAAAATTCATTAATTCTAAACCAAATTTTTAAAAAATGGGAATAGAAATGGGAAGTTCTAATGTAAGATAGGTAACAAGAGGCCATTGAGTGTTTTCAAACAGGGGTTGACATTGATAAGCTTGGGGTCTTAGAAGCATGTTTCAAACTGATTGGGAGTTTAAAAATGGGTAAAACTAGATTCACTGAGAAAGGAATGGAGGGAAAAGGGAGAAATGAAGGAAGACACAAATGATGAAAAGAATGAAGACATGAAGTGTCCCAAACAAATAATAATAAGATATAAAGCAATAATGATGATGAAATTGAAAATGGATTTGAGAAACCTTAAAAAGGAGAATGGACAAAATGCATTCACAAAATATACACATTTATGTTGATCTAAGAAATGAAAAGCTAACCATGGCACTCCAAATTTGTATAAGAAAAAAAGTAGTTGAACTGATGATGGATTGCAGGCATTTAAGAGAAATTATCTTCCTAACTATCTTTAAATGAGATAGAAAGGAGAAGATAAGGATTTATATTTTGGTATATTTGACTGAAGATACATTGGATGTATCAATTAGATATTGAATTCAGAAAGTAATTACACAGACCTGGAAAACAGAGGCATGAATGGGACAGAAGCTGGCAAGACCAGCTACCTGGAACAACCAAATATTAACAGTCATTCTGGCTTACCCCATACTTGCTCTGTTATTTTTAGACTTTGATTCTCATCCTTATTCTTTTGAAGTGGCTTCTAGAGCCCCAGTCTTCACACCCAAATTCCAGGCAGAAAGAAGGATAAAAAGAAAGAAACAGAGAGAGAATGCCAGTTCCCACAGTCTTTAAAAGCTGCCCAGGAGCTTCATCTAACCACTCTTATCACCTGTGTGCAAAGAAGGAGGAGAGACCTAGATGTTGGTGGGACAGAGGAGACCAAGCAGATACTGGGTCAGTATCTAGTAGGCTCTGTTATGGGGCTGTCCCTGCTTGTTCAGTTTATTTAATTGTTGAAATATGATCTGATTCTGATTCCTTGCCAGTGAATTAACTCCAGCACTTTAAGTATTTTTCTTTTCAGATATTTTGGAGAAAGCCTGTAGAATCAAGCCAGTAAATCCTGAAGTGCAGTATTTTTTTTTTTTTTTGTCTAAACATTTGCTTGTTTATATGCCTTTGTGTATATTTCTACTTTCTGAAGATTGATACAAATCATTTTTGACATCTGTTTTCTACAGTCTACATTTTTCTTGTATCTTACATTAAGATAAACAATTAAAAGTTGACTTCATCTTGAAGCTGTGAATGCATAGTTACTTTACCTTTGAATGTGATATAACCCATTTTTTTCCCAATCTCCTTGTCAACACAGCAAAAGGGAAAATGGTGACTTTCAAAATGCACATCATTTGCGTGTTTTGCTCAGAATATCATATAACAGCATAATATCCTAAATTATATGTCTATTACAGTTAATTATTTAATTTCCCATTGTACAGAAAAAATATTTTTATGTATTTTCAAATTAAAAAAGAAACACAGAATAATTTTTCAACAGTCACTCAGCAAATATTTATCTAATTCTTTTGAGTGCCAGACATTATGCTTGGCTGTAAAGATAGATTCAGTGTAAATAAAACAATTTTAGAATCAATACTTTTCAAGAAGTTTGTGCAGGGCAAGCTATTTTATCTAAAAAGTGTATATACACATATATCTGTGTATGTATAGGTATATATATGCATATGTGTGTATATATACACATGTATGTGTGTATGTATGCATTTTTGTTCATAATTTTCTTGGTACAACATATAGCATAAAATTGAATACAATGGAGACAGTATGATATGGAGGTAAAATGTTCTAAGTTGTAGTTGCACTGATTAGTGCTCGTCTAGACCACCCATTTAGACTGCAATTTCATACTGGGTGGTAGTGTGTGTCAGGAGGAATTGACCCTTCTGCAGAAAGTGACTAAAAGTAATAAAAAAAAAAAAAAAAAATATATATATATATATATATATATATATATATATAACAGTCAATTTAGAAAGTACTTTCAGCAATATTTTCTGACGTAGAGGTCAGTGGTTTGCCCTTAAACTCGTAATTTTTGTTCTGTTTAAAATAATGTCTTATCTGTTATTCATCATATTGCTTCCCGGGAGCAATAATTTACTCGATGCAGTGTAGATTCAATTGGCATGTTAGCAAATGTTCGGAAACATTATAATTTCATTTGGAATTTATTGAGTTGGCACAAAAAATAAGATAATGAGACAAGTGCAGATTTACAGATTTACAGCCTTCTGCCTCAAACATATTCATTTGAAATTTAATTCAAGAGGATTGTCTTAAAAACTACATGTATAAAAATTTTTCAATGTCAGAAGCATAAAGTCCTTAATAATGCTTTCCAAAACTTAAGTGATTAGTTTATCTATATGGATCAATATGAAAACAAATTTGAAAATATGTCTTATATAAATAAAAACACTGAGGCAATGCAAGATTTTGATTTATTTTCAGTTCTGTAAAAACGTTAGCCATAAAGTTTCTGAATATAGGAAATATTATCTTATCAGTTTTTTGTTTAATGCTATATATTAAAAGAACACAGATTCAATGTGATAATACATTTATAGCAAAATGTATTGTTATTCAAAATATGTTGAAATCCTATTCTAATTTTTAATGTATTACAATTGGTTGCTTCCAGTAAGTTAAATCAAAAGATTAGAAATATCCTATAGGGGCAGAAACGTTTTATGGGTTATATGTAACAAAGTCAGCCACTTAAGGAGTTCCCAAAACACCAAAGGCTATAATGTTATCGATTATCAGCTGGGGAACAGATGAGATATTATCAGATAGTCAAAAACAAAAAACAGGAACATGTGAAACAAAACAGGTTGCATTAAGTTATAGTTCAAAAAATTCTATCATTTGACCGCTACATTGAATTAAACATTTGTCCCATTAATCACATTACAGTTTTCTTAAAGAAATGGCTAATATGAGGTATAGGTAAGTAAAGCATAAATAAGATTAGAGGGCTTGTTGGAGAAATGTTTGTGCCTTCAGAAAAGTCCAAGGATTTCTTTATCCTTAACTGATTTCCATCTATAAGATTTTAATATTTATATCCTGATCTGATCTGAACTAAAGGAAAATGAAAATTTATAATAATTGGGAAATTGCTCTTTCCAAAATGCATGTGATGAAAAAGCTACATAATTCTCAATTATGAAACAAAACCCACAAAAAACAATATCACAAGTTTTAATTAATTGATAGTATATTGATTGAGTCAGTTTTTTATTCATCTCAAAAGATGAGCATTCTAAGAGCCTTGCTGATAGCCAGCTCTGCTATGTGACTTCTCTATCTATTTTGAAGGGATTTTTAACAAGTTTAAATGAAACAATGTACATAAAACATATATAGTTAAGAAACAATAGTTAAGAATAATAGTTAAGAAAAGTTAGCTGTTGTTAATATACTCAAACACAAGATTGATTAGTAGAAAACTATTTGATTTGTAGGTATTAACAAATGTTAGCTTATCTCTGGGAGCTTCTAATTTAATCCTATATAAAATAGTAATCCTATTACAGTTTTTATAATTTTTACACTCTTGATTTTGAATTGTATTATTTTAGTAGAAATTTAGTAGAGATTAAATACAGTAAAAAATGACTTGATGTCTAAATTCACCTTTTTTTGAAACTGTCTTCATTAAACTGAGGTAAAATATAGCCATCAGTATCTTCTTTTTCATTGGTAAGAACAAGAAATGTCTATGTTTTATATAAATGTTTTTGTAATTTACATAAAATTTGCAATCCACTCACAGGTTGAAAGACCATTAATGAGTATGTGGGTGACAAAAATAGTTTGGGACACAATGTTATAATCATAGTGATTTGCTTTCAAATAACTGTAAAGGAGTAGCTACTATAAAAATCATCATTACTGAACACAAGATTTATTTGTAGAAAATGATTTGAATTGCAAATTTTAGCTCATATCCTGGAGTGTCCAAGATTATCTGTAACAGTGCTCCTCATGTACTTTTGGCCAGTGAACAATTTGAATACAGCAAAAGGTCCCAGGAATTATATATCTAGGGAAAAAAAGGCTATGTTGAATAATTTTCATAACCCACAGACTGAAGTCTAGATTTAATAAGGACATAGAAGAATTCATTCCAACCCTACAATTGTTCTGTCCAAATATAAATCCCAATGCCCAAGACATTTTTCTGCAAATCATATATATTATTTTATAAGATGTAGAAGAGTAAGTTATAGTTGCCTGGTCAAAGTTTGTCTCAGTTCAGGGTCAATATTTTCTCCCACTATATGTTATAACTTCATACAAAAACAACTGTAAATAATTTACTAGTCAATATCTAAAGCTACAAAAATATATCCAAATAGATAGTCAAGTCATACAATTTACATGAAGTTTTGTTTTGTTTTGTTTTTGTTTTGTTTTTAGTGCATTTAACTGTTAAGCATGGGAGGTGGTTTATATACTAAGCATTTGAAATACAGTAGGGAAAAGAAACAATTATCAAGGAATTATAAGCAAAAAGTTCTGGAGCTAGACCATAAGTTACGGAATGGAAAAGAAAAGGGAAACATCACATTAAGAAAGGACACAAAAGAGCATTTACTAGAAGAGTTCAAAATAAAGTTACCATATAAAATAAAATATGCCTTAAATTTGAATTTCACATAAATAAAAACATCTTTTTATTATGAGACTGCCCCATACAATATTTGTGATACTTACAGGACTTTTTTTGTTTTCTGAAATACAAATTTAACTATATTTTCATGTGCTAAATCTGGCATTCATTCTCAAGACAATAGAAATAAAAGGAAGCAAAAATTAAAAATTAATAAATCAATAATACAGGATGAATAGAATATGTGTGGGCAATTCAAATGCTATGGCTTAAAAATAAAATTCATACTATTATTTTAAAAATATTTTCAAGGCAAAAGCACATGTAAGTGATGGTCATATTTCATATTTTTATATCATAAGGAGAATGTCATGGAGATCATTCATATTTATAAGCTTCATATATTTTCTGAATATTTCACATATGTCAATAATTTGAACTATCAATTTAAGAACTATCAGTAATAGGAACAATTAATTGGTAAAGTACAGGTAGATTTTTTTACTAAGAAATTAATTTCTAGAGAAAATTCATTTGCTTATAAACCCTAGGAAACCTTTTTACATTCAAATATTCTTTACATATTAACAGACCATTTTTCTTCATTGATTATAGTATTTGGAAATATTAATTGAATTATTATTTATAAATACAGATGTTGTATACATGCCCAAAACTCTGAAATTGCTGATGACAAAGTTCACAAGTAACTATAAATATTTATATAAAAGCCAAAATATAGCTGCATTGTTTAGTTGCTAATGCTCAAAAGGAAATATTTATATTCATTTTGTTTTAATCTGAAGCGATTGTATTTTCTAAGTAACAGGAAACTGGCTGTGTGTTTTTTTTTTTAAATTAGATGTATTATTTCATACACACTAATCAATCTCTCTAGAACTAAGTATGAAGTACATCTTAGGTCATTAAAAGTTACAAATTAACATTTTTCTTTAAATGTCTTCTAAGAACTCTCACATGTGTGCTCACACACACACACACACACACAAAGATGACAGAGAAGAAATGCTATTTTATTTACATTTAAAAACACATATGGTTTCACAAACATAGTACTTGTGACATTTGAGACTAGTTAGATACTTTTTAGAGAGTAAGGAGTGGTTATATTATGCATATTAGGATGTTTAGAAGAACCCCTGGGTTTTACTCATAGATATCAGGAATACCTCTAAGTTTTAACAGTCAGAAATGTCTCTAGACATAGCCAGACTTTCCCGTGAGGGTCAAGAGTAGAGGGCAAATCTGTTTTTGGTGCTCTAATATATCAATTTGGCCACTTATTTCATCACAACTAATACTGATAATAACAATCCTATTTATTCAGGCCTCAATATGTGCTAGTTATACACCATCTGTAATCACAATATATAAACACTATTTATGTCATTTTTACATGGACTTAATTTTTTTAGAACATTCAAAGAGTCACAACAAAATTGAGGGACAAGGTAGAGATTTCTCATCTATCATCTGCCCACACACATGCATAGCCTCCCCCATTATTCACATCCCCCACCAGTGGTACATTTGTCGCAACCGATGTAAGTACACTGACACATTGGTATCACCCAAAGTCCATGGTGTACATTAGGTTTCACTTTGGTGGTACATCTTCTATGGATTGGAAATTTATAATGACATGTATCCATCATTATGGTATCATACACAGGATTTTTACTGTCTTAAAAATTCTGTGTTCTGCCTATTCACCCCCTTCCGCTCCTCAACCTCAACTTTGTTCATACTTTTGCTTTTTCAGAATGTTTTAGAGTTGGAATTATACAGTATGTAGCCTTCTTGTATTGACTTAATTCATTTAGCAATATGAACTTAAGATTCCACCATGTTTTTTTATGGCTTGATAGATCATTTCTTTTTAGCTCCGAATAATATTCCATTGCTTAAGGTGTAGCGCGGTTTACCTATCCATTCACTTACTGAAGGACATCTTGGTTATTTCCAAGTTTTTGGCAATTATGAATAAAGTTACTACGAATAAAGCTGGCAATTATGAATAAAGTTGCTTAGGTTTTTGTGTGGACATAAGTTTTCAACTTCTTTGAATAAACAACTAAGATTGTGATTGTTGGATCATATGTAAGAGTAGTTTTAGTTTTGTAAGAACTTTGTAAGATGTCTTATTGTTTCCGGGACATTTTATCTATTTGGATTGTATATTCAGAACCCTTTTTATTTTATTTTATTTTATTTTTTTTAAAGATTTTATTTATTTATTTGACAGACAGAGATCACAAACAGGCTGAGAGGCAGGCAGAGAGAGAGAGGAGGAGGCAGGCTCCTTGCTGAGCAGAGAGCCTGATGTGGGGCTGGATCCCAGGATCCTGGAATCATGACCTGAGCTGAAGGCAGAGTCTTTAACCCACTGAGCCACCCAGGCGCCCCCAGAACCCTTTTTAAATGTGTTGTTTTTTTCAGGTGTGTTGGAGCTAAGATAGAGCATAAAATCAGCCATAATACCTGGCTTGCTAAAATGTAATGCAGTGGTGCTGGCTAAAGACAGGGAAGGTTTCAGAGAAGGGCTGAGGCCTGTTTGACCACTGGGTAGTTGGAATGCCTTGGAGGAGTTGCCGTCCTTGAAGCTTTCTTAGCCCAAACTGCCACCCTGTGATCTAAGAGATGCATTGTCCCTTAGGCTATGTTTAGAAGAACTGCTGGAACACGCAGATTAGCATATAATTTCTTTCTGGTAAACAGATCCTCCTGGTTCCAGTAAGACCCACTTTAGTAACTTTATTCATTTATTCACATAGTAACTTTATTCACTTAGTAATGAATAGTAACTTTATTCACTTATTCACACGTCACAAGCTTGAGAAACAGTGATAAAGATTTGTGATTATCCTGAAGGACCAGTAAAACCAGGAGGAAAGAAGAGCAAAGGGTGTTCATCTCTGAGAGTTGACCCCCACGGCCTTTTCCTTTCTTTCACAACAAAGTCTGGAGTAGTAATCCTTCATCGGTCAGCACAGGGGTTGCTGGCCATTCCTGGCACACGCAGTCATCCTCTTTAGATTTAACATGTGGATCCTGTCTGCTTTTGTTGCTATACTAAAGACAGTTAAAGTTCTGGATTTTTTGTAGTATGGTTTTGGTCTGGTTGGTTTCTCTGGTGCTATGAGGCTCCCATTGTTCTGTAAGTGTTGCCTGAGGGGGCATTCCTTTGAGTTAGTGTCTTCTGTAATCAACATGTTGCAGAAAAAACATTGTACATAACATCGAGAGACGAGGTAAATGAATAATCTGGTGGTAGTGTAGTGGAACAAAATGTGTTTTGAGGGAAAAAATATGTGTTTATGTTTGTGTTTATATGATTAGAAGTCGTCATAATAAAAATATATTCTAAAACACAATATGTTACTAATTTTTCGTGTTAGGGATGGTGACCCTTAAGGCAACCTAATTTTGTTGTTACAAAAGCGCCTTCAGGAAGAAATTTAGTTGAAGTAATATATCAACTATAAACCTGTCACACAAATTTCTTGGGGTTTTAAAAGCTTGTAGTTAGTCATTAAATTACTATTACCCCATTACATGACTTTTTATTGCTTTATCAAAAGGAAAACTGATGCTAAATAGTATAAATGACTAAGCAAATAAAATAGAACAGTAATGAGATCTAAACACAAAACACAACGGTGAGAGTCTTTACATTTCAAAACAGGATAACTCCTCAATTCATCTCTCCACTCCTTCAGAATTGATATAAATGGCTCATGTAATAAATGAAGTCAAATTTTAATGTCATCTGTTAATTAGCATCTGTCTTCAGGTTAATTGTGCATTTAAAAAAAACAAAGAAAACAAGGAAATAAGGGAAGGTTAATCTTCATAAGTTTTTAAACATATTGATGAAAGCATTTTTAAATTGAAGAGCTACATTAATCTGGAAAAGACCATTTCTTAATAACACATATTCACTTGAAAAAATTCAATTAATATTTAACAGTGTCTCATGATAAAATTAATTGCAGTCTCTGGGATCGTGAAACAAAAGAAAAAGCAGGAAATCCTTTGTCTAAAATTATATCAGAAGAAAATAAATAAATAAATAAATAAATAGAATTATATTAGAAGAAAACCGGTGTTGTTTAGAAAGTGTCTGACAAAATGTCCTCCAGAACTTCTTCAGTTTAAATTATGTTTTAACTTTTTTATATCACCCAGACTTAATTAATTCATAAGAGATTTATTTGCAAATTTTTGGTTAGTTAAAATAATAGGTTTTAGAGGATGGGATTACTTGTTTTTTTCAATTCATTTGGATAAATTTATTTATTTACTTATTTAAAGATTTTATTCATTTATTTGACAGACAGAGATCACAAGTAGACAGGGAGGCAGGTAGAGAGAGGAAGGGAAGCAGGCTCACTGTTGAGCAGAGAACCCAGTATGGGGCTTGATCCCAGCATCCTGGGATCATGACCTGAGCGGAAGGCAGAGGCTTTAACCCACTGAGCCACCCAGGCACCTCTCATTTGGATAAATTTAGTTGTGATGAGGTAAAAGGGACAATTCAGGGAATTCTCCCACGGTCTTCAGTCAATGACTGCAGTGAATGAGAATTTTCCATTAGGTAAATGTGGAGTTCTCACGATCTGTGGTGAAGAAACTCCATGGTTTCATTATTTGAGAAGAAAGTCATACTTCTGTACATTGGTAAACACCCCTGTGTTTCCCACAAAAGGTAGAATCCCTCATCTACATTATGCTAGCTATACTGTTTTGTGACTGGCTTTGTTTGCTTAATGTGATATTTTTGAGAAGCTCCTATGTTAGTAAATATGTCGGTAGTTCATATTTTCGTGGCTTTATAGTATTGCATTATATGAATATATTTCAATTTGAGTATTGTCCCATTTTCTGTTTTAGGAATAGAATTGCTATAAATGTTTTCATATGTGTATTTTGGTTGACATATGCACTCGATTCTCATATAACTAGGAGTAGATTTTTTAGAAAATAGAATAGGTATGTTTTCACTTTAGTGGATTTTGTTACATCTTGATAAACTTTTTTTTATCATTATAAAAGTCCTTTTTTATCATTGAAAATACTCTTTGATGTAAGGTCTTTTCCCCTCTGATGTTAACATAGCCACTCCAATTCTTAGTAATTGCATGGCATATTTTCCTGTAATTTTACTTTTTAACCTGTAGATGATTTATAAAGCACGTTTCTTGTAAACAGCATAAAAATGGAGAATTTTTAGAATCACTAATGTATTAGGGTTTAAGTAATCACCTTGACTAGTTTTGTATATGTTTCATCAAGGTTTTTTTCCTTTATTCTTCTTTATCTAATTACTATTGCTTTAACAAGCATCTTTTTATTATTCCACCTTTCATTTTTACTCACATTTTAAAATTCAGTATTCTTTTATTGGTTACCCTAGAAATTAATACCCCTTAACTTATTATAGTCTGCCTCAAATTAGTAGGGTTATATATCCAAAACAATTCAAGAATCTTTTAACAGTTAGTTTATCTTATTCTTGCCTGTTTTCTATTGTTGCCATGTACTTTATTTTTAATTCTGGTAAAAATCCAAAATGCATTATCTTTTTTGTAACTTTAAACAATCAGTAGTCTTTTACAATTGTCTTTGTATTTACTCTTTCTGGAACTGTTTATTTCTTCTTACCCTTTCTTCAATTTGTGATAATTTCCCTTAAGGCTGAATAATTTTCTTTAATATTTCCTGTAGTTCAGATGCGTTGGCCATTTTTTCACTAGCCCCCCATTTTTTTTAAATATCTAAAAACACTTGTGTTTAACTTCATTTTGGAAGATTATTGTTCCTGAGTATAAAAATCTAAGTTGGCAGTTTGTTTTTTTTCCATACATCAATAATACATTTTAATATTTTATGACATATATAGGTATATATGTCATAAATATATATGTCAGAAATATGTATATGTGTGTATATATACACACATTATATATATATATACAAATTTATTTTTTACAAATAACTTTATTTAAGGAAATATTACTTATAATTAAATTAATTAAATATTTATTTACAAATAAATAAATTTACAAATTTATTTATTTAGTAAGTAAGGAAGTCAAGTAGGCTCCACTCCCAGTGTGGGTCTTGAACTCATGACCCTGAGATCAAAAGTCACATGCTGTACTGACTAAGCCAGCCAGTTCCCCCATGACTTCTGTAATTTCTGCTGAGAGATCAAATATTATTGTTTTACAACATGAAATGTCTTCTTTCTCTATTCTTTTTTTTTTAATTGTATTTATTTATTTGAGGGGGAGCGAAAGAGGGACAAGCAGACTCCCCTTTGAGCAGGGAACCTGTTGTGGGGCTCCAGGACCCCAAGATCATGACCTGAGCTGAAGTCAAACACTTAACCGACTAACCCACCCAGAAAGAAGACCATCTCTTCTTCCTCTGTTATTTTTAAGATTTGTTTCATTATCTTTGCTTTTCTTCAAGCTTACTGTGATATGGTTATAAGCTGTATTCTTTACCCACGTGACTTTTGCTTAACTTTTAAATTCATGAGTTTGTACTTTTATTAAGTCAGAAAAACCCTACCATCTTTAAAAAAAATTTACATCCATGTCATTCTCCTCTTCTTCTGGTATTCTAATTACATGTAGTTAATTAAGCTTATTGATGCTATACCACATTTTTTTAAAATTTCTGCTCTTTCTTAAAAAAAATATTTTTGTCTCAGTAGCTTATATTTTCTCTTAACTAATTTTTGACTTTATGAATTTTGCATTCTAGTCTGCTGTTAAATTCACATAGTCACTGCTTAATTTGATGCAGTTTATTTGAATTCCTATAATGTATATTTGTTTTGTGTAGATTATAGATATCCATCGAAAATCCCTTATTGCATTAATCTTAACCATATATTCTGTATTTAAAAACAAAACCGTCATTATTTTGAAGTTCTTGTCTGTTAATTTCAGTATTAAATTATTCTGTATCTGCATCTAATGGCTAGTTTATTTTTTAATCACCAAACAATTGTCTCTGCTTTCCCATCTAGCTAGTAATTTTTATTTTTTTTATTTTTTATTTATTATTTTTTTCTAGCTAGTAATTTTTAAACATATTTTGAAAAAATAAACATATACTGAGCATTTTGCATGATATATTGTAGAGGTTTTGGAGTCTGTTATTTTTGAGCATCACATATTGTATTTTATTCATCCAGCAATTAAATTACTAGCAGCTTACTTTACTTTGCTGAGACTTGGTTTAAAGTTTTAATAAGGAGTGTCTAATTCAATTTTTCCTTCATTGCTACTGTGTACTCTCTTTTCTTTTGGGGCCCGGCATTTTTTGCTTTTAAATAAATCACCTGAGACGTTAATAAGGTCTCTCTACTATGACTTAGCCAGAACTATATCTCTCCAGCTCTGTAGAAACTCTTGAATTGCTTTTCAGCTCCCACATCTCACCAGATGTTCTATGTTAGGTCTCATTTTATGTCATCCTGTGCATTCATAGTTTAGGAGTTGGTGAAGAATGAGGAAGAATCCTTTTATATATTTCTTCTTTGAAGAGTCCTTTTTTTATTTTTTAATCTTGCCTCCAGATCTTATTAATATCAGGAGACATAAATTTTGATCTCTCTTCCCTCTCACCAGCCAGACATTTACTGTATTGCCCAAAGACAAAAGGCATACACAGGGGCAAAAAAGGCAAAACTAAAGTAGACCCTCTTTTCCAAAACAGAAGAACTCATACTCTCTGCTGGAAAATCTCTAAGAGCATTATGAAGATGTACCATTCTCCCAAAATAATGTATATATTTTGTGCAACTCCAAACAAAATACTAAGAGATGTTATGCAAAACTTCTGAGCTAAGGCTAAAATTTATCTGGAAGGGACACCTGAGTGGCTCAGTCGGTTAAGCTGCTGCCTTCCACTCAGGTCATGATCCCAGGATCCTGGGATACAGTCCCACTGGGGGGGGGGGGGTCCTTCCTCAGCGGGGAGTCTGCTTCTTCCTCTACCTCTGCCTGCCACTTCGCTGCTTGTGCTCTCTCTCTCTGACAAATAAGTAAATAAAATATTTTAAAGAAATAAAAATAAATAAAATAAATAATAAAGTAAAATTTATCTGGAAGTTTAAATAAGTAAAACCAGATAAATAATATAGTAGTATATTTTTTCCAGATGTACACTCCCATGTAAAAGTACCATCTTAAGACTTTTTAGCTTTTGACAACATCCATTTATTTCGTCTACAATTTGAGCAGGACTCAGCGGTACAGCTTGGTATTCCTTCTTACGGTGTTCTCTGTGGTAGCTCAACTAGCTGGAAGCTGTGAGATCGCTTTGCTTACTCATCTGATAGATTATCATGGGTGTTGGAACATCCAGGGGCCCTTTTCTTTCCGTTTGTACTTTCTTAACCTTCAGCCTCTCTCTTTCTATACGTAGCTGTTTTCTGAAGCAGTGTAGTTGGAATTCTTAACCTGGCAATTGCCTTCCTAGAATGAAATCAGAAACTTAAGGTCTCTTAAGGCATAAGTTCAAAAGTCCCAGATCATCACATTTATTTGTTAAATTACTCCAAAAAGTCTCATGGTTTGAGAAAATAAATAACAGAAAAAATAGACTTCCTTCTTAATGGAAGCAGCATGTGCTTATAGGAATGCTCATTTTCACAGAATCCACCACAATTAGCCTCATAGGAAATACTTTTTCTTTGGACACAAGCTGAAATACAAGCTTTGTATCACCTTATGCTTTGTTTGCTTATAATATTTTTATATGTAAAAATGAGGATTCTTTGGTGGGTTTTGATCACTATGTGAAAATCTGCATCTAGACTGCATGGCAGTGTATCTGTACACTAACACATTCCATCCTGGTGTTTCTCCTCTCAAGAACCATGGCAGCCCCCACTAGACAAATGGCTCCTGGCTCTTATTAAATGTCAGTTTTTCTTTAAACCCCACCTACTGGCAATAACTTGTTTCTCCTCTTAAGAACCATGGCAGCTCCCAGTAGCCAAAGGCACCTCGTCCTCTTATTAAATACTAGTTGTTGTTTTTTTTTTAACCCACTTATTGGCAATAATAAAAGCAATAAAGCTCTAGCATAGAAATAGATAAACAGATCCTTGGAACAAGAGAGAGTGTCCAGAACTAGAGATAAATATATTTGAAGATTACCCTTTAACCTCTTAATATTAAAGAAGGGAACAATTGATACTGTGATAATTGGTTGCATATTTTAAGATAAATTGAGAGCTCTACCTCACATAGCAAAAATAAAGTTTATTTTTTATAAATTACTTTATAATTTTAGAAATTACCCACATTCAATTTTAAATTAATTCTAAAATATTATTTAAGTTGCTATTTTTTATCATAACTTAGTTAAAAAAACTTCTTATGTAAGACATAAAATACAAATGCCATCAATCATAAAAAACTGATTTGATTCTTTAAATACAAAACTGAATTGTGAATGAACAAAGTAAAAACAAACAAAAAACCTCAAATGATCGATTGGAAAGATATTTGTGAAATATGTAACAAAAATGGTACCAAAGTATTTAATATAATGAAAAATGACCCTACAAATCAATAAGAACAGGGCATATAGCCTATTATAAATAAAACAAAAAAAGTATGAGCAAAGTTATGAGCGGTGCACTTAAAAAGATCCCTGATCTTCTTAGTGATATACCAAAAAATATAAGCCATTAAAAATGCGGTAACAAAACAAATTTCAGATTAGTTTGTATAGCATTAATTTATTTTGTGTAAATAAAATTATATACATATATAAATGCCTATTTATTTATAGACATATTTGAAAAAAAATATATATGCAAGTTATAATGGGGATTTTATTGTTTATATACCTCTCCATTTTTACAAAATTTGAACTGGCAGTTACACTGTTGTAAATTAACAAAGGTAAAAATAGCAAAATGGTATTAAATTCGACCTGTGTTTCTCAATAACCATCTGAACACAGCAAATTTTAATTTGAGTGTGCTAGTTTTCTAACCTGTACAATGGATATAATTAAATCAGCCTTGATTGGTTTTGTGATGATTAAATAAGTTAACATATCTGAAAGAGTTATATATATATATTTGTCCAATTTGTTTCTCTTAAATATTGCTGACTTTGAATGTTTAAAAGGATATTTGCTCCTTTGTTAATAAATACATTTTCATTTGTGTCCCATGGAAAGCTCCGAGTTGCCACATTGGTATTTAATTCCCTCATGGCAAATTATTAATGTTATTGTCTAAGATGCAACTTGTCCATGAAAAATAATTTCTCTGTTGTTTCAACCTATGTAGAGTTCCTGCTTTTCATTATTTATAAAACTATACTCATTTTTAAAAATTTACATCAGGAGAAATGAAGTAATTTATCAAAGCCATTTCTTAAAAATACCTGATTTTGCTTGCTTTTATATTTTATGACTCAAATATTTCATGAAAATCAGAATATTGACTAACTGCTGTATGACCTCAGGTCAGATTCTGAGATTCTACTAGAAACTCACGGTTTTTGTCTCTGAGTTTATTGGTGTATGTATATCTTGTGGATAAGATACCAAAAGAAATGGACGTATGCTCTGATTCAACAATGCCATTTTTCATTTGAAATTCTAAAGGACAGAGTGTCTCTGTCTCTTTTGAAAAGTATCATAGGAAATCATTACCACGTACAAATTAGTAGAGAAATTATCAAACAAGAAAGAAGGTTGTAAAAATAAAACAAAAAACATTTTAAAGTTTTATTCTTCAAACAAATATATGCTAAATTACTGAGAGTCAGTCTTTCCTTGATTAATTGAAAGCTAAAATTTATTTCCAAAATATTATAATTTTGTGGCACAGAAAAGATTTTTGTATAGATGAGAACAAGAGAAATGTGGAGATGAAATAATTTCATTTGAATCAAATCATTTTTTTTTTTTTTCCTCATTGTGTGGATCACAAAGACTGATTTTTCAGCACTGGCTTTTTACATCAGGGGCCTTGCAGAATACCTTGCATGCTGCCAGATCCTCTGCTTTCCTGTTCCCTGGAAGTTTAAAGTAAAATGATGTATGCATATTTCCATATTTACATTTATTCAAGAGGTTAAGTAGGCATCCCATTTGTTTCTACTATTCAGAAATATAACACCTGGTATAAGGTCAAAAACAAAAAGAATACAATGAAAAGCATGAAAATAAGTTTGGTTTGTTTTGGATATTTTTGTGCATGTACTTAGGCTTCCATATAGCTGTACCACTTCATTGTTATGTCCCTCACACATGGTCAATATTCAGAAGCCTACCGGGAGTAACCATTATCATAGATAATTATTATTAAGTTGATAAATTTGAATTTCTAAGATGGCTGGGTATGGAGACAAGAAAACAAGTTATGCTTTAACAGACATTAGAGACATAGGTATATAGTAGAATTAGCCAGACCAAAGTGTGGTAGTAAATCATGTGTCTTGTGTCTCATTCTAGATGACATTATTATTTTATTTTATTTTATTTTCTGTGACATATTTTAATGATGATTTCTTTGTTTTCTAGTCTCCAAATGGAAAACCCAATTCATTCAGAAAACAATTCTTATAACCTACTGTCATGAGATTATGCGAAGGATGACATGAAGGCAGCAAAGAACCATGGTTGATATATGTCACAATGCAGCAAGATGAGAATGCTATGTGGAATTAAGTTTGAAGGATCTGATTTACATGAAATGATAAGTATAGTTAACAGCTTGTCGGAAGTAAAGGCTGGGAGATAAACCTGTCAATCATCTATTTTACAAATTAATTGAAATGTGAATGTTTGAGGAAAAACTGATCTCTATGGATAATTCTGTGTAGATTTCAGCTTTTATTTTAAAAACACAATAACACACATTTTTCCATCGAGTGGGAATTCTTGTTAGTTGGACTTCAATCTGTATAATAAAGGTAAAATTGAGATTTAGTAAACATAGTAGCTAATATCTTTCAAGTGTGCATTAGGTATCAGGTATGATGCTAAATGTTCTAAACATATTAACTCACTTAAGTATCACAACAAACACATGCATTTTAGGATGAGGAAACCATACAGAACAAGGCAGAGTAACTTGCTGGACTTCCACTAAGAGATCTAGTTGAGAACTAAATGGCTAGAATGGCTCCAGCACATGTTAAGACAAAGCATGATGTCACCTCTAAAGAAACTAGTTGCTCAATCTGATTGTTCTACATAACAATTTATTCTCCACATCCATTTTTTTAACTTCTAAAAGCATCTGATTTTCCACTACATTTTATAATGTGAAAGATGTTTGAACCTAGCTTAATCATTTTATTATCACAAACTCAGTAATAAATTGTTCTTCAATTCCATTCATTCTACCTCTTCTGTTTTACCAACTTCATCCATTCAACACTCACTGGTACCTTATTGCAAAAATTATTTTCCTGGTCCTGAGTTATAGATATGTGCAGTTTAAAAATTTTCCCAGATAATTCTGATATTCTCCTCTTTTTCACCTTTTGAGAAACAATGGATTAATCCAGCCATCTGCCTCCTCTGCTTCTGAACCTGCACCCATGTTATTGTGTACACTAGAGAAAGCCAGATGATCTTGCAGATTAGTACCATAGCAAATTTATGGTATCCAAACTCACAACTGCTTGGCAATCCTAGTGCATTTTTCTTATCTGGCCTATTTCCCATTCCCCTCAGCAATTCTTCCAACCCTTCTTCACTTTCTTTAAATGCACAGCTCCAGTAGAGTCCGTCTTACTCCATCAATTACTCCTATTGTATGCAGTGTTTTTAAGCTAAGCACACACACCACACAAACATACCCACACCCATACAAATATACATACATCAAAATTTGAATACGTATTACAGACATGTATGTGCAAACATGTAAGAATACACGTATATGTGTACACTTATATGTGCTTGTTCAACTTTTGATACGATTCAATTCAGCTATCTTCTTAAAAGACCCTCATTCCTTTATTTACAAATTTTTGTATAGTCTTTCTCTTTTCAGCCACCTCTGTTTGTTTTGTAAGTGCCTCTTTTTCTTAAATGATGAAACTCATCAGGACTATAATTAAATTTCATGTTTTTCTCAGGAATCTGGCATCAAGTCTTTTTGCTGTAATCAGAGATTTTAAAACTCTGATCCTGAATTGGCCTTTAAGAATCCAATAAAACTCCTGAAGCTATGTCTTTAATACCATATACATATGTGTGTGTGTGTGTGTGTGTGTGTGTGTATACACACACACACACACACCCCTATTTTCTGAAGAGGAGATCCAGAATTTTAAAGTTAGAAGGTGACTCAATAAAATTTATGAACCATTGTTCTAATAATCCCTTTGCATTTTTTAAAAAGATTTTATTTATTTATTTGACAGACAAGTAGGCAGAGAGGCAGGCAGAGAGAGAGGAGAGGAGGCAGGCTCCCCGCTGAGCAGAGAGCCCTATGTGGGGCTTGATCCCAGGACCCTGACATCATGACCTGAGCCGAAGGCAGAGGCTTTAACTCACTGAGCCACCCAGGTGCCCCACTCCCTGTATATTTTAATACTGGTGTATTTTTCTAATTGCTGTTTGTATGTAGATAACTTCTACATTCATTTTCTAATTTAGACTTCTCTCCAGAGCTACACCAATGACAATTGAATTTCTTCACTTCTACATCTTATAGCACTTTAAATTGAGCAAACCTCAAACTGAATTATTTAATTTTATGAATGAGTCTGTCAAAGGCATTCATTGTATCTGCTACAACATTTTTGATATCTAGTATTTCTTTTTGGTTCTTTCTTAGAATTGTCCTCTTTCCATTACACTTTTCATCTGTTCTTACGTGTTGTCTACTATTTTTCCATTACAGCTTGTAACATATTCATTATGGTTGTTTTAAGTACCCCAGTCGTATCTGACTGGTTCTAATGCTTCTTTGGTCTCTTCTGACTCTATTTTTTGCCTTTTGGTATGCCTTGTAATTTTTTTTTTAATATGGAAAGGCTGTGTCCAGTAAAAGAAACTCCTATAAATGGGCCTTTGGTAATGTGATGCTGAGGATTGGGGGAGAAGTGTTCTATAGTTTTTTATTAAATCTGTCTTTTGGTGACCCTATACTATGCACTGTGAACTTCACCAGGGCTAATCAGTTCTTCCCCACTTTAATTGGGGCAGGAAACTTAGAGAAGGCTAGAGATGGGCATCTCCCTACACTAGGTTAAGTTAGGCTCTGATAAACTCCAGCAGGTTTGGCTCTGAGTTTCTCCTGAGGTCAGGTCTTGTCAAGAAAACAGAAGGAATGTTTCAAAATAGTTACTTCTTTCAAAATAGTTACTTTTTCCTTCCCCCTTCCAGAGGTCTGAAGGAGTTTTTCTCAGATGTTCTCCGTGAGCATCTGATAGATACCTTAAGGTAAAACTCACCAAAGTATGGGCAGTCCAGGACCCCTGAAGTTTTTAACTCTTAGACTTGCCCACCGCGATCCTTCAAAAATCCTCAGTTCCATGTTAGATTTTTCTATCCTGGCACTGATTTTTATGGACGTTTCTGCTCTGGTAAATTGTGATTCTTTATATCTACCTGTCTATTGCTCTAGTTTCTGAAGCAGCCATTTGCCTGTGACCTCACTTCTTTGACAGATCTAAGAGGGGTTATTGATTTTTCAGTTTGTTCAGGCTTTTACTTGTTAGGACAGAGTGGCAACTTCTACACTCCTTATGGGTCAGACTGGAAACTCTATTACCTTTATTAAGATTCTATCTCCTTTTTCTATTTTTCATCTCATTGAATGCCATCATCATCATCTATTTGGCCTAATGGTCTACATAGAAACCATCCTAGACATCTCTCTGTTTCTCAGCCTGACATCTAATCAGTAACCGTATCTGGTGAGACCATGTCTTTAATACCTCCAGCAGTCCATTCTATTTCCCAATTCTTTCAAGTCACTGACTTCCCTCAAGTCCTCACTATTCTCCATATGAAAGTCTCCTTCTCTAGTCTTGAAGTTCTTCATACTATAACTAGAAACATTTTTCTGAAAAAAAAGTTTAACAATAACATTTCCCTATCTAGCATTTGGATACATGTTTCTATTAGTCCATTCAGGCTGCTGTGACAAAACAAGCCTGGATGGCTTAAACAACAAGTATTTATTTCACACAAGTCTAGAAGCTGAGAAGTCAAAGTTCAAGGTGCCAGCAAAATGAGGGCTTAGTTCCTGGTTCTATCTTCTAGCTGTGTCCTCCTACGGTGAAAGGGACAAGAAAACCCTCTGGGGTCTCCTTTATAAGGACACTGTTCCCATTCATGAAGGTTTTACCTAATGACTTAATCACTTCCCAAGAGCCCACCTCCTAATATCATCACATTGGGAGTTAGGATTCCAACATATGAATTTGAGGAGGACAGAAACATTCACCCCATAATAATGCCCAAGATTATTTATTAGGTTGTGAAAAAATATTATAATATTTATACATATTTTTATAAAACTAATAAAAAGATTGTTCATTAATAATATTCAATATCTACATTGACAGCAGCGTGCTTTCTTGGTCCATATATCAGACAACCAAGTGTCACATGCATTATGTGGAATACACCAAAGCTAGGGTAAGAGCTCCAAAAATTGTTAAATTGTGTTGTTTTCAGATATTTAATTATTTTCAGCTCATTGTTTTATAGTTCAGATGCCATAAACTAGGTAGATTTTCATTGATTACATTTGTTTTGACTAAGGCTACCATAACTAAATAGATAAGAAATTGACAAAATTTTCTGCAAAGAAACCACAGTTGGAAATAAAGCATGCAGTGTAAGAATTACCAAACAATAAAAATTGTCATAATGATATTTTTCTGTGTGTGATACATCTCTTTCTAAGCCACTAAAATAGGTAAAATCCTTAACAGCCTAATCTGATCAGTAAGATCAGAAAAATGGTGAAATTATTTTGATGAGAAAAAGGTGAAATTATTAAAAAGGCCATATAAAATATGATTTATATCTTTTATTGTTTATGATAGATGTTACCTAAGTATATATTGTGCCTTAAAAAAGAATGTTATAAACCATAAGTGACTCTTAATCTCACAAAACAAACTGAGGGTTAATGGGGGGAGGGGGGTTGGGGGGGGTGGGATTATGGACATTGGGGAGGGTATGTGCTATGATGAGTGCTGTGAAGTGTGTAAACCTGGCGATTCACAGACCTGTACCCCTGGGGATAAAAATACATTATATGTTTATAAAAAATAAAATTAAAAAAAAACTATAAAAAAAAGAATGTTATAACAAAAAGCCATCATGATTAGCAACATTTTAAGAAAACATTATTAATAATATTAATATTTAAAAGTGAAATAATTATTTGAAATATTTAATTCATCTTTATTTCATTATGTTTTTCTTTTTTTAATATTTTATTTATTTATTTGAGAGACAGAGAGTGAGCAAGTAAGAGAGAGAGAACATGAGTGAGTGGAGGAACAAAAGAAGAAGAAGAAGAAGACTCCCTGGTAAGCAGGGAGCACTATGAAACTCAGGACTTGGGGCTAGGTCCAGGGGCTCCAGGATCATGACCTGACCTGAAGGCAGCTACTTAATGGACTAAGCCACCCAGATGCCCCTTCATTATATTTCTATTTGTGTATTTTTATAATGTATTATGTCCTAGAGTAGTAAAACAGTACACATATTTCTTTGCAAATAATACATATATTTATGATGGTGGCTTATGCGTAAAAATTTTTACATATAGAGGTAAATGATCAAAACATTTTGAGACCCACTACTTATAAATCACTATCTTTAAGGCAAGACACGAGATCATTTATAAGATGACTCGTTTTCAATTCTAGCTGCAGCTTTTTATTACAGTCACCTTAAATCTGACATTTCTGAACTTTTTACAATCCCAGGACATCAGACACATCATTTTATGTCTTTCCTCCTAAACTCAACTCTACTCACTGATTCCATTTAGTCCATGGCCTGTTCAACCTGGCTTGACCATTAGAACTAAGTTTAGGCTTCTGCTCTGCCCAAGAAAGCCTTCAATAGGGATTTCCATTAGCCCACTTGGGTTTTGTAACTTATGCCATGCACATACATTCATTTGCCTGTCTAGCACATAACACTTATTTGAGAAATAGTTTTCCTCATTTTTCAGAAATCAATAAGACCCCCATTCTAGACATGCCAATGGAATGGAAGCTGAACTCTAGTTAAGTAAACTCAACCTCATATGTTACAGAGATTGGTCCAAGTTTAAGCATCCAAACCAGGTTGGGTCACCCATAACCCAGCCCTCCTATGACTGGCTACTTTGGTGGAAGAATGAACATGTGACTCAAGTGAAGTCAAGCAGGATTGTTCCATGGGGCTTCTGTAGCAGAAGTTGATCTCTAAACTAGGTAAGTTGTTTCAATGAATCGGGGAAATGTCATCCTAAAAGGAAAAATAAACAAACAAACCAAAATAAAAACAAAGCTGGTATCTGAAGTGGTCAAGAAAAGATGGGAAGGAGAGTCCGATAGTGGTTACAGAGCAGGCTCTGTCCTAAGCCATGGCACTCCTCAGCTTCCCTGGGATTCATTTATGGAACCTGTCTTCCTAGACCCATCACACAGCCCTTCTCACTTCCAACAAGAGTCCTCAATACTAAGGATACATCTCCGGTGTCTCATTCAGAAGCCTTGCTTCCCTCTATGGTAACATGTATCAGATGTTTTCCTGAGCATCTCTTTTTGTCCCCTCTTCACTCTTTTTTACTATGTCGACCAGAAATTTGGAGAAATTGCTTTTTCTTACCTCTTCTTTATCCCCTACAAAAATTAATGACCACCAAATTCTCTTCATCCTACTAATAATGCCTCTCTCCTCTCTTCTTCATCCACGTTGTCACTTCACAGTCTCAGCCTTGCATCAGCCTTTAACTGATGCGTGCAATAAGCCTCCAAGTCTCCAGGCCTTTCTAGCTCTAATCTTCACAACAGACACACCAGATGCCTCATCTTATGCTACTATTGAACTTTGCCCACACCTTAATTACAATATATTTTTTCTTATTTTACAATGGTTTGGTGTCTAATCTTCTCTCCCTACCATAACTACCGGGAAAGGACAATAATGTTTCATCCTTTTCTAGAATAATATATGATTCATACTGGGATTTTAATATATAGCTCTTAAATAAATATAGGGGAAAAAGGAAAGATGAGGAAGCACATTTCTGAAAATAGTTAACATGATGAAATACTTGAGCTTTGTTTAAAAGAGATATATATGGCTATATTATGATACAGTGTTTAAAATTGTAGATGTAGTCTCAAGTATAGAAGTGTCTGGATTGTATAAGGTAATTTTCTGTGGTTGGGTTGTATCATTTGACAAATTTCAAATGGATATTGATAATACTGGGACATTTGGAAAAAGTTGACCAAGAATGTAAAAATGTGTATGTATACAGGGAAATAAAATTTAGGACATGTTTAGATTTAAGGAGATAAAAGTAAATGAGGGGTAAGTGAGACAGCATAACTTCTTCCTTAAAATATTTGATAAATAACACACATGCACACACACAAGATTTATTATTTGGCTTCAGAGATTATGAGATTATAACTCAAGCCAATGAATGATAAAGTCAGAAAGGAAGATTGTTCATTTGTGTTGTTTTTTAGATTCCACATACAAGCAAAATCATATGGTATTTGTCTTTCTCTGGCCTGGCTTATTTCACTTAGGATGATATCCTCTAGGTCCATATAAGTTATTGCAAATGATAAGATTTCATTATTTTTTTATGGTTGAGTAATATTTCATTGTGTATATACCTTATATTGTTTGTCCAAGTGGTTGTCAAAGGGGAAGGAAGAGGATGGACAAACTAGGTGAAGTGATTAAGGAGTAAAACTTCCATTTATTAAATAAATACATCATAAGCTTGGAAAGTATAATATAATGAACCTTTATCATGACGAGCATTTTGTAATGTATATAATTGTTTAATCACTATATTGTGCAGCTGAAACTAATTTAATATTATATGTCAACTACACTTCAATTAAAAATGAAAAAAAAACAACTTTTTTTTTTTTAAAGGCAGGCATGGAGGGTTAGACTGCATAAAATAAATAGCACCTTAACAATTGGTTTGCTTCATTGAAAATACATCAGAATTCTGTTACTAGATCTGTTCCATTGCAGATTCAGAAATATTTGACCAATAAATAGTATAATGCATTCCAGCATTGTTTGGGAAATAAAATTAAAAGACTTTTCCCTTAGAAGACTAAAATTCTAAATATAAAGTGTTTTGTATTAGAATAGAATTTAAGAGTTTCCCCTTTGGGGAGATGTCTGTGTCAATTATTTTTCTTATTTGTCTTTAATAGAGAAGATTTAATATGTGACTAACAATTAAAACTGGACATATAATGCTATTATTTTGGAATCAGCATAGTAAAGATTAGAAGAGATACTTGTCAAAAGGTTCTTTTGTGTTGTTATTTTTCTATTCTTGCTTCAGCTACAGATTGAGAGAAAACTCTGGCTTACTCAGAGACAAACTAAAACTACTTTAGAGGTAGTGTAGGTGCCAGTTCAATTCAGAATTTGAGATGAATTCAAATGTATTTTCATTATTTTATTTTATCTTTCTCTTGTGAATTTTCAAGTTGTTACTTAACAGTTTCTTGAGTTTCACTAGCCTGTTTTAAAGTCTGAGGTAATACAGAAAACTAAAAATTTTAGAAGGGCCATTTGGAATGTTTCTTTTACTATAAAATGTTTTAATATGGTATCATATTTCACTTGAGATATTTCTCTGTGAAAGAAAAAAAAACCTGATAATTACCAATTGCAAAGTGGAAAAGAGTTAATTTTCTTATCCGTTTAGCTCAGCTACAGCATAAGAAGCAGCATAATATGTCCAAGAATAATAAATAGATCGGTCATAGATTGCAAGTTTTAACTCTCTTTTCAGGTTATTTTACTGCAGATTTTCCAGTGTTTACCATAAACCTTTGATTAAACAGTTTTTGTTATAAATAATATCCACTAACAATGACTGGGGATTTAATAACAAAATGTTCATTTCTTTGGAGAGATGTCATTCTGCACTTGCCTGAGAAGTTTATGTGCCTGAAGTGGCGCTGGCTGGGAAAGGGAAGAAGGCGAACAAAGGATGACAGGAGTTCGATGAGATAAAAAAGGGAGTGCATCTTTCAGAGGACCAAGATGAGGCTGTGTGTGAAAACAAACTGAGGCAAGCTGAGAAGCTACTTAGTTTCTATTTATACTTCAGTTCTGTGCCCTTTAGACTTTTCCAACAAAAACTCTATTAGAGTTGTGGTTAAGAGCATTGCATTTGCCATACTAAAGACTCTGTAAGTACAGTATTGCCTATTCTTTCCTTTTCTCATACTATATACTCTGTATGGAGGTTTGCATTAAAATGCCACAAGACATGTCTTCCAGTGATGTCTAATAGACTGCTCCCCATCCCAAAGCACGAGTCACTTTACCTGGGCATCTTTACCTTTCTTCAATGGGCATTATATGGTCTTGTTGCCTTTCAGTTTCCTCACTGGGGCCACTGGTGATAAACTGTTTTGATTTCCAAAGTCCTCAAGTTCAAAACTTCACTGTGCTCTCTGCAGTTATACAGAATTTCCATATTTTCACCTGGGTTTCACAGCAGTACTATTTGCATTCTGGAATTTTATAAAATATTTTTGCTAGCCTCTTTTCAGTTTTTATTATCAGAAAAGTCTAAAGGAGCCTGAAAAGATGGGCAAATCTGAGCACAAAAATATGAGCATGCTATACAAGTAATCTTCCTTCCTTGAATGCTATGAATTTGTGATTTTGTCTACTAGGAGATATTTGAAACTGAAAATAATTGTTGGTTGCCACAGCTGGATTCTACCGCTTTCTAGTGGGTAGAATTCAGGGACCCTGCTGAACGTCTAACAATGCAAAGAACAGCCCCCACAACCAAGAATGAACCACCTCACAATGTCAGTAGCAATAATGTTGACAAATTCTGTTGTACAGCCTTGTTTACTTAGTAAACTTCTGTTTTACCCCTATTTATTTTAAAGATTTTATTTATTTATTTGGCAGAGAGAGATCACAAGTAGGCAGAGAGGCAGGCAGAGAGAGAGGGAGAAGCAGGCTCCCCACCGAGCAGAGAGCCCAATGCGGGGCTTGATCCCAGGACCCTGAGATCATGACCTGGGCCGAAGGCAGAGGCTCAACCCACTGAGCCACCCAGGCACTGCTGTTTTACCCCTATTTTTAAATGCTAGTGTGAAACAGAATGTAGGCTCAAGCTATGAGTATGTTGAGTCTTTTCCCATCCCTGATATAGTCAGGTATACACAGCCATACACACAGACATAAATTACATAATGAAACCACATATTATGCAGGTACAATTAACAAGAATTTTAGAAACAAAAAATTGACTCAAAATACCCTAACCATTGAGAATCTGGATCTACAGAACACAAAGGCTAATTATTAGCAAAGAGAAATAAGATAATAATCCTTAACTTATTCCTGGATAGTCATTTCTACAATGAGGTACAGGCAAAAACATCATTCTATTGTTCTCATTTGCTTTGTTTTGTTTTTTCTCTTGTTTTTAATACATTTGTAGTTTTTATTGATTTATTTATTTTTTTAAAGATTTTATTTATTCATTTGACAGACAGAGATCACAAGTAGGCAGAGAGTCAGGCAGAGAGAGGAAGGGAAGCAGGCTCCCTGCTGAGCAGAGAGCTCAATGTGGGGCTAGATCCCAGGACCCTAGGATCATGACCTGAGCCAAAGGCAGAGGCTTTAACCCTCTGAGCTACCCAGGTGCCCCACATTTGTAGTTTTTAATATAAAACAGCTTCTGATTTGGAAAGAATTTAATGATGCTCTCCAACATTTCAAAAATTAAAATGTTCTGTAGATTCCATATTATATTCAATCATAGCTGAGTGTATGTTTCGACTGATGGAAATCACATACTAAGAAGTTTTTCATAGCAGTACTATCTTAAAAATTATGCAAATATCCTACTTATCTAAAATGTTTTATAACAAGTGTTAATTCAAAGTCAACTTTTATGACTGCAAGTAAGGATTTCAGTGAAAAATGTTGAAATATCTTAAAACAATTTAATGAACCATGTCACAACATAACTCCTAGTTAATCTTGTCACATTCCGTGAGTAAGATGTGAAATAGTTACAACTGATTATTAAAATATAATTAAAGAATTGAAGAGTTTCATTAAATGCAGCAAAAAGAAATTGAGCTAATGTCCAAAATGAATTCAATGTTTAATTTTCTAAGGAGCGATTGATCTGTTTTCAAAGATTAGTTTTCTTTATCATAACATAAATACATGAAAAATGTAGAATATATGTTTGCTTCAGTAAATTGATGTCACTTGTCTAATATATTACTGGTGAAAAGGCTGAATGGTCTGTTATAGTAGTTTCAGTATATACTTTCATTTTTCTTTCTCAGTAATTAAAAAGACTCCTTAAATTCGGGGAAATAATGTAAAGCTTGAAGGACCAATCATATAAAAAATTAAGCAGCATGTTAAATGTCTGCATATTATATTATGGAGTTTTAAAAATAATGACTCTTATAACATGAGACATACTTTTTCACTAGCTAATGATATGACTAGTGACTATGGAATAAAAGGTAAAATAGTTGGGGAACACAATATGTCTCAAGCATATTTTAATGACCAAATAAATTTGCAAACATATATATTATATATTTGTATATGCATATAATATATATATAATGTATGTGTTTTTATACATATGTATGTATATATACATATATATGTGTTTTATACATATATATATAAATGTTTACAGAGGTGTCTAAATAAACATACTACCATGTTCACAAATGCATAATATGTATCATATTTTCAAATATGTACCATTTTCTTTTCACGTTTATCTAATTTTGCTTTTGTTGCCTATGCATTTAGTGTCATATCCAAGAACCATTTCCAAATTCAATGTCATGAAGCTTTTCACCTATATTTTCCTCTAGAAGTTTTATAGTTTTAGGTCTTACATTTGAGACTTTAGTCCATTTTGAGTTAATTTTTTTATATGGTGTTAGACAAGGGCCCAAGTTCATTCTTTTGTATGTGGATACTTAATTTTCCCAACACCATTTGTTAAAAAGACTGCCCTTTCCCCATTTACTGGCTTTGCTACCCTTGTAGACACTTGATGACCATTTGGCTGTATATGCTAGGGTTTATTTCCAGCAGCTCTAGTTTAGTCCATTGATCTATTTGCCTTTATGCCAGCACACAGTTTGGATTACTGTAGCTTTGTAATATATTTTGAAATCAGGAAGTGTGAAATCTCCAAGTCTGTTCTTCTTTTTAAAAATTGTGTTGGTGGGGCACCTGGGTGGCTCAGTGGGTTAAGCCTCTGCCTTTGGCTCGGGTCATGATCCCAGGGTCCTGGGATCAAGCCCCCATCAGGCTCCCTGCTCAGAGGGGATCCTGCTTCCCCCTCTCTCTGCCTGCCTATCTGCCTACTTGTGATCGGTCTGTCAAATAAATAAATAAAATCTTTTAAAAAAATTGTGTTGGTTATTTGACATCCTTTGATATTCTATATGAATTTTAAGATTAATTTTTTCCATTTCTGCAAAAAATGCCATTGGAATTTTGACAGGAATTGCACTGAATCTGTAGATTGTTATAGATTTAATGTAATTTTAATATATGTTCATATACAGTACAGAAATTACTTTGAAGGAGAATATTTATCATTACAAAAAATGTTACAGTAAACTACTAAGTGAAAAGTATTAACAGAACAAAAAAAGCAGTATATATAAAGTTATTGTTTTGTTTTTTTAAGTGAATGATTTATTTTAGAGTAATCTGAGATTTAAAAAAAATGGTAAATATAGTGTAGAGAATGAGTTTATACTTCACACTAAATTTCCTGTATTATTAATATGTTCTATTAGTATGGAACATTTCTAAAAATTCATGAAACAATATTAATGTATTATTACTAACTAAAGTGCCCACTTTATTCAGATTTCCTTTGTTGTTAACTAATGCCTTTTTACTGTTCTATATCCCTTCCAGGATACATTTAGTCAGCAAACTCCCTGTAGCTCCTCTTGTCTGTGACAGTTCCTTTTTTTCCCTTGTTTTTGATGACTTTGGCAGTTTTGAGGAGTACTGGTCAAGTATTTCATAGAACATCTCTCAGTTAATATTTTTCTGGTGTTTCACTGATGATCGGACTGAGGTACAGAGTTTTGGGAGAAATACCACAGAGATTAAGTACCATATCTCAAAATACCAGGATTATATATTAACACTATTATTTACAACTCTTGCTATTAACCTTGATCACCTGCTGAGGCAGTATTTGCCAGAGTTTTGTCTTCTCTTTGACTCCTCCCTTCCTCCCACTGTCCTCACCATTCTGTATTCTTGGGAAGGAAGTCCTTCTGATCCAGCTCTTTGAAGATAGAGTAGCTACCTATATTAGTTGGAATTTTGCATGCAGATTTGTTCAATTTCCCACAGGTCTTTATTTATTCAATAATTCATTTATGTGGGTTTGGATTCATGGATATTTATTTTATATTTTGGGTTATAATCTAATACTACTTAATTAACATTGTTGTGTTAATTGTTCCAGGACTGGTCAGTGGGAGCTTTATCAGTTGGCTCCTGTGTCTCTTTCACATATCTCCATCAGTGTATATGTGTGTGTGCATGTGTATATGTGATCACTTCCTTACTTTCTGTCACTATGAGATACTTTATTTTTTCTATTTTTGTCTCAGTCCTAGAATCAGATATTTTCCAAGGAGCTCTAGTCCTTTAATTGCAGAATGGTATTAGAAATCTAAATTTGGTGTGTTAAGTTTGTTCATTACTATAGGGGTGCTGTTGATGTTAGATTCAGCTGATAGAACAAGGAGATATGTACTAATTCATATACCTATGCACATTTATAAATATTTCTATATGTAACCATCTGCATCTATAGCAAAATAAACATATGTTCATATTGGTATCTCTAATTCTAATCTATAACCACAAGCATTATTCTAGCCTCTTCTCCTTGCTTGTCTATAACCTCCCACTTCACCAATAAGAAATCTACATCTCACCATCCTCCAGTCATTTACGTTCAGTTCTACCATATATAGTGGTTTCAGCATTGTAATCTGTTCATCAATGAGAAATGATTTTATCAACAATAGTATATGCTTATTCATAGCTCATTTTTAATTTAATCTCACAAACTCCACTTATCCTAAATTACATAAATTAGCAATGTATTCTCTTACCCTCTTTAGTGAAGTCGTTTCATATCTTTTTATTAGCTAATTTTGTCATATTCTTCATTAAATCTTAGGATCTCCCATTATCTTATATTTTTTTTCAAATTTTTATTTAAATTCTAGTTAGTTAACATATAGTGTAATATTGGTTTCAGGAGAAGAAATCAGCGATTCATCTTTTACATATATCACCCAGTGCTCATCATAAAAAGTCCCTTCCCGAACACCCATTATCCACTAAATATATATGTACTTATAATTTTCATACATTAAAGTTCATTCCTCGTGCTTTGAAACTCTATGGGATTTGACAAATGCATAGTGATATGTATAGGCAGTTAAAGATAGCATCTCGTAGAATAGGCTTACCACCTTAAAATATCTCACATGCTTCACCTATTCAACTCCCACTGTCTCCAACTACTGGCAGTCACTAATCTGTTTGTCAGTTGTGTCTTTTCTAGAATGTCATATAAATGAAAACATATAGCATGTAGCTTTTCAGACTTTCTCTCACTTAGCAATATGCTTTCAGACACATCCATGCCTTTGCATGACTTGATTGATTCATTGCTTTTTGTCAGTGAATCATATTTCATTGTATTGATGACCTACAGCTTATTGATTCACCTATGGGAGTACATCATTGTTGCCTAAGTTTTTGGTGATTATGAATAAAGGTGCTATAAATATTCACATCCAGATATTTTCACAGATATGAGCTTTCAAATGATTCCTGTAAGTGCATAGGAGTTTGTGTCATAAGGCCAAAAATAAGGTCCAAAATCATACATTGCTTCAATATCTGGTAAACCTGGGAGAGTTTCAACCAAACAAACCACAAATTCCCTTCTCTACCCTGTTTCCACAGGTAAGGTCTCCTAGATAAATAACCATCCTTAGCACGTGGACCAAGAATAGTAGTTCCTGCTTATCCCTGAGCAGCAAGATTCATTTCCCTGCCAGCCTGCAGACTAAATCAAACAAGTTAACCCCATGGGAATCACTTCATCTTCTTTTTACTACAGGGCTTGCCACTCATAACCTCTGTTGGTTCATTCTGTTTCAGTGTATAATCCCTATATTAGTTTGCTGGGGCTGCCATAAAAAATACCACAGAATTAAGTGTTTAAAGAACAAATACTTATTTTCTCATAATTCTCTAGGCTGGATGTCTAAGAACAAGTGTTATCAGTTTTGGTTTCTTGCAAAGCTTGTCTCTGGTTTATAGATTGCTGTCTTCTCACTGTGTCCTCATATGGTCTTTTCCTGTACACATGCATCCTTGATGTCTCTCTGTGGGTCCAACATATTGGAATAGGATCCACTGTAACAGCTTCATTTTAACTTAATCAGTGATTCAAAGTACCTGTCTCCATATACAGTCACATTCCTAGATAACAGGGCTCAGGCTTCAAATATGAACTTTGAGAGAACATAATTCACCTCCATAACAACCCCATGTGGCCTAGCATGGCATATTGTGGCCATTTCTCCCAGGCAGATATTATATGTGATTAATAAACTGTTGTTAATTTCACAACAATTTGGGGCTTCATATGTTTGGTCATTCCTATATCCCGAGGGCAGAAATCCCTCCCACAACCTCGGGTGGGTAGGAGGGGGTTAAAACAAAGTGTCATTACTACACTACATGGAAAGAAGACTATGTTTATATTTGTAAAAAAACTGCCAAAGTGACTGTACTATTTTACATTCCCACCATTTATGAATATTGTTTCATATCCCCATCGGTAATTGGTCCTATCAGTTTTTAAGATTTTAGTCATTCTAAGAGATATAATGTAATATTGCTTTTTAAATTTACATTATCTAGTGACAAATGATGTTGAACATCCTCTTGTATGCGTATTTCCATGTGTACAACTTCTTTGCTGAGAAATTAATTAACATAATTTGTCCATTTTTCAAATTAGGTTGTTGAATTTTAAGATTTCTTTGTATATTTTGAATACAAGTGCTTTATCAGATATGCAGTTTATAAGTATTTTTTCCCATACTATAGCTTGTCTTTTAATTCTCCTAATACAGTCTTTTACAGGACAGAATTTATTCATTTTAATAAAGTCCAATTATCCAATATTTCTTTCACAAATTGTGCTTTTTTATATTTTAAAAGTCATTACGAAACTCAAGATAACCTAGATTTTCTATATTATCTTCTAGAAGTTGAATGGTTTTGCATTTTAGATTTAGGTCTATGGTCCATCTTCAAAGAATTTGTATGTCAAGTGTAAGATCTGAATATAGAGACTTTTTATATATATGTCCCATTTTTCCAACATCATTTGTTGAACCTCCAAATTGTTGAACCTCCAACTTAATTTTTTTTTGTATCCAGTTAAATTATCCTTCAAAAGTGAAGTAGACAGAAGATTTTCTTAGACAAACAAAACTGGGTGAATTTGCTGCCAGTAAAATGGGCTTGAAAGAAATGTTCAAAGATGTTCTTCAGAGAAGAATGAAAATGATACAGGTCAGTAACTCTGATCAACTTAAAAGAGTGTCAAAGAAGGAATAAATGAAGGCAAGATGAAATCTATATTTTTCGCATTCCTATCTTATTTAAAGATAACTATTTACTCAAAGTGTAACAGCAACAATATAATTAGGTAATTATAAAAGCCAGTAATATTATGAAGAATGGATAGGGAATGAGAATACTTTGCTATAAGTTACCTACATATTATGAAACAGTATAGTATTATTTGAAGGTGGACTTGGATTAGTTATAAATGCATAGTACGAACTGTAGGACACCTCTTGAAAATTAAAGAAAGAAGTATAATTGGCGAAATTAGAGTCGAATAAAATGGACTCAAACAAATGCTCAATTAAAACCAGAAAAAAAGGTAAAAATTAATAAGCAAGAAACAAAACACAAATGCAAAAGTGGAAATCAGTTACAAACATAGTGGATACTAACCCAACTATATTGATAATCATTTTAATGTTAATGGTCAAAATATACTAATTAAAAGAAAGGGTGTCAAAGTGGCTACAGAGAAAAATATGACCAAATGATACCTTACTTATAAAAAGTACTTTAAATACAAAAGACTCAAATGGATTGAAAGTAAAGGGATGGATTGCTGCCATATCTTGGCTATTGTAAATAATGCTGCAATAAACACAGCGCATATATCTTTTTAAATTACTGTTTTCCTTTTATTTGGGTAAATGACCAGTATTAGAATTACTAGATTATATGGTATTTCTTTTTTTTTTTCAAGGATTTATTTATTTACTTATTTGACAGACAGAGATCACAAGTAGGCAGAGAGGCAGGCAGAGAGAGGAGGAAGCAGGATCCCAATGGAGCAGAAAGCCTGATATGGGGCACTATCCCAGGACCCTGGGATTATGACCTGAGCCGAAGGCAGAGGCTTTAACCCACTGAGCCACCCAGGCGTCTCTATATGGTTATTTCTATTTTCAACTTTTTAAATTTTAACTCAATTAGCCAGCCTATAGTATATATCATTAGTTTCAGATGTAAAGTTCAGTAAGTCATTAGTTGCTTATAACACTCAGTGTTCATCACATCATGTGTCCTCCTTAATTTTTTGAGGAACCTCCGTACTGTCTTCCACAGTGGCTGCACCAATTTGCATTCCTGCCAACAATGCATAAACGTTCCTTTTTCTCCACATCTTTGCCAACACCTGTTTTCTTTCTTCCTTCCTTCCTTCTTTCTTTTTTTCTTTCTTCTTTTTATACTCGTCATTCTGGCAGGTGTAAGGTGATACTGTGGTTTTGATTAGCATTTCCCTGATGATTGGTGATATTGAACATCTTTTCATTGTCTGTTGGTCATTTGTACATAGTCTTTGGAAAAATGTCTGCTCAGATGCTATACCCATTGTTTAATTGAATTATTTGGATTTTTTTTTTTTTTGGTGTTGAATTGTGTAAGTTCTTCATATATCTTGAATATTAACCCCTTATTGAATATATTGTTTGTAAATAATTTCTCCCATTCAGTAGGTTGCCTTTTTGTTTTATTGATGGTTTCTTTCACTGTATAAAAGCTTTTTATTTTGGTGTAGCACAATAGTTTATTTTTGTTTATGTTTCCCTTGTCTGAGGAGATATAGCTAAAAAAATGTTGCTAATGTTAATGTCAAACTTAGAATTTAACCATGCTAATTCCAGTATTTAGGTAGGAGTAGGAAAAGCTATAACAGGTGAATGATATAACAATACTTGTGCATTATTTGGTTAATAAACTGGAAATGAGAAAATATATAGATAAAGAAAACATTAAAAAAGACAAAAAATAGTCCTGGTGAATTTAATTTAATTTATTTTATTTTATTTTATTTCATTTTATTTTATTTTAATTTTTTTTTTTTTTTTTTTTTTTTTTTTTTAGTCCTGGTGAATTTTAAATGGGGTCTAAATTTAAGTAGCAAAAGTGGATGTAAGTGGCTAAGAAGTTCTGGAGGGAGGGGCATTTTATAAATTGTGGAGATGGATGTGGAGGCAGTCATGAGGAGCCATAATTTTCAGCTTTGTTAGAGGCAACAGTAATGTTGTTAACCACACTGAAAGGTACATGACAAGGAGTGGAGAAATAATGAAATAAGAACTCCATTCACATGTTCTATTTTGATTCTGTAAGTGTGATGAGCTTAAATATTTACTTACAAGCATTCAGGGAGCTCAGGAGAACAGTAGGAGGCAGTATAGGAATGTAGTTATATGGTCAGATTCTGGAGCTACATATCCATATTTAAATTGAAATTTCGCCTCTAACAAACTGTAAAGTTCACAGTTTTCTCCTCTAAAAAACAGGGATGGAAATCATAGCACCTTATGTATATGTATTTTGTAAGACTTAAGTGAGATAATACAGGTAAGCCACATAGCACTGTGGTTTATCTGCCTGGCATGTAGTGAGTATTCAGTAAATATGAGATATTACATGAATACATAAGGACATCATTGAATTCTGCAGGGGATTACTGAACCAATCACGTTAATAAAATAAATCAGGGAGCATTTAAGAAGATTCCAAGAATTATTTGAAGAATTAAGCAGAACTCAGAAACAGAAATAATAAGGAAATGGATAAAGGAAGAAAAATTAGTAGAAGCTAATGAGAAAGAATATACACAATGACAGAATAAGAAAAGAAGAGTTTTGTGTGTTGGTAACATCAGTGGAAGAATGTAGATTTTTAAGAGAAGAGACAGTATTGTCAATTTTAAATAATCAAAAGGAAAAGTAACCTAAGAAGCATAAGCATTGAAAACATCCAAGTTAGAAGTTAGAATTCATGAGACTAGCTCACACTGAGATGAATAAAATTACAGATATCAGTGGGCTGAAGATTAATGTAAACACAGAGCAATAGAAACAGTGATTAAGCAAGCTCCAAGCCTGACAATGGGGCTCGGTCTCATTACCCAGCAATAGTGATCTGAACTGAAATCAGAGTCAGAGGTTTAATCCATTCAGCCACCCAGGCACTCCAGAAGAGTGTACTTTTAAAAGGGGAAATAATGAATACTTGTACACATTATATCCAGTGTATGTATAAATTGAAGGGTATGTTTATTTCTGAAGGACACACAAGAAAATGTTCATACTTTTCTCTGGAGTGGAGAAATAGGTGGCTAGCAGAGCACAAGGATGCATTTTCTAACACTCTTCTGTAACTTTTTGAATGTTATACATGTGAATATCACCAATTTAAACTAAAACAAAAATATTTAAGTTGATTGGTCACTTTAAAAGTATTGGAATATAACTTTCATAAGGCATAGTCTTCATCCTGTAGTTGCTCAAAATTTGTAGATATTTCAGATATACAAAAATAATGAAACATCAATATACTAACTGCTACAATTAAGTTATACACAAAATACTATAGCAATACGTTACTGTCTATCTTTGCATCTAGGATTCAATGAAGACTTCTCTAGAAATAATCAGTTTTGGGGTGCCTGGGTGGCTCAGTGGTTTAAGCCTCTGCCTTCGGCTCAGGTCATGATCTCAGGGTCCTGGGATCAAGCCCCGCATCAGGCTCTCTGCTCAGCAGGGAGACTGTTTCCCCCTCTCTCTCTGCCTGCCTCTCTGCCTACTTGTGATCTCTCTGTCAAATAAATAAAATAAAATATTAAAAAAAGAGACATTAGAAATAATCAGTTTTGTTGGACCTCATCTTCCTAGAATGATGGTTATTTTCCTTTTACCCAATTCCTGCCCCATCTCACTTAAGTATTTTCTGAAAAAATTCTGAACTTCTTCCAGCTTTGGGATTCTATCATGTTTACTGCTTATATCACCAAAATGAATACGTGTTCCTCATTGTTGAACTGCTTCATGGTCTACATCAAACATGGTCTACATCTAATATCTATGAATTTCAATCCTAAACATCAAGGATAGTAAATACAGGTGGAAAGGCCTGTCAGTGCCTATAACAAGGTTCTTTCAAAAGTAAATGCTTACTAAATACTTTTTGGAAAAAAATTAAGTAAAATACTGCCTTTCACATATTCTTTGAGGCATATTTGGTGATAGACTTTCTAGAAAATTTTCTGAAAAAAATTATAAATACAGAAAAATTATATTCACACCAAGCACTCACAAGAAATAATATCAGTGAGAAAAAAATGGCTGCAGTGAACCATTCACCAGTTAATATCCTCCTGGATAAAAATGCCACAATTTAAAGGAAATTCAGTTCTGCAAACCAGGGGATGATGTATTAGGGGCAAAAATCCAATTCAGTTGTCATTGACTACAAATTCCAATAGCAGCTCAAACCATAAAAATGTTTCTCTTAAGTTTTTCTATTATCAAACAATATCAGGCTATGTCTCATGGCATATATTTTTGGAAAACCAAAATAATACTATAAGTAATAGATCCATGCTGATTTACAAACTGTCAATCCCTCACCCCACCACATGTATCAAAATCTCACACAAAACTAATTAAAGAAAGAATAGGTAATATGTTATTTTTTATTTATATAGTTGATGTCAATAAATTTTGTCATATTATTTGCCCATACAATGGCACTTCAGGAGCTGTCTTCCAAATATTTAAGTGTTATGTATACATTATAAAATGCTGTATTTCTAAGTTGACTAGTACCAAATGTAAACTAAAAAGCAGCTAATGTTTACTTTTAATAAGTCACATGGGATTCTCATAACTTAGGCCTTTACCTGAAAATCTATTCTCAAAAGACTAATTGAGAAGAAAGGAATTTCCATAAATTGAGGACTGATTGAATAAACCTAGCATTGTGTCCATGTCTTAACAAGGAGAAGCCCATGTCTTTCAGGTCTTCCTTCATAATATATGCCCCTTCTGACCCCAACTCTTAGTCTTCTATTCCTGAGCTCTTCCACCAAGGTCATTAGGAGCAATGTCTCCCAGATCCTTGAACTTCCAACTGCATGCTCTCTTACTCTATTGGCTCTAACTAATACCTGGAGCTCCCATAAAGGCACTACATCTTCTCCTGCTGCTTTCTTGAATAGTTTCTGTCTTTTATCACAACCCTTCATTTTCATTGCTGTGTTCAAACTATTTTCCTTTGCTTCCTCCTAAAACCTTTTAGTGTATGATCTCTTATCAGACAACTCTGCATCAACAGTTCTTACTGTAGTTATCAGCTGACATATTCATCTCTTCCTCTAATTTCTTAAATACTTTAGCTCCCAATTCACAATAAGTCTCTCCAAACTGTTTCTCTGTGATTACAGTGATTTCAGAATCCTGAGTCAAGTTCTTCCCAATGCCCTTCCCCTTTCAGTTATCAACCTCAACTCTTCCAATCATATCAACTTCTAGACTTCCTGAGCCAATCACTCATGAAGTCATAGCCAGTTCAGTGTCTTTAATACCTACCCTTCATTTCACAGGGAACATTGAACCTCTCACCCACTTCATGTATTTACTTCCCTTTTTACTGACATTAAATGCCATAGTTAATTTGATCATATCATATTTATACTCTTAACTAGCTCTTTCTCAGTTCAAAATATTCTTATGACAAAACAAAAGGCCCAATTAAATTCAAAATGTCATCTACTTTGTGCTTTCACCATTACAGCTTAACGTTTTTAAAGAGAAACAAAGGCAATTCTTACTTCTCTCACTTTAAGGTCATAATAACTAAATTCAGGTGGGGACACCAACGGTTCCTAGCATTCATTCTCTTATTCTTGGTCAACCCACATGCTTAGTATTTGACTATTTTGTACCCTGTCCTTACTCATCAAACTTCTGAAGCTTCCTCCTTCATCCTTGATCTCAGCTGATCACCTTGTTTTCTATTTCACTGATTAACAGAACCAAGCCAAGACAAAATTCACAAGTCCTTCACTCACATCCACAACCTGTGAGCATCTGCATCCAAATCTTAGGACTCCACCTCTGTGACTCATCTTGCTCACCTCTCAATGTTGTTATTGCAATTTTCCTTCTCTTCCTGAACATTGGGTAATTTCCTCTACTGAATCTTTTCCATTCAAAAGAAAAAAAAAAAAAGTTTGTCTTTATTTGAAGAAAAACCTCTTTACCTCTACTTTTTCCTCTAGCTACTGCCCCCTTCTTTACTTTCTTTAGCAGTAACCTCTTCAACAGGCTATTCATCTTCTCTTTAATTTATGTAATTCTATGAATACATTCTAATCAGCCTTTCATCCACATTGATCCCTTGAAACTGTTCAGTCCTTGTTCTACTTAATGTAACAACAGGAGGTTTTGATTCAGTTTATTATTCCTCCCTGAATTTTTTTTCCACCCAGGATATACTGTATTCCAGTTTTATACCCACTTCAAATGCTGCTTCTTTTCAGTCTTCTTTGTTGGATCCTTCTCATCTCCTTGGCCTTTGATCAGGGTTTCAATGCTCAGTTCTTTCACTTCTTCTCTGTTCTATCTGAACTCTTGCTCCTTATCTTACTTAACCCCATGGCTTTAAATGATGGCTGCTGTAGACAGACAAGGGCAAAATAGATATGCCTTGTTTAGAATATTCCCCTAAACTCTGACTTCTATTATGAGTTCCATCTAGAAGCACAATAGACATGCCAAAATTAAGATGTAATAAAATCAGCTCCTAGACTTCTCTCACTCTACTGGCTTCTCCCAAGACTTCTCCATTTCAGTTAATGTCATTAATAAATATTAATGCTAAGACAGTAAGTGAAAAAAAAAAGTTACAGGATAGGAAAAGTCAAAAGTCGTACCTTTCAAAAGTATAATATAATGAAATATATGAAAATGTGAAATATATGTGAAAAATGTTATATATACATATGGATAAATAGTACACACACACACACACATACACTCAAACACCTGACAAAACATACCTACAATATCCTCAAATTAAAGGGGACATGACAAAAGTCAAGAAGGCAATAAATTCTTAGTAAGAACATATTAACAATAACTTCTTCCAACAATTTTAAAATTTAGAAAATTGTGGCTATATAATTTTTAGAAAACCCAACTTATATAAACTGATATAAATGAAGTGAAAATTCTGAATAGTATAACTTTTAGAATTGATAAGAAAAACTTCCAGCTCAGAGGGCCACAAGGATAAATTCTGTCACACAGGGCTACTCCTGAAACATCCATCACTACTGAATACATGGTGACAGGAAAGTGTCACAGACCATATGAGAAAGCAAACCATAATACTACAGGGTTGTTTGCTTTTATTTCAATCCATTTATTGGTTTCACCTCATTTAATTCTTTAGCAGATATACACTATTTTTTGCCATATCTAAGTTTCTTTTTTTCCATCAGTGATATTCTTTGAAGGCGGAAGATTGTTGTAACTGAATGGTAGAAGTTTTTTTACATTTCAGAATATGATGAATGAGCATGGACTTGGAACTCCATTTCTCTCTCTCTCTTTTTTTTTAAGATTTTGTCTATTTATTTGACAGACAGAGATCACGAGTAGGCAGAGAGGCAGGCAGAGGTGGGGGGGGATGTAGGCTCCCCGCTGAGCAGATAGCCTGATGCGGAGCTCAATCCTAGGACCCTGGGGTCATGATCTATGCTGAAGGCAGAGGCTTTAACCCACTGAACCACCCAGGCGCCCCGGAACTCCATTTCTTTTATGGAACTGTTACAAAATAAGACCAATACTTTTCCTTGAATTAATGTGAATTATACCTATTGTGTGATAAAATTTTCACATTTTATTTTATTTCAAAGATTTTATTTATTTGAGAAAGAGAGAGAGAGAGAGGAGAGAGGATGGGGAGGAGGGCCAGAGGGAGAGAGAATCTTAAGCAGATTTCATGTTGGGTATGGAGTGTGAGGACAAATCTCATGCTAACTGTCAATACCTCTCCCCACCATAAGTATCAAAATCTTACACAAAACTAATTAAAGAAAGAATAGGGAATATATTATTTGTTATTTATATAGTTGATGTCAATAAATTTTGTCATATTATTTGCCCATACAATGGCACTTCAGGAGCTGTCCTCCAAATATTTAAGTGTGTATAAGTGTATATTAAGTGTATACTTATTTATAATAAATACAATAAATCTCATGTGCGCTCAATCTCATGACCTGAGATCACACCTGAGCTGAAACCAAGAGTGAGGCTTAACCAACTGTGCCACCCAGGTGCCCCAAAACTTCACATTTTAAAATTATTTTGTGAATATTCATTTGAGTGAATTGTACTGTGTTTATTTTCATTTGTGTGAATTTTAATTGGGCAAGGAGTTTTAAGAAATTTGGAAATGGAAAATATGTCAGGGTACATGATAAATTAAGGCACATTTCTATTACTATAGGTATATCTATCTCTACATCTATAGCAATGAAACATATTATTCTCTATCTTTACTTCTGTTTTGCTACAATGATCCAAATGGCAACTGAATAGAAATCAAAAGAAGGCAAGTCTCTTGGTCAAGGGGAAAAAATTCTTTATACCACAATGTTATGTTGACCCTACATTATAATAACTTCAGTGAGAATATGTGGTCAAAAATGTGAAGTGCTGTTGATATGACTAGGAGTCAGAAGTAATCTCCATGTTAGTATGACCTGTAATATTATCTTCCACCTTCAAAACTGAAACGTGATCACATCTGGCTCAGTCTATTGTTGAATTCCAGATGTTCACAATGTTAGTTTGCTATCACCCTCTTAATCACCTTTCACTTAAAGGAAGAAGTCAGAGATTGGTCACTTCAGGTGATTGCTGTCACCAAGGGTTAGTTTCTCATATAAGAAACTGGGTGTTTTTGAATGGTTGAAAGCTTGTACTCTCTTTATATGGCATTAAAATCCTATGCAATGTCATTCATTCAAAGCTCTGACATTTGAAATAGCTTATACCACTCTGTTGGATTATAATTCATTCTTGAATCAGCTGTAGAAAATATGTTATTTATATTCATTTTCAAGATAAAATTGCATGGGCCAAAAATCCATACCCCATCTGTTATAAACTACCCAGTATTCATGAAGAATAACTAAGACTAAACTTATAATGTAATCTGGTCAAATAGGGTGCTACATGTCAAGTAAAGTATGTGTGTGTGTGTGTGCGTGTGTGTGTGTGTGTGTTTAAAAGGAAAAAAGATTTGTTATGCTTTTATTTAATAATTTACTTGAAGTAGAAAAAGTGTTCAATTGAACATGTAACTATTCAAAATTCTGGACTCTGTTCTACAGGTATAGTTAAACTATTGTTTGTAATCTAAATATGTGAGTTGAAAATATATCATTAACCTTAGATTTCTTAAAAGATAAAGGGTTAAAAAAGGTGGATGATATGAGAAGAATAAAAACGAATTTAGGAAAGCAAAATTGTATACTCACTGATTGTTAAATTAGAAGATAATAGAAAAGGAAGATTGAGGGATGTCTGGGTGGCTCAGTCGGTGAAGAAGCTGGTTTCGGCTCAGGTCATGATCCCGGCGTCCTGGAATTAAGTCCCACATCGGGCTCCTTGCTCTGTAGGGAGCCTGCCTCTTCCTCTGCTTCTGCCTGCCACTCTGCCTGCCTCTACCCTCTCTATCTCTCTGACAATTAAATAAATAAAATCTTTAAATAAAAAAAGAAGAAAAAAAAAAAAAGAAAAGAAAAGGAAGATTGAACTATGTGACCCAAGAAAAGATGGTCCAGAGTTAGATTGGTCAATCGTGGGCTGGAGTCTTTGAGGAAGGATTTCCATAGAATTTGATGCTGAATAAAAAGACTGGAAAAATAATGGGATGGTAAAATGAGAATTTACACATGATAGGGACTGAAGGTTAGTATACATGAGTTTAAAGATCACTGGAATAAGATAAATGTATTCTTACTGAGGGAAAGATTTGATTTGAAGTAAATTACACCACCATAAGTCCTCAAACAAGAGTCTATGGGATAAAAGTGGTCATTTGTGAAAAATATATTTCAGGGGTTGTATGCAATATAGAATCCCAATCATGAGAAGGACATTTAGGAGAAGTTTAGTCTAGAGGTTGTACAATCCTAATAAGTAGAACCTGAATTCCTTTTATGATCAACTTGTTTTTGTTTGTGGAAAATATTTTGAAATCCCCTTGTGAGTTGTGTGAGTGAGTTTGGGGTCATGGACTGTGAGAAGCCAAGATAACAAAAGATAGTTGCTACAAACCTGGAGTCCAGGTTTGGCTAGAACACAGCTGGAAAAATGGCTAAGGCACTTTAGGACATAAAGTATCTAACATAGATTCTTCAGTTGCTTTTATTGCTATGTTGCAAAGTCTTTTATCCCGAAGATTTTAACAAGTTATGAAATGAAAGTATATGAAAATATATGGAGGAACAGAGGATTTTTGTAGGGTTCATTTGTTAATATCCAAGTAATACAAGAGTATGGTGGCTAGATAATGTCTCAACTTAAACAGTTAAGCGAAATCACAATGCAATGAAAAACATTTGGCAGACTGGTAGAAAATATTTGCTTTAAGAAGAAAAAAATGAATAACCATCATATGAAAAGAATCATTACAAATTAATATTAAAAAGCAAAAACTTATAACAATGTGAAAAATGATATAAACGGGTCATTCATAGAAGAAAAATTTTAAATGACCAATAAATAAGTGAAGTGATATTTTGCGTCTTCAATAATGTAATTTTTTATTGATCATATTAGGAAAAAATAAAGTATTACTATATTTATCATGGACAAATATGAGACAAAAGGGACATTTTGTATAGAATTATCCTTTCTTACAATAATGTCATGGTTTTGATCATGATTAGATATAAAAAAATCTTGTTGAATTCAAAATCATAAATAAAAGGAGGAAACTATTACCAATTCCACAGAAATATGAAGGATTATACAAGAGAACTAGGAAAAAGTGTGCACCAATAAACTACATAATCTAGATGAAATGAACAAATTTCTAGAAATATAAATCCCAAGACAAAATTATGAAAAAATAGAAATTCTGAATATACCTGAATATACCTATTCAGATTTTCAGAAAATCTGAGCCTACATATAAGTAGTAAGAGATTAAACAAGTAATCAAAAATCTTCCCACATAAAAAGCCCTTGATGATGACTTCTTTGATGAATTCTACCAAACACCAATCCTTCTCACACTTTCCAAAACAATGACAAGGAGGGAACACTTTCTAACTCATTCTACAAGGCCTGCATTATTCTGATACAAAAGCCAGATAAAGACACAATAAGAAAACTATAGACCAATATCTTTTATGAACATTAGTGCAAACATTTCAACACAATATTGACAAACCAAATTAAGTGGTATATTGAAAAGATCAATGAGTCTAGAAAGACCTCCACACCCTTAATTATGAAATTCATGAATCACAATTTTAGACAAGAGATCTTAAAGGCAGCTGGGGGAAAAGATCACTTACATACAGAGGAAGGACCATCAGAATAATATCAGACCTGTCCACAGAAACCTGGCAAGCCAGGAAGGGCTAGCAAGACATATTCAGGACACTAAATGAGAAGAACATGCAGCCAAGAATCCTTTATCCAGCAAGGCTGACATTCAAAATGGATGAAGAGATAAAGAGCTTCCAAGACCAGCAAGGTTTAAAAGAATATGTGACCACCAAGCTGGCACTATAAGAAATATTAAGGGAAGTTCTATAAAAGAAGAAAGAACCCAAGAGTGACATAGAACAGGAATTTACAGAGACAATCTATAGAAACAAGGACCTCTCAAGCAACTTGATGTCAATAAAAATTATCTTTCAATAATCACTGTTGCGGCCAGCACAACAAATCCACCAGGAACATGAGAGTAAGAGGATGGTGAAAAGAAATTAAGAGACAAAGAGATGGGGGCAGGAGAAGCATTGAGGAGGATGTCCAACAGAGCCAATTTTATTCCACATCTTACAAGCATTTATAAGGCAGACCACAATAAAAGGAGTAATACATCAATGTCTAGTCAGATGACCCACAAGTTCCTATAACAAGTTGACATTAACTACAAGCAAATCTCGTGATGCCAGGTAGTCACGGCTAATGCCATTAGCAAGACAATCAACCAGGGAGTGGGTTATGGAAGGTACAGGAACAACAAGGACCAACTAAGAATTCATGACCCTGACCACATTGTTCCCTTCTGTAGGGAGAGTGTGTGGGAAGTCACGTAGGCGAGCGCTCGACACATAGCACAGACCCTTTCTCAGTGCTACTCAACTTTCCTGTCCTTGACCCCTTATCAAGGTGTCCGGACTTTAAAGGAGACACAAGTCAGGGCCTGGTTTGATCCACAACTCTAGCCATGATGTAGCCTCCAACAAATCACTCTCAGTGTGAACAGCCTACATGCCCCCATAAAATGCCACAGGTTTGCAGACTGGATAAAATGACAGGACCCATCCAAATGCTGTCTATAAGAGACCCATTTGAAACCTAAAGCTACATCCAGACTGAAAGTGAAGGGATGGAGAACCATCTTTTATGCCAATGGGTCTCAAAAGAAAGCTGGAGTAGCATTTCTCATATCAGATAAATTAGATTTTAAGCTAAACTGTAGTCAGAGATACAGAAGGACACTACATCATTCTTAAAGGGTCTATCCACCAAGAAGATCTAACAATTGTAAATAGTTATGCCCCCAATATGGGAGCAGCCAACTACATAAGCCAACTGTTAATCAAAACAAAGAGTCATATTGATATGAATACATTAACTGTAGGGGATCTTAACACACCACTCTCAGTAACAGACAGATCATCTAAGCAGAAAAATGAATAAAGAAACAAGATCTTTGAATGACACATTGGACCAGATGGACCTCATAGATATATATAAAACATTCTACCCTAAAACAACAGAATACTCATTCTTCTCCAGTGCACATGGAACTTTCTCCAGAATAGACCACATACTGGGGCACAAATCAGGGCTCAACTGATACCAAAAGATTGAGATTATTCCCTGCATATTCTCAGACTACAATGCTTTGAAACTGGAACTCAACCATAAGAAAAAGTTTCGAAGGTATACAAACACTTGGAAGCTAAAGACCATTCTGCTCAAGAATGTTTGGATCAACCAGGAAATCAAAGAAGAACTTAAACAATTCATGGAAACCAATGAGAATGAAGACACAACTGTCCAAAATCCATGGGGTACAGCAAAGGCAGTCCTAAGGGGGAAATACATTGCCATCTAAGCCTCACTCAAAAAAACAAAACAAAAAAACCTGAAAAATCCCAAATACACCAACTCTTTTTATTCTTTAAAGACCTGAAAGATCATCAACAAATTAAACTAGCCCCATGCACAAGAAGGGAAATGATCAAGATTAGAGCAGAGATCAATGAGTTAGAAACTAGAGATACAGTAGAACACATCAATGAAGCTAGAAGCTGGTTCTTTGAATTAATAAGATCAATAAACCACTGGCCAAACTAATCCCAAAAGAGAGAGGACCCAAATTTAAAAATATGAATGAAAGAGGAGAGGCCACGACTAACACCAAGGAAATAGAAACAATCATCAGAAATTGTTATCAACAGTTATATGCCAATAAGTAAAGCAACCTAGAATAAATTGATGCATCCCTGGAAACCTATAAACTTCCAAAACTGAAACAGGAAGAAATTGACAACCCGAATAGACCAATATCTAGTAATGTGATTGAAGCAGTGATCAAAAACCTCCCAGAAAACAAAAATTCAGGACCTGATGGGTACCCTGGGGAAATTCTACCAAACATTCAAAGAAGAAATAATACCTACTCCCCGGAAGCTCTTTCAAAAATAGAAACAGAAGGAAAACTTGCAGACTCCCTCTATGAAGCCAGCATTATCTTGATCCCCAAACCAGGCAAAGATCCATCAAAAAGGAGAATTTCAGACCAATATCCCTGATGAATATAGATGCCAAGATTCTCAACAAAATTGTAGCTAATAGGAGCCAACAGTACATTAAAAAGATTATCCACCATGACCAGGTGGGATTTATCCCTGGGATGCAAGTGTCCTTCAACACTCACAAATCAATCAATGTGACAGAACAAATCACTAAGAAAAGAGAGGAGCCACGTGGTCCTCTCAATTAATGCAGAAAAATCATTTGACAAAATGCAACATCATTTCCTGATTAAAACTCTTCAAAGTATAGGGATAGAGGGAACATTCCTCAGTTGCATAAAATCTATCTATGAAAAACCCACAGCAAATATCATTCTCAATGGGAAAAACTGACAACCTTTCCACTGAGATCAGGAACACGACAACAATGCCCACTCTCACCTCTGTTCAATATAGTACTAGAAGTCCTAGCAACAGCAATCAGACAACAAAAATAATAAAAGGTATTCAAACTGGCAAAGAAGAAGTCAAACTCTCTCTTCATAGATGACATGATACTTTATATGGAAAACCCAAAGATTCCACCCCCCAAACTACTAGAACTCATACAACAATTCAGTAATGTGTCAGGATATAAAATCAATACACAGAAATCAGTTTCTTTCTTATACACTAACAATGATAATATAGAAAAGGAAATCAGAGAATCGATTCCATTTACTATAACACCAAGAGCTATAAGATACCTTGGAATAAACCTAACCAAAGAGGTAAAGGATCTGTACTCAAGGAACTACAGAACAATCATGAAAGAAATTGAAGAAGACACAGAAAAATGGAAAAGCATTCCATGCTCATGGATTGAAAGAATAAACAGTTAAAATGTATATACTACCCAGAGCAATCTATATTTTCAATGCCATTACAATCAAAATTCCATCAGCATTTTGCAAATAGCTGGGACAAACAATCCTAAAATTTGTATGGAACAAGAAAAGACCCCAAATTGCTAAGGAAATGTTGAAAAACAAAAATAAAACTGGGAGCATCACGTTACCTGATTTCAAGCTTTACTACAAAGCTGTGATCACCAAGACAGCATGGTACTGGCATAAAAACAGACACATAGACCAGTGGAACAGAGTAGAGAGCCCAGATATGGACCCTCAACTCTATGGTCAAATAATCTTCGACAAAACAGGAAAAAATATACAGTGGAAAAAAGACAGTCTCTTCAATAAATGGTGCTGGGAAAATTGGACAGCTATGTATAGAGAAATGAAACTCGATCACTCTCTTATACCATACAGAAAGATAAACTCAAAATGGATAAAAGACCTCAACATGGATCAGGAATCTATCAAAATACTAGAGGAGAACATAGGCAGTAACCTCTTCAACATCGGCCACAGCAACTTCTTTCAAGACACATCTCCAAAGGCAAGGAAAACAAAAGCAAAAAGGAACTTCTGGAGCTTCATCAACATCAAAAGTTTCTGTACAGCAATGGAAACAGTCAACAAAACAAAGAGTCAACCCATGGAATGGGTGAAAATATTCACAAATGACACTACAGACACAGAACTGATATCCAACACCTATAAAGAACTCAAACTCAATCCTCAAAAAACAGATAATCACATCTAAAATGGGACAGAAGACATGAACAGACACTTCTCCAAAGAAGACATACAAATGGCTAATAGACACCTGAAAAAATGTTCATCATCATTAGCCATCAGGGAGATTCAAATCAAAACCACATTGAGATATCACCTTACACCAGTCAGAATGGCCCAAATCATCAAGACAATAAGCAACAAGTGTTGGAGAAGATGTGGAGAAAGGAGTACCCTCTTATACTGTTGGTGGGAATGCAAGTTGGTACAGCCACTTTGGAAAACAGTGTGGAGATTCCTTAAGAAATTAAAAATAGAGCTACCCTATGACCCTGCAATTGCACTACTGGGTATTTATCCCAAAGATATAGATGCAGTGAAAATAAGTCCCACATGTACCCCAATGTTCATAGCAGCAATGGCCACAATCACCAAACTGTGGAAAGAGCCAAGATGCCTTTTAGCAGATGAATGTCTAAAGAAGATATGGTCCATATATACAATGTAATATTACATCTCCATCATAAAGAATGAATACCCAACTTTTGTATCAACATGGATGGGAGTGGAGGAGATTATGCTGAGTGAAATAAGTCAAGCAGAGAAAGTCAATTATTATATGGTTTCACTTACTTGTGGAACATAAGCAATAACATGGAGGACTTTAGGAGAAGGAAAGGAAAAGTGAATTGGGGGAAATCAGAGGGGGAGATGAAGCATGAGAGACTGTGGACTCTGAGAAACAAACTGAGGGTTTGGGAAGGGAGGGAAGTGGGGGGATGAGGATGAGTGTGGTGGTGGATATTAAGGAGGGCATGTATTACATGGAGCACTGGGTGTGGTGCATAAATAAAAAATAATAATAAATAAAAAAGATTATACACCATGAGCAAGTGAGATTTATTCTGGGATATGAGTGGTTGAACATATAAAAATCAATCAATTTAATACATCACATTAACAGAATGGAAGAAAAAGATGACATGACAATCTCGATTTTTGCAGTAAAAACATTTGACAAAATTCAAGAACATTTCATGAAAAAACATTTAGTAAACTTTGATTAGAAGGAAGATACCTCAACATAATAAAAACAATACACGAAAAGCCTATAGTGCATATCATACTTAATAGGGAAAGACTGAAAGGTTGTTTTTTTTTTTTTTCTAAAATAAGAAAGAAAAAAAAAAAGCAAAGATATATGCTTTCCACTTCTATTCAACATAGTACTGGAAGTTCTAGCTCGAGCAATTAGGCAATAAAAAGACATAAAAGACCTAGAATCTCAAAAAGAAGTATGTTGTATCTACTTACAGATGATATGTTCTGATATGTAAAAACCTCCAAATAGTCCACAAAAAATATAATTAAAATAATACAAGAATTCAGTAAAGAAGCCAGATACAAAGTCAACACAAAAATCAGTTGTGTTTCCATACATTAACAATGAGCAATCTGAAAATAAAATTTAAAAAATAATTGCATTGTTGAATTATTGTATTGCACACCTGAAACTCATATAACACTGTGCACTAATTAGACTATAATTAAAAAATTAAAAATTAAAATAAAAAAAGAAAGCAATTCCATTTACAATAACATCAACATGCATAAAATACTTAGAAACTATCCAATGAGGTGAAAGGTTTGTATAATAAAAACTAGAAAATATTACTGAGAGCAATCATAAAAGACACAAATAAATGGAAACACATTCCATGTTTATGGATAAGAAGACTCAATGTTAAGATGTCGATATTACCCAAAGATCCACAGTTTAAATCCAGTAACTATCAAAATCCTTATATTTTTATAAGGAAATAAAAAAAATCCTTGCTAAAATTTGTGTGAGACCTCAAGTAATGTTGAATAGCCAAAACAATTTTGAAAAAGAACAAAGTAGGAAGACCCATGTGTCTGACTTCAAAACTTACTAGAAAGCTACAGTAATCAAAAGAGGTATTATGAGGTATTATCATAAAGACAGACATATAGATGAATAGAATAGAACAGAGTACCAAGACATAGACTCCTGGATGTATGGTGAAATTATTTTTGAAAGGGGGCCAAAACAAATCAATGGTCTTCTTTTCATTCTTGTCAGGACATTCTTTTCAATAAAAGGTGCTGGGAAAATTGCATAACCATATGCAAAAGAATGAAATTGTACTCTTACCTATCACCATATTCCAAAAAATAATTCAAATGGATCAGAGACTTAAATATAATACTTAATACCTTAAATATAATCTAAAACTAAAAGACTCTTAGAAGAAAACATAAGGCAAAAACGTTACTACTTTTGATTAGCAATGATTTCTTGGGTATAACACCAAAAGAATAAAAAAAAATAAAAATAAAAAAGAATAGGCAAATTGACCTTCATGAAAATTTTAATAAAGACACACCAAAAGACACTACCAATGAGTAAAAAGGGACCCCACAGTATGGGAAAATATTTGCAAATGATATATCCAATAAGGTATTGACATCTTAAATATATAAAAAAATTCTAAAATTCAAAAATAATAACAGAAAACAATCCAATTTCAAAATAAGCAAAAGACTTAATTAGATATTTCTCAGAAGAAGATATGTAAAGACCCAATAAGCACAAGAAACATGACTAAAATTCAGGGAAATGCAAATAAAAATGACAAGATACCACTTCATACCCATTAAGATGACTACTATTAAAAAAATAGAAAATAAAAAAATGTTGGTGAACATAAAAAAATTAAAAATGTGGAGAAATTGGATCCCTTTTGGAATTCTTTGTCCAGAATGTAAAAATGGCGCAGCTCTTATGGAAAATATGGCAGTTCCTCAAAAAATTAAAAATGAAATTACTATATATCCAGAAGTTTATGTTTGGTGTATATGCCCAAAACAATTGAAATCCAGATTCAAGGATATATTTGTCCACCAATGATCATAGCAGCATTATTCACAATATCTAAAATGTGGAAGAAATCCAAATATCCAATCATGAATGGATAAACAAAATATAATATATATATATGTATATATATATACATACACACACACACACACACACACACACACACACATATATATATATACAATGGAGTATTTTTTTTTTAATTTTATTTTTTATAAACATATAGTATATTTTTATCCCCAGGGGTACAGGTCTGTGAATCTCCAGGTTTACACACTTCACAGCACTCATCATAGCACATACCCTCCCCAATGTCCATAATCCCACCCCCCCAACCCCCCTCCCCCCATTAACCCTCAGTTTGTTTTGTGAGATTAAGAGTCACTTATGGTTTGTCTCCCTCCCAATCCCATCTTGTTTCATTTACTCTTCTCCTACCCCCTTAAGCCCCCATGTTGCATCTCCTCTCCCTCATATCAGGGAGATCATATGATAGTTGTCTTTCTCTGATTGACTTATTTCACTAAGCATGATACCCTCTAGTTCCATCCACGTCGTCGCAAATGGCAAGATTTCATTTCTTTTGATGGCTGCATAGTATTCCATTGTGTATATATACCACATCTTCTTTATCCATTCGTCTGTTGATGGACATCTAGGTTCTTTCCATAGTTTGGCTATTGTAGACATTGCTGCTATAAACATTCGGGTGCACGTGCCCCTTCGGATCACTACGTTTGTATCTTTAGGGTAAATACCCAGCAGTGCAATTGCTGGGTCATAGGGTAGTTCTATTTTCAACATTTTGAGGAACCTCCATGCTGTTTTCCAGAGTGGTTGCACCAGCTTGCATTCCCACCAACAGTGTAGGAGGGTTCCCCTTTCTCCGCATCCTCGCCAGCATCTGTCATTTCCTGACTTGTTAATTTTAGCCATTCTGACTGGTGTGAGGTGGTATCTCATTGTGGTTTTGATTTGTATTTCCCTGATGCCGAGTGATGTGGAGCACTTTTTCATGTGTCCGTTGGCCATCTGGATGTCTTCTTTGCAGAAATGTCTGTTCATGTCCTCTGCCCATTTCTTGATTGGATTATTTGTTCTTTGGGTGTTGAGTTTGCTAAGTTCTTTATAAATTTTGGACACTAGCCCTTTATCTGATATGTCGTTTGCAAATATCTTCTCCCATTCTGTCAGTTGTCTTTTGGTTTTGTTAACTGTTTCCTTTGCTGTGCAAAAGCTTTTGATCTTGATAAAATCCCAATAGTTCATTTTTGCCCTTGCTTCCCTTGCATTTGGCGATGTTCCTAGGAAGATGTTGTTGCGGCTGAGGTCGAAGAGGTTACTGCCTGTGTTCTCCTCCAGGATTTTGATGGATTCCTTTCTCACATTGAGATCCTTCATCCATTTTGAGTCTATTTTCATGTGTGGTGTAAGGAAATGATCCAATTTCATTTTTCTGCATGTGGCTGTCCAATTTTCCCAACTCCATTTGTTGAAGAGGCTGTCTTTTTTCCATTGGATACTCTTTCCTGCTTTGTTGAAGATTAGTTGGCCATAGAGTTGAGGGTCTATTTCTGGGCTCTCTATTCTGTTCCATTGATCTATGTGTCTGTTTTCATGCCAGTTCCATGCTGTCTTGATGATGACAGCTTTGTAATAGAGCTTGAAGTCCGGAATTGTGATGCCACCAACTTTGGCTTTCTTTTTCAATATTGCTTTGGCTATTCGAGGTCTTTTCTGGTTCCATATAAATTTGAGGATTATTTGTTCCATTTCTTTGAAAAAAACGGATGGTACTTTGATAGGAATTGCATTAAATGTGTAGATTGCTTTAGGTAGCATAGACATTTTCACAATATTTATTCTTCCAATCCAGGAGCATGGAACATTTTTCCATTTCTTTGTGTCTTCCTCAATTTCTTTTATGAGTACTTTATAGTTTTCTGTGTAAAGATTCTTAGTCTCTTTGGTTAGGTTTATTCCTAGGTATCTTATAGTTTTGGGTGCAATTGTAAATGGGATTGACTCCTTAATTTCTCTTTCTTCTGTCTTGTTGTTGGTGTAGAGAAATGCAACGGATTTCTGGGCATTGATTTTATATCCTGACACCTTACTGAATTCCTGTACAAGTTCTAGCAGTTTTGGAGTGGAGTCTTTTGGGTTTTCCACATATAGTACCGTATCATCTGCGAAGAGTGATAGTTTGACTTCTTCTTTGCCAATTTGGATACCTTTAATTTCCTTTTGTTGTCTGATTGCTGAGGCTAGGACTTCTAGTACTATGTTGAATAGCAGTGGTGATAACAGACATCCCTGCCGTGTTCCTGACCTTAGCGGAAAAGCTTTCAGTTTTTCTCCATTGAGAATGATATTTGCGGTGGGTTTTTCATAGATGGCTTTGATAATATTGAGGTATGTGCCCTCTATCCCTACACTTTGAAGAGTTTTGATCAGGAAGGGATGCTGTACTTTGTCAAATGCTTTTTCAGCATCTATGGAGAGTATCATATGGTTCTTGTTCTTTCTTTTATTAATGTGTTGTATCACATTGATTGATTTGCGGGTGTTGAACCAACCTTGCAGCCCTGGAATAAATCCCACTTGGTCGTGGTGAATAATCCTTTTAATATACTGTTGAATCCTATTGGCTAGTATTTTGGCGAGAATTTTTGCATCTGTGTTCATCAAGGATATTGGCCTGTAGTTTTCTTTTTTGATGGGATCCTTGTCTGGTTTTGGGATCAAGGTGATGCTGGCCTCATAAAATGAGTTTGGAAGTTTTCCTTCCATTTCTATTTTTTGGCACAGTTTCAGGAGAATAGGAATTAGTTCTTTTTTTTTTTTTTTTTTTAAATATTTTATTTATTTATTTGATAGAGAGAGATCACAAGTAGGCAGAGAGGCAGGCAGAGAGAGGGGGAAGAAGCAGGCTCCCTGCTGAGCAGAGAGCCCCATGCGGGGCTCGATCCCAGGACCCTGAGATCATGACCTGAGCCGAAGGCAGAGGCTTTAACCCACTGAGCCACCCAGGCGCCCCTAGGAATTAGTTCTTTAAATGTTTGGTAGAATTCCCCCGGGAAGCCATCTGGCCCTGGGCTTTTGTTTGTTTGGAGATTTTTGATGACTGTTTCAATATCTTTACTGGTTATCGGTCTGTTCAGGCTTTCTATTTCTTCCTGGTTCAGTTGTGGTAGTTTATATGTCTCTAGGAATGAATCCATTTCTTCCAAATTGTCAAATTTGTTGGCATAGAGTTGCTCATAGTATGTTCCTATAATTTTCTGTATTTCTTTGGTGTTAGTTGTGATCTCTCCTCTTTCATTCATGATTTTATTTATTTGGGTCCTTTCTCTTTTCTTTTTGATAAGTCTGGCCAGGGGTTTATCGATCTTATTAATTGTTTCAAAGAACCAGCTCCTAGTTTCATTGATTTGTTCTATTGTTTTTTTGGTTTCTATTTCATTGATTTCTGCTCTGATCTTTATGATTTCTCTTCTTCTGCTGGGTTTAGGGTTTCTTTCTTGTTCTTTCTCTAGCCCTTTTAGGTGTAGGGTTAGGTTGTGTACCTGAGACCTTTCTTGTTTCTTGAGAAAGGCTTGTACCACTATATATTTTCCTCTCAGGACTGCCTTTGTCGTGCCCCACAGATTTTGAACCGTTGTGTTTTCATTATCATTTGTTTCCATGAATTTTTTCAACTCTTCTTTAATTTCCTGGTTGACCCATTCATTCTTTAGAAGGATGCTGTTTAGTCTCCATGTATTTGGGTTCTTTCCAAATTTCCTCTTGTGATTGAGTTCTAGCTTCAGAGCATTGTGGTCTGAAAATATGCAGGGAATGATTCCAATCTTTTGATAACAGTTGAGACCTGATTTAGGACCGAGAATATGATCTATTCTGGAGAATGTTCCATGTGCACTAGAGAAGAATGTGTATTCTGTTGCTTTGGGATGAAATGTTCTGAATATATCTGTGATGTCCATCTGGTCCAGTGTGTCATTTAAGGCCTTGATTTCCTTGTTGATCTTTTGCTTGGATGATCTGTCCATTTCAGTGAGGGGAGTGTTAAAGTCCCCTACGATTATTGTATTATTGTCGATGTGTTTCTTTGATTTTGTTATTAATTGGTTTATATAGTTGGCTGCTCCCATGTTAGGGGCATAGATATTTAAAATTGTTAGATCTTCTTGTTGGACAGTTCCTTTGAGTATGATATAGTGTCCTTCCTCATCTCTTATTATAGTCTTTGGCTTACAATCTAATTGATCTGATATTAGGATTGCCACTCCTGCTTTCTTCTGATGTCCATTAGCATGGTAAATTCTTTTCCACCCCCTCACTTTAAATCTGGAGGTGTCTTCAGGTTTAAGATGAGTTTCTTGTAGGCAACATATAGATGGGTTTTGTTTTTTTATCCATTCCGATACCCTGTGTCTTTTGATTGGGGCATTTAGCCCATTAACATTCAGGGTAAGTATTGAGAGATATGAATTTAGTGCCATTGTATTGCCTGTAAGGTGACTGTTATTGTATATTGTCTCTGTTTCTTTCTGATCTACTACTTTTAGGGTCTCTCTTTGCTTAGAGGACCCCTTTCAATATTTCCTGTAGAGCTGGTTTGGTATTTGCAAATTCTTTCAGTTTTTGTTTGTCCTGGAAGCTTTTAATCTCTCCTTCTATTTTCAATGATAGCCTAGCTGGATATAGTATTCTTGGCTGCATGTTTTTCTCGTTTAGTACTCTGAATATATCATGCCAGCTCTTTCTGGCCTGCCAGGTCTCTGTGGATAAGTCTGCTTCCAATCTAATATTTTTACCATTGTACGTTACAGACTTCTTTTCCCGGGCTGCTTTCAGGATCTTCTCTTTGTCACTAAGACTTGTAAATTTTACTATTAGGTGACGGGGTGTGGACCTATTCTTATTGATTTTGAGGGGGGTTCTCTGAAGCTCCTGGATTTTGATGCTTGTTCCCTTTGCCATATTGGGGAAATTCTCTCCAATAATTCTCTCCAATATACCTTCTGCTCCCCTCTCTGTTTCCTCTTCTTCTGGAATCCCAATTATTCTAATGTTGTTTCGTCTTATGGTGTCACTTATCTCTCGAATTCTCCCCTCGTGGTCCAGTAGCTGTTTGTCCCTCTTTTGCTCAGCTTCTTTATTCTCTGTCATTTGGTCTTCTATATCACTAATTCTTTCTTCTGCCTCATTTATCCTAGCAGTGAGAGCCTCCATTTTTGATTGCACCTCATTAATAGCTTTTTTGATTTCAACTTGGTTAGATTTTAGTTCTTTTATTTCTCCAGAAAGGGCTTTTATCTCTCCGGAGAGGGTTTCTCTAATATCTTCCATGCCTTTTTCGAGCCCGACTAGAACCTTGAGAATCGTCATTCTGAACTCTAGATCTGACATATTACCAATGTCTGTATTGATTAGGTCCCTAGCCTTTGGTACTGCCTCTTGTTCTTTTTTTTGTGGTGAATTTTTCCGCCTTGTCATTTTGTCCAGATAAGAGTATATGAAGGAGCAAGTGAAATACTAAAAGGGTGGCAACAACCCCAGGAAAATATGCTTTAGCCAAATCAGAAGAGATCCCAAATCGTGAGGGGGGAGAAAGGGGATAAAAAGAGGTTCAGAAAGAAGAAAAAAAAAAAAAAGAAACAATTAAAAAAAGAAAACCAATAAAGAAAAAATATAAAAAGGAAAAAAAGAATATATATATTAGATAAACTAGTTAAAAAAACGTTAAAAAAGGAAAGGGTAAAAGTTAAAAAAATTTAGCAGAAGAAGAAAAATAAATTGAAAAAGAAAAAAAATTAAATTAACTGCAAGGCTAAAGAATCATGGGGAGAAAGCCATGAGTTCTGTGCTTTGTTTTCTCCTCCTTTGGAATTCCGCTGCTCTCCTTGGTATTGAAACTGCACTCCTTGGTAGTTGAACTTGGTCCTGGCTGGGTTTCTTGTTGATCTTCTGGGGGAGGGGCCTGTTGTAGTGATTCTCAAGTGTCTTTGCCCCGGGTGGAGTTGCACCGCCCTTACCAGGGGCCGGGCTGAGTAATCCGCTCGGGTTTGCTTTTGGGAGCTTTTGTTCCCTGAGTGCTTTCCGTAGAGTTCCGGAGTGTGGGAATGAAGATGGCAGCCTCCCGGTCTCCAGCCCGGAGGAGCCGAGAGCCCGGGCCCCACTCCTCAGTGCACCTCAGAGAACAGTGCCAATTTACTCCTGTCACCCTGCCTCCGGCCGCGCTCCGAGCTGACCGAGCCTGCGACCGGTTCAAGGTAACCCCGAGCTTAGAGCTTACTTCTCGGCTCTGTCTCTGTAGCCGGCTTCCCTGTTCTAATACCTGTAAGCTCTGCGACACTCAGACACCCCCGATCCTTCTGTGACCCTGCGGGACCTGAGGCCACGCTGACCCTGCGTGGGCTTCACCCCGGTTAAGCCTCTGGAGCGATGTCCCTCAGCGGAACAGACTTTTAAAAGTCCCAATTTTGTGCTCCGTTGCTCCGCCGCTTGCCAGGAGCCGGCCCCTCTCCCCGCGGTCTATCTTCCCATCGCTTTGGATTCACTTCTCCGCCAGTCCTACCTTTCCGAAAGTGGTTGATTTTCTGTTTCTAGAGTTGCTGTTCTTCTTCTCTTTGATCTCCCGTTGGATTTGTAGGTGTTTGCAATATTTAGATAAGCTATCTAGCTGATCTCCCGCTACCTGAAGTAGTCTCAGCCTGCTACTTCTCCGCCATCTTGACTCCTCCTCCTCTACAATGGAGTATTATTCAGTCTTAAAACAGAAGGAAATTCTGACATATGCTATAGCATGGATGAAATTTATGATTTCATTGTTGAGGACATTATGCTAATTGAAATAAGCCAATTGCAAAAAGAGACATCCTGAATGAATCCACTTATATGAGGTACTTCGAGTAGTCAAAATCATAGCAACAGAACGTAGAATGGTAGTTCCCTTTGGTAGTTCCCTAGACTGTGGTAGGGTGGTGGGGATTATTCTTTAATGGGTGTAGAGTTTCAGTTTTATAAGATGAAAAGACTTTTGGACATGAATGGTGGCGATGGCTGCAAATGACATGAATGGAATTGATTCCATTAAAGCCCACACTTACAAATAGTTAAGAAGATAAATTTTTTGTTCTATTTACCACAATTAAAAAGAAATATGTTGCAGAAAAAATGTAAATATGATGTGTTATAACCACAGCTTACTCATCTATTTAATTCTTGATGGTCATTTGAAATATTTCAGATGGAAACAATACCAATCAAATGTGCTCTAAATAGTTTTATATAGACTTCTTAGAGTACACATCTAAGAATATCTTCAGGGTATACGTGTTGATTTGATGAGTGGGATTTCTTGATTTGATTGTATGCATATCCTAAACTTTGACAGATATTACCAAATTTTTTCAAAGTTGTGGCACCAATGTGTGGTTGACAGACTTTGCGATTACCCTTATGATTCCTGCCTCTGGTACTTCACACCCTTGCATAATCTCTTCTGAACAGTACCCCATGTTAAGTATTATGGGTTGTCACTCATGATTATACTTTGTCATAGAATATTCCATCTTACTAGCAGGCTCGCTATAGAGATGTTGTCCCCTGTCGCCTCTGAAAAAGTAAGTGCCCATATTAGGAGGCTCATGTGGCAAGGAAGAGTGTAACTTCTCAGAGATAAGGATGGTCAGAAATGAATTCTGCTAACTTTCTGAGTGAGACTAGAAATAAACCCTTCCCCATGACATAGCAATTGCACTATTGAGTATTTACCCCAAAGATACAGATGTAGTGAAAAAAAAAAGGCCCCACACACCCCAATGTTCATAGCAGCAATGCGCACAATAGCCAAGCTATGGATAGAGCCAAGATGGCCTTCAGATGAATGAACAGATGAGTGAATGAAGAAGATGTGGTCCATATATACAACGGGATATTACTCAACCATCAGAAAGGATGAATACCCAATCTTTGCATCAGCATGGATGGAACTGGAGGAGATTATGCTAAGTGAAATAAGTCAACCAGAGAAAGTCAATTATCATATGGTTTCACTTATTTGTGGAACATAGGGAATAACATGGAGGACATTAGGAGAAGGGAGGGAAAAATGAAAGAGGGGAAATAAGATGGGGAGATGAACCATGAGATACTATGGATTCTGGGAAACAAACTGATATTTTTAGAGGGGAGGCAGGTCAGGGGATGGGTTAGCCCGGTGACAGGTATTAAGGAGGGCACATACTACATGGAGGACTGGGTGTTATACACAAACAATAAATCACAGAATACTACATCAAAAACTAATGATGTACTATATCATGACTAACATAACAATAAATTTTTAAAAATAAATAAAAATTTAAAAAAAGAAAGAAAGAAACCCTTCCCCCAGAGAAGCCTGCAGATAAAAAGCCAGCCTTGGCCAATGTCTTGAGTGCAGACTTGCAGAGTACCCAGCTAAGCCCTGTCCAAACTTCTAACCCACAGACTCTGTGAAATAGTCTATCTGTGTTGTTGTAAGCCATGCAGTTTGTGGTTATTTGTTACATAGTAATTGATAACTAAGACACATGTGTACTCCCACAAGTTTTGTGTGATATTGTCTAAATTCCACAACCTCTCCAACATTTGGCATCGTTCCATTATTTATTTATTTTTTGGGATTGGTGTGTAATAATTTTAATACATCTATATTTAATTTCTAAAATTATTAACCTAATTTAAGCACCTTGCATATGTTTATTAACCATTTTAATTTTCCTTTCTTAAAAAATTTAAGTGTTTGGATGATTTATGTTGAGTTGTTTATCTATTTGCTGCTTAGTCATTGAAGTTCTTTATAATGCTACTACTGTCCCTTGTTAGAGACATGTGATTCAAACATTGCATTCTGTCTGGGAACTTGTCTTTACACACTGTGGTGCTTTTTGATGAAGGAAGGTTTAAATTTAATGAATTTACATTTATTAACTATTTTCTTTATGGTGAATTATTTTGTCAAGGAAATAATTCCTTGAGATCAGGAAGATTCTTTATAAGTGCATTTTAACCATAAATATTTTAGTTTCCCTCCACTCCTACTTATCAGTATACATTAATCATATCCCAATGTAAAGTTTGTGAGATAAAGGCATAATAAAATATTTAAGATGCAATAAAAGAATATGAAAATGAGTGACTGTAATAAATGCATTTTCTTTTCATGGTAGTATAAGCTACATAGCTTTTCAATTAGGAAGTAAGTTTTTGTCTTAACAATTTTGGAAAATCATCCCTTTGTGTACATACCAAAGAGATAATTTATGTGATTGTGCCATTTAATTTTTAATGCAAAAAAATAATAAACTATTTTCTTAATTCAACATTTATGCTGAATTATAAAACAATTATAAAAGATTATATTTTACTCTTAAGGACAAATGACATAAGTTTAAAGAATCAGTCAAAATTTATAAATAAGCACAATTAAATTGAATTTCTCAGATATTACTGCTAATATCTGAAAAAGTACTATAGCAGAGTGCATATCAGGAACTGCAAAGTGTCTGAAATTTTATCCTGTCTGCATGCTAATAAGCAAGTAGTTTTTCATGTTGTTATGGATGTTGACAGAAGACATGAGAATCCTAGAAAAGAGACAAAACTCTTTATTACTAATGTCAATATCAGTAGCTAGTGTATGAGCATTGTCTTGTGCCAGTATTTTGAGCTCGATTCCCACAAGATGGTATGAAGAAGGCTAAGTAACAAAATATGTACACAAAATATGTCACATTACATGAGAGGAAGGAACAATGATCTTAAGAGCCTGAATCTTATATAATGAGATACAAGCATGTTTGCCCTTTTACTTAGAGCGAGACTCTAGTTCTATTTTTCAAAGCTGTACCAACATCCTGAAAAGGTAAACAAAACCAATCAGGGACATCTAGGGGCTCAGGAAGTTAAGCATCCAACTCTTGGTTTTGGCTCAGGTCATGATGTTATGGATCATGGGATCGAACCCCTGCATGGGGCTCCTCACTCAGTGGGGAGTCTGCTTGAAGATTCTCTCCCTCTGCCCCTCCCTCCATGTTCTTGTCTCTGCCCCTCCACAAGAAATGAATAAATCTTTTAAGAAAAGGATAAAGACAATCAATGCCTCTGCTAATAGGAGGCGCAGAAATATGAGACCCCTGGAACACTGCCTCTCAATACTTTATAGCATTGAGGATCTCTCACTTGCCAACTTGGTGAGCTTGGACAATTTTTATGAGCCTCTTTAAGATTGTGTCATCATCTAGTGATAATGCCAGGCTCATGGAATATTTGTGGGGTTATATGGAGTCCTACATCTACCTAAGCTCAGCAAAAGAATGTGTAGCACAGTGGAAGCACAACAAAGTTTATCCAGTATTATTACTAGGGTTAGAAAAGTAGCTAATCCTTTTGTATGCTGTGAGATGTTTGGGCTTAGCCTCCACAGCCCAAATTTGAAAGTAACTCAGAGTTGCCAATCCAGGCCATCCTCAAATATCAACAGTTGCCAAAAGGGGCATTACTAAATGAGTAGCTTAAAAGGGGCACCATTGGTATTGTGGGAAAAAGTCATACTCCAGAGAATTAAAAGAAGACCTTAGATATTATATGACTCACTATGCATGATTACACCTGATGGAATGAAAGGCTAGAAAAGGAGAGATAAATAAACAGTAGGCAGATATAGATACCTGAGGAAATACCACCTAATAGCAGATCATCAGAAAGTGATGTATGGAATGCTAGATACCAGAAAATCAAGGAGAGATTTAGGATTTATCTTCCGCAACAAATGTCTTCTCTGGCTTCTCTCCTTTGTATAGTTTGGCCCCCTTCTTAGGGCATCAGTGATTTTTGCCCTGGATGAAATTTCACTACGAACTACAACTTCCCCCTCTTGCTGCTGAAGGAAACATCCAGTAGGCCACAGGATGAGTATGTGTACTTCTCCAGAGTGAAAGTGGTCTGAGCACCAGAAGTCTCTCATCTCTAAGATAGTCTCAGGATCAGCAAGCTGGCATCTTATAATTACATTTTAATTTTAGCAGGTGTAATCTGATCTTCACATTAGTGAACTGCAGTTATTATCCAGCATAGGCAAGGAAACTCTAAGTGAACTGTAATGTACTTCAGTCATTTCACTGTGTAATGGTCTGACTTCACAAATATCTCTAAGTGTCTCAGTATTTTAGCCTTTCCTTGGTAATTGCAGGTTTGCGCGGAGAACCTATAATTAGTAATTTTATTCTTAAATATATATTTCAATTAAGGTCCCAAGTATATTCCAAGAAATAAACTTATTTCATATGCATTAGCTCATATAACTAAACTTTTTTTGTAAAAATAATTTTATTTTATAGCTTAGGAAACCAAAATCCATAGGTGAGTAAATGAAACAGCTGTAAGTCACATTAGTAAAGCAGAACCTCAAAGTTATGTTAGCCTGACTGCAAAGTTCAAGAACTTATTTAAACAGCATGTGTGGTTGCTCACAACTGACTAGTCAATAACACTGAAGTAGCCAATCTAGCTAAACACTGAGAAGTTGGTAATTTAGGAGAGAGGCCTGCTCACATGCTAACCAACACAATAATTAGCTTTTAGTGTAGGGATGGTCACACGTCCTGAACCCACTCCCCACCTTTGAGTTTTCAGTGGTGGCAGAATACTGAGCCTTCCTATTGGCTTCCTAGATGTGTCTTCAATTCTTCATTTCTTAGAAAAAGCAGTATTCTGGGGTTGCTGTATTTGGCAATTTTGGTCTTTGGTCTCTTCTGATGTAAAACTATTTTTAATTCTTAAGAGAAAATTCACTGTGTGCTGCTCATTGTGTGTGTGTGTGTGTGTGTGTGTGTGTGTGTTTGCAACTTACAAATACCTGCACTGATCGTCCCTCACATTGTCATGCACACACTCATGAATTATCAGAAGCTTTCAACCTTTAAGCCACATCACTCCTTAAAGTTCATAGAAAAGCTACAGATACAGAGGTCTGTACCTCTTACTTGCATGTTTGATTTCCTCAGGAAGTACCCTGAACTTCATGAGAGTATATCCTGTATTTTATACTTTCTTTATAACCTCCAAGGGCCTTAACACAGTTTGCCTAAATGAAGACATTAAACAATTTATATTATACCATATTATATTATATTAATTATATATTAGTGACAAAAGTATCAATATATCTGAGCCTGACCACAAAATAACAAAACATGAAATGCTGTCATTGAACCTTACCATTGATAAGAAAGAGGTAAATAAATGAGAAATATGAAAAAAAAAAAAAGCAAAAGTTTCACTCTTTTAGATTTTTTCTCATATGTTCCATACAGCTCCTCATATCACAGGCCCATTCATCTGGTAAGAAGTTTTAAATCCCTGCTAAATAGGACCATATTTCATGTTAGAATAATGATAGGGTTTCATGGATGCAAAATACTGCTATGAAGCAAATACTGTGGTTTGAAAAAATAATAGAGAAGATTGCTTTTATTCAAGTAATATTGAATCTTCTAACTAAATTTAAAGACAGTGTGTTAAACTAAAGTTTGTCTTAAATTTAGCATGTAGGAGGGGTGAAAATGTGCAAAAGTATGACAATTTACTCAAAATGACAATGACAATTTACTTAAAAGAAATTTAATCACAAGAGATACAGAAATACTGGAGTAGTAGAGATGACTCAAAATTCTCATGAAGATTTGTTGTATGCTCAACCCAGTATGCTTCATGCCATTTCCCATTGCTCTATTCCTGGGAAAACTGGGTATAATTAACATTTCCTATTCCCGACTCTTGAGGGTTTTTTGTTTGTTTGTTTTGTTTTTTCAAATTTGCTACCCTTCTTAAGTTAATATATAGAAAATTTGGCTTTTTAAACTTTTATTATTAACTGAATTAAGGGTAAACATAATTTGAAATGACACAAATTAAAGATGGTATCATTTTCCAAATGAGAACTGGACTAAGAAGCTTTAAAAATTCTCTGCTTTGGTATCAGAGCCTTCAGTCTATGTTGGCCATGCACTAAGCAGAAATTCACATGAGGAGGTCATCTTCTGTATAGCAAATGGCCATCATTGTAAAGAATTGTCACACATTTCAGAACTGTGTTCATTGTGTCATTAAAAGTAATCTTACTGTTAAAAGTGAACAGGTTTTAAAATCTTAAGTATTCTGAACTGTTCATAGGTTTAATTATGGCACTTCATATAGGCTCTAATTAGAAGGGAGCCCTAAATTAATAGAAAAACTTCTACCCAAATGGCTAGTTTTACATTGTAAACCATTTAGCAGTTACGGTAGAGCCCATTTAAAGGCAGCTTTAAATGACCTATGGCTGGTTTCCAAAATAAATAAATTAAAATTTGGCTGTTAGAGAATGTTAAGAGTTAAAAACAATTTTAATGAAAAGCAGTGGTGGACTCAGCACTACTAAGGTTTTTTCAGTTTGTTTTTTAACTTTCTTTAGTGAACTTGAATTGACAATACTTCAGAAACAGTCTGAACTCTAGAAACTGAGACACTAGATATTAAATTCATAGAACTTTAAAAAAAATCAAAATCCGTTAATAATATGATTGGGAACCCAAATGGCAATAAAGAACTGATAGCTTCTTTATTTCTTTTGATTGCCTTTGGTTTCTTGTTTGGTTCCATCTCGTTTTGACTGACGTTACTGTTGCTGACATCTGAATGATAGCAACATTCTGTTTTCTGATCTATAAGAAATTGTTGAACAAATTATAGTATCCAGTGAATCAATATTAACTGAAAGCCCTTAGAGCTTTAGAGGTTTTTGTTTCCCCCTGCTCTGAGAGAGAATGCTTAATGTGGCCATTGTGTTTCTTTCACAAAGCTTGTGCCAGCTAAAATGTTGCATGTTACCTCAGTTCAGTACTTTTGATTATTCCTACTTCCCAAGAAAGATGTTTTACTTGCTAGAGAGTCTTTCATTGTATGGAAAATAAAACAGTAGCCTAATTTGCTGCCATGAGGATTCAACTTTCATAAAGAAATGTATCTCTAAGAAAACATGAAGCACAAATCGATGTTTGAATAACTCTCTGTAAAATACAAATTACATTTTTAAGTTTGCTTCTCTATAATTGCTAACTAATTAAAAAAACATTAATAATATTGATTAAAACCCTAAATTAGTCACATCAAAACACCAAATAAATCACTTTTACTATTAAAAAACAAATTAATTACATTTTCCTATAATTTTAATTGAATTTCTAATAACTATTGCAAATATGTATTGACCAGAGAGCACTGTTCTGAAATTGTGTATAACTATTATATTTTCAATTTTTGAATATTGTTAACTAATAACAATGCAAATGATACCATTTTTAATGCATAGAAACATTTTATAATATAAGGCCAGTCTAGTTTCAGGCATTATTATGTTAATTATTGAATATTCAATCTTGTCTCTTACTCACTAATTTTTTTGGGTCATAGAAAATTATAATAGTTTAACTGATACAGTTTTAAAGTAACGTATTAATCAAGCATTGCTCACTTTTGAATGTGGGACTGGGGGTGAGAAATCTTTGTTCAGAAACAGATGAATGACCTCATTTAAACTCTTACCAATGTTTTTGGCTCTGCATTTCTTCATTAGATCCAGATGTTACAGTATTAACTGCCTGTAGCCATTTACACTAATAATCCACAAATTGACATTTTTGCTAATATTATAGCAAGCTAAGGTTTTTCTTTGTCACTTTTACTTAAAATGGTGAGAGGGATGGATAATGATGGCAATTCTCAGTCCCTATAACAGCCTATTTTCAAACCTCCCTCTTTGAATGATACTGTCCGTTAGGAAATAATGGGCAAGATGTTGTTCTTTCAAAACTCCATTGACTAATAGTCTTGTGATTTTAAATGAATAACAAAGGACATATTTTACTTATGTATATGCAGGTGATCAACATAAGATCAAGTGGCCAACAATTTATTACTTAATCACAAGACTAAACAAAGATTACATTATAATAGAGAACATTATTCCTAAATTAAATATATTCATATATATTTCCATATGTATGTTTATAAAAGGAATATGTGGTATGACTGCTTACAAAAGACTGGAGTTACTTTATATACTATGTTAGTTTTGCTATTTAGATGATATTAGATGGAAACAGTACTCATTTATCAAAATCAGTAGTGTCTTATTTTGTAATACCTGCTTTCAAAAAATGACAGCCATCTGTGGTCTCTACCATAATCTTTCCAAATCAAAACCTACAATTTTTCTGAGACCTGCTGTTTCTATGGAGACTTTAATTTGCTAAGATATTTTCCGATCTCCTCTTAGTCTTGGTGGTATTTATTTTTCTCCATTTTTGTTCCATTTTAATGAATGACATTATTTACTTTCTGGTTGGCTTATTTTTTTTGGAAGTTTGACGCCAACTGTTTCCCATCCATTTTTTTACCCTAGTCGGAATGGCACCAGTAATTAAGAGTCCTTCACAGAACTTTTACCTTAAGTAAAAGATATTAATTTTGATGTTTATTTCCCCTTGGTGACACCTTTCTTTAGAAATTCCATAACATTTACCTCATTAATCTATCTACACTGTAATGAAAAGTGTCCTTATATATAATAGAGATATTTGATATTTATGTCTGGTTAGTATCTGTATCAAAGCAGTTATGTTTTGTTAGAATGCCTAAATTATTGGAAAAGTTGAAGTTAACAGACAAAATATTAACAGAGACTACTGAGTAACAATAATGCATTACAAGAAGACAGGTTTTAATAAGTTAATATATTCAGTTTTTTCACCTGTTCTCCAAAATAAATGGGTCCAGACATTATAAGAGAAAGAGAGAAGTATATGATTTGGCATTGTCTTCATGCTGTTTGCAATCTTATTAACTTTAAAAAAATCATTAATAATTTTGGAGAGTATATGAAAAGTATAAGGTAACAATGAGTTCCCTGAGATTCATAATGGAGAAGACTACCATGTCCTAGAGTCAAAGAAGATTCTATAATTTTTTTTAAAATTCTGACTTGAGTAATACCTTGGAAATCAAAATTAAAATAGTTCAAAGAAGACAAATTGTCTTAAGAAAACATAAGGAAAGATACAGCATGAGAAGTACCAGTGCATATATATTCTCTAAAATTTTGCTCATTGTATTGTCTGGGAACTACTGAAGTAAAGAGAATGGTGCAAAGGGAAATTATTGTTAAAAATAAAATGACTCTTTCCAACTACACATTTCCATTATGAAGGCTAACATTTATCAAGAACTTAGAATATATATGTTAGGTAATATTCTAAGCATGTTAATGCATTAACTGAATTAATATGCACAGTAATGTATGAGGAAGGGATTTTTTTTTAAAGGTATTTCATTTATTTATTTGAGAGAGAGACAGTGAGAGAGAGTATGAGCAAGGAGAAGGTCATAGAAAGAAGCAGACTCCCTGTGGAGCTGGGAGTCCGATGCGGGACTCGATCCCGGGACTCCAGCATCATGACCTAGGCTGAAAGCTGTCGCTTAACCAACTGAGCCATCCAGGCGCCCGAGGAAGGGATTTTTTATATCCCCATTTTACTATTGAGGAATCTGAGCCATAGAAAGTATGGTAGCCATAAACTACCCAGATAATTTTCTTTTGGAAATGCTGACTTTGAAGCCCATACACTTATCTATGCTATCTTTTTTTTTAATTTTATTTTTATAAACATAAAATATATTTTTATCCCCAGGGGTACAGGTCTGTGAATTGCCAGGTTTACACACTTCACAGCACTCATCATAGCACATACCCTCCCCAATGTCCATAATCCCACCCCCCAACCCCCCTCCCCCCATCAACCCTCAGTTTGTTTTGTGAGATTAAGAGTCACTTATGGTTTGTCTCCCTCCCAATCCCATCTTGTTTCATTTACTCTTCTCCT